>NW_003852487.1:5902750-5934161 GCF_000181295.1 Otolemur garnettii | reverse complement strand
ATAATCCTTGGGGCTCACACTAAACAAGAAATAGTTTGTGTTGCAATCAGTACACATGTGCTTCCGGAAAGCCTCAGACTTCCCTGGAGACTGTGTGCAGTCTTTGAAATGGTAGTGCCTCAGTAGTGGAGCATGGTCACCCCTAGACTAAGGTAGACCCCACTTCAGAAAGCTTAAAATCAAGTCTCAACTGTAACAGGTTATTTCCAAGTAAAGTAACTCCATCCCAGAAGAAGTTTGAGACTATTTTTAGTACAAAACTATCCAGGAGCTAACAAGGAGAAGCCCATGATGCCTCATACTCAGTAAAAAGTAGCCAGGTGTGCAAAGCTGCAGGAAACACATCATGCAATGAGGAGAAAAATGAATCAATTGACGCAGACCCACAAATGGCACAGACAAAGATTCGAATTCATAGACAAAGATGAAGTACAGTTATTATCGTTGTATTCAATATGATAATGTTAAGAAGAGATATGGAAGATATTAAAAGTCCCAAATCAAACTTTTAGAGAAGAAATAATGTTTGAGATTAGAAAAAAGGCACTGAGTAGGCCCCATGTACCAAGGGTGGTGGGTTCAAACCTGGCCCTGGCCAAACTGCAACAAAAAAATAGCCAGATGTTGTGATGGGCATCTGTAGTCCCAGCTACTTGGGAGGCTAAGGCAAGAGAATTGCCTTAAGCCCAGGAGTTGGAGATTGCTATGAGCCGTGATGCCACGGCACTCTACCAAAGGTGATAAAGTGAGACTGTCTCAAAAAAAACCCCCAAAACATAAAAACTTGGAGTGGCTGCATTAATACCAGATGAAGTAGATTTCAGAGCAATGAATGTAACCAGCGTCACAGGAAGGTCATTGTGTAATTCCAAAGGAGTTGACTAATCAGGAGGACATATTACGCATTTATGGCCCTACTAACCAAGCTTCGAAGTACATGAAGTAAAATCTTCACCTGATAATTGCAACATCTGGGTCATCTTGGTATATATCTCAGTTGATATTCTTTATTTCTCTTTCTTCTTTTAAATTTCAGATTAATATAAGAGTACATACGATTAGGTCACATATCCACGTTTGTTAAGTCCAAATTGTAGTAGAACCCTTCCCCCGGGAGGTGTGCCATATACTCCCCTACTGTGCCTGTTAGGTGTTTCTCTCTTTTTTGTTGTTTGGGTTTTTGGTCTGTTGAATAAGTCTGAATTGGTCCCGGGCATTAAGAATGTGGGCTGTGGTGTGTGGACGTTCTAGATACTGTCATTTTATGCAAGACTGGGGTTTCTTTTGGCTTAGCAAGCGGTGACCTTCCTTGGACTTGAACTGCACCCTTGGTTCCTGTTGCTGCTGCAGCCGGACTTCAGATCTGCCTCTGGCTGGGCTGCTTTCACCTGCTCCTTGTGTGCGTGGTTCAGGGTCAGCCCAAGAGATGGGTGCAGAGTTGGAGGTTCCCCTTTGCAGTCCTCTGCCTTGTGCACGCCCCTACCCTTCAGGGCCTACAGCTTCCTGTCTCCTGTGGATGCTTCTCAGGCCATGAAGACCCCACCTCCTCACGCACTGCCCTGACTGCAGGTGGCCCAGGCGAACAGGCAAAAAAAAAGAGACAGAGAGAATTCACTTCGTGCTGCTCCCTTCTCGGAGGTGTGTGCCCCGAGTCTGCCTGCTGCTGTTCTCTTCCATGCCTTCAAGCAGCTCCTTTCTTTTGCATTGTGTACAGATTTTGTAGCTGTTTTCTATGAGGGAGTGAGTTTGGTGTGATCTTACAAAATCATTACAGGAAATGGAACCAGCAATTACCCATCCACTTTTAGAACTGCTTTGTGCATGAACCTTACTTTCTTTGAGTCACACTGGAAATAAGTGTATGTTTTGTCTTTACAAAGGTCATGGTGGCTTCACTGCAAAGAAACTTGAAAAACAGATTATTGTCTTAAATAGAGCTTGACTGCAGGGTAGTGAAGAACCCTGGAATAGCCATGGGGTTTGCTAGAGGAAGAATGAGAAGTGGCTACTACCCAAAGAGAGAGGGAGAAAGAGAGAGAGAGAGGGAGATACGGAGGAAGGGAGAGACACACAGAGACAGAGACACAGACACAGAGAGAGTCAGAGATACAGACACAGAGAAAGACAGGGAGGAGAGATGGGAGAGATATAGAGAGAGGGAGAGAGACTGACACACACACAGAAAAAGACATGAAGAGGGACATAGAGAGGCAGAGACACACGTGCTCCCCCAGTGGACCAGGTGCCCAGCGGTACCTCCATCCAGCCTCTCAGGGCTCAGCCCCATCCCGGCAGCCTGTGCCACCTGCCCCCACACCTTGTGCTCTGCAGGGCTCACAGCTCCTGTTTCCTGAGCTCTCTTGGGCTCCTGCTGTTACCTACCCCCACCTGCCCCAGCTCATCGGTATGGACAACTCCTTCCTCACGGCCCCAGTGTGCTTCAGGAACCCTTCTCTCTATTCTCACACTGGCAGATACACGCTTTCCTCGGGTTCCCACCTCACTGGTGGTCGGTAGTTTCTGTCTGTCTCTTCTGTGGTATGCTGTCCTGTGAGGGCAGGGCCCTGTTGTGCCCTCTTAGTGCCCTGAGCATCAGGCTTTGGGGCCAGTGTGCAGGAAAGCACTGGAGGGTCATCTTTGCACAACAGACTCTCGGTCAGACAGACCTGCCGTTGGACCTCGGCCCTGGCCTTCATTCACTCTGTGATGAGCAGGTCCCCTGAGCCTGTTTACTCCCCTGTGCCCAGAAGATGCCGGAGCCGTCCTCATGGGGCTCTGAGGGTCACACTGCACACAGATGTCACACATTCACCCTGGTGTGGAGTGTAGTCAGGTGTTCACATATGTGACACTCCCAAATTCATTCATCAGTAGATATCACACGTGTGCTTGTTCCCCTTCACATGGCCAGTGTCCACAGTTGCACGTGCAAATGTGTGTCACACGCAGGGCAACTGCCCACCAGGCTCTCCTGGGCAGCCAGAGCAGGGCAAGATGCTTACAGTGGTGCCTGGAAAAGCCAGCGTGTCAAGAGCACAGCTCTGACCTTCAGGTGATGGAAAGCCACAGAGCTCTAGGATTTGGGAGGAGAAGTGGAGAGTCCTTCAGCTGGGAGCTCTGGGAGAGTGGCATGGAGCCTTCAGGCTGTTGCTGCAGAGACAGAGAAGGGAGCTTTGGGCTATAGTGGGAGAGCCAGTGTGGGTTCTAGGTCCTGGGGAGCCATTAGGAACTGGTTTGACAAGAGAAAAGCTTATTAACATTTACCCCGGACTTGCTGAATGCCTAGAATTCCCTGGGATCCAAGGACACAGCTGTGAACAAAGCTTGGCCTCCCCACGCTCTACAACAAAGTGTCATGAGAGAAAGGTGAGTGTGGGTCCAGGACGGAGGAGGGATGGTCACTGCATGACGGGGGTCTGAGGGACCCTCCAATGCCAGAAAGAAGGGTGGCCCTTGGGCAACCAGCAAAGGTTTTGAGCCATCGGGTGTGAACGAGTCCCTTGTGAGGCCTAGTGCCGTCTTCAGTGAGAGTAAATACTGACCAGATGCAAACCCTAGCCATAGGGGCCCAGTGGCTGGCATTTTCCTACTGAGTCCACAGCTGGACCTGAGGTGTGAGGGGAAGCAGGGAAGTCTGGAGTGAAATCTGGGACCTGCCAGGACAGGAAAGTGGGTGTTGGTCAAAGGCTCGGCTCTAGGGGCTCCAAGTGCAGGTGGGGGCTCTGAGGAGCTGGGGGCTCTCACCTGCACAGTCAGTGGTCCCCAGAACTGGGGCACTCTATTACTGAAACAGTGATTCTTGTGACAGCAGCTAAAACATGTCGAGCACACCTCTCTGCCACGTTGGACCAGGGCCCACCTCCCATTCTAGCAGCCTGGTCACAGGTGAGGAAGCAGATGGGGCACAAGGAGACTCATGACTCCCTTAGTCAGAAGTGAGAAGCAGAGGTGTGCAGACTTCTGCCCACTGCTGACCCCCAAGGCCTGCGCTGACCCCATTGGCTCTGCGGCTCCACACAGGCCCACAATTCAGCCAAGCCTGGCCTGGGGCCACTCAAACCCCACCATGTGGCTGGGAACAAGCACACTGTAAGGGAGGAAAGTATCCTTTTTCCCCACCCATCCTGGGTTGTAGCTGAGGCCTCACAACAGAGATCAGCAAGAAAGAAGCACGCACCTTTATTTAATGGAGGTTTTATGTGACACCAGAGTCTTTGTAGGAAATGAAGACCTGAGGAGACAGACTTGTGTGTTTTTAATGCCAGGGGCAGACCTCTGTGGAGAGACACGGCAGGGCGAGAGCATGTGGCCTGTGGAGGCAGATGGGCACTTAGTGAGGCCTGTCTGCCCAGACTCTGCTCCTTCCCTCTGGGTGCCTCTTCAAGGGAGAGGCAGGTACACTCAGAGACCTTCCTGCTTCCCTGATTTAGGTCCCTTCAGCTTAAGTATTTTGGGGTACCATGTGCTGAACCCCACTGGCAGAATAGGGAGGTGATCTGGGGCCTCTGCAGGGCTGTGAGCACTCATGTGGCTCCTTGTCAAGCTGTCTGCAGCCCTCCATGGAGGGGCAGCGAGCCCCCAGAGCATCCAGGTGCATATCAGGCTTTGGTGTCCACCTTGAAACAGACCAGGATACAGAGACCAATGGGAGGCCTGGAGAAAGGGCTATACCACCATCCCTGACCGGGGCAATTCCTGAGTGCCATTTCTCCACCTCCAAAAGATGTTCGACTGCAGGATGGAAAGAGGAGGACTGAGTCAGGGCCAGGGTCCTGGCCAAGATTCAGCCCTTGATGTTGGATCCCAGGTCCGTGTCTGCACCCTCCTCTTGGAGCATCTAGCCTGGGGCTGCCTGGCTGCCTGCCTCTGGCCATGTGGCTACTGAGTGGGGGAGTATCACAGCCAGCCTTACCCACAAAGGGGTCCAGCGTAGGTCCTGTCATTCACCTCACAAAGAGCCAATTATTGAGATAAGAGATTGCCAAAGAAGAAGGGAGAAAGCATCTTAAATCTGTTTCCTGACCAACTGCCTAAGAGAATGGCCCCCACATCAGGCTGTGGAACGTGGGTCAGATTGTGTGGGCTCTGAAGCCCTGGTGTCTGCAGGTGTGTGAGTCAAGGGTCAGCTGTTGGTGATGGCAGGTCCTATGGGGAGGCTGGTTAAGTCTGGTGTTGCTAGGCTTGACTGGTAAAAACAGCTTAGGGAGCAAGTCATTTTGCAAGGCCGACTACACCACTAACTCTGACCAGCATGAAAGTCTAGCATCAAGAAGGAGGGAGCCCAGCTGTCTGCACCCAGGTCCCTGGCTGGGAACACAGAGTGGCTGCCATGGCCCTCACAGAGCTTCTCAGAGCCCACAGGCTCCATCCCAGCAAGGACATGAAACCCTGGGGAGGAGAGCCCAGCCCTGAGGATGCTGCTTCTGCTCTCCCAGGCATCTGTGCAGCCACTGTCCAAACAGGTGTAGGAAGGAACCCCTGGCCATGGGGCATCTGCAGTCACTGATTCATTCATTCACTGTGTATCCCCTGTGGGCACCAGTCTTAATTCCAGGAGGGCCACTAATGGTCCATGGGGTTGGGCCATTCCTCATTCAGAATTCCGGAAGGAGGTCCAGTGCCCTCTTGTGAGGCCCTCTGTGTCCTGGGTAGGACTCAGGATGGGGGTGCTTATCCCAGAGTCTCACCCCCCTCAGCCTGTAAACCACATGGTGCTGGCCTGCCCACTGTCATGTGAGCATGTGGGAGATGCCCCCAAATGCATCTGTTGAACACGTGATGTGAACGAGTGAAGAAAGGAAAGAAGAAGGGGGGTGGGTGGGTGGGGCTGTCCCACATCGTCT
Source organism: Otolemur garnettii (assembly GCF_000181295.1). Lineage (NCBI taxonomy): Eukaryota > Metazoa > Chordata > Mammalia > Primates > Galagidae > Otolemur > Otolemur garnettii. The sequence continues at coordinate 5,928,318 of NW_003852487.1, read as the reverse complement.
CTTCTGAGCAGCTACCTGTCACCAGCAAGCCCTGAGTAGCTGTCACTGCAGGAGCAAATGTAGTGCGGGTATGAGTGCCAGCTCAGGCTTGCCAGTGACTAGAGAGAAAGGACATTCAGCAGGAGCCTGGACATTACCGATTCCTTCAGAATGTGCCAGTTCTCCCCAGCTTCCATAAACTTACAGAACCTCTGGGAGGGGCTCAGAACACCCCCATCACAAGTATCGCTAATTCCTCTCAGACCCACCTGCAGAAGTGCTGCCTCTGTCACTCTCCCACCCTGGCCCCCACTGGCTCCTGCTCTCACTGCTCCCTGGCTTGGGGTCTCTGCTATGCACAGGGACAGAGTTTTGAGGACACTGATCTCATTACTTCCTGCTTCTGCTCCCAGTGCTCAGAATGCAGGTTGGCTGGACTCTGCTGGACACTGGCTGTGCCACTGGCCAATTCCCTCTTGTACCCTGCTCTATTCCTCCTAGCACTGCAGTGTCCATGCCTGCACACAGCTGGCTCTGACAGGCTCCACACAGCCACGAGGCAGAGCTCACACCTGCCCTGAATCACACCTGAGCCTGGCAGCCTTTTCTCAGAGGCTCTGCTTTCCACACCTTGGAGACTTGTTCACTCTGTGGAAATAGGGAAGTTAATCCCACAGCTTCTGGGACAAAGAGGCCCTGGGGTCTCCCGGTCAGCACAGCACATGTGGAATGACAGAGCACTTTGTCCTGCAAAATGGTTTGCACTGCCCACCATTCCAACCCTCTGCCCCTCTGGCCTCCCTCACAGCAGCTGCGACCTGACCAGGGCTTCCCAGCCATGGCTTTGACTCCTGGGGTCTTTCCTGGCTCATCCCCCACCCAGGTTCTTCTTCATGGGGGTCACTTACTCTGCACATCTTTTCTATGAATATTGTTTTGAGCAGAGTAGCAGTGTTTTAAAAACAGAAATCATTGTTCATTTTAGCCAAATGCAGACATTTCTCCCACTTTGAGAAATAAATCTCTTTATTAAAAAAGTCATGTTTCCATGGAAGCAGGACTGAGGCAAACCCGAGCCCCTGCTGGCGTGAGCCCACCAGAGACAGGTGCACGTCCAGCCAGTGTCCAGACAGCTGCCTGGAGAAGGACTTACAGCTTCACTCCTAGGTGCCAGAACTGGATGGCAGGGGCTTAGAAGGAAAAAAAGACAAAGCTCAATCAGAAGAACAAGGTTTAGCTCAGGAAATTCAGGCAGCTGACTGCCAAGCCAGAGAGGGGGAGGGGAAAGAACGCCAGAATAGTGGCACCATCCTGGGCCATCGGGGAGCAGCCACTCCCTGGGAGACTGGCCTACACTGGGAGTGGGAGATCATGGGCACCAGCCATTGCTCCTGCCACTGAGGCTTGGCCAGCAGGAATATTAGTGTGAGAACCGAAGCCCGAGGCACCACACAGGGTCCCTATCCCAGGCCAGACAGCAGACTTAGCCCAAGGCCACTGACCCAGGTGCCCACATCTCTAGGGCATCTGCACAGTCCTATTAACATACGAGATAATGCAAAGGTGTGATAAAACCATCTGTCACTCATGAAATGTGATGTTGCCTTTCTGTAGAGCCATAAGCCACACTGGGGCTCAGCGGAGAACTGGCCATAAAATTCTGCATAATGACCTCAAGGCAGACTTTCCAATATAAAGAATCTTCTAGGCAGCTGTTCCAAGATTATTTATGTGCAATGATCTTGCCCCCCGTGGTCTGGCAGCCTTAGCAGCACTGAAGTGTCTGCAGTGAATTCTCATTATGTCACGAGGCCTCGGCGCTCATTTTTAGTCTAAGTTGGACTTCCCCACACCAGAAGGGGGACCCAGCAGCCCTGGACACAGTTTCTTATTCTTTACCTCTTCCCAGCACCTCAGCCAGGTGCATCCAGATCTGCTACCTCCTGGTGACCACTACCCTATGGGACAGCTTAAGCAATCTCGTACCCCACAAAGAATGTGCAGACCTACCACAGCGACCCTTAGTCCCATGACTGCTGGCTCCTTGAGAATGAAACCCACCATGAGAACTCCTCATGGGAAACCTGCTAACCAGGGACCCCAGGATTCACCCCACCGACTCTCTCTCTCTCTTTCTTTCTCTCTCTCTCTCTCTTTCTCTCTCTCTCTCTCTTTCTCTCTTTCTCTCTTTCTCTCTTTCTCTCTTTCTCTCTCTCTCTCTTTCTTTCTTTCTTTCTTTTCTTTTCTTTCTCTCTCTCTCTCTCTCTTTCTTTCTTTCTTTCTTTTCTTTTCTTTCTCTCTCTCTCTCTCTCTTTCTTTCTTTCTTTCTTTCTTTCTTTCTTTCTTTCTTTCTTTCTTTCTTTCTTCTCTCTCTCTCTTTCCTTCTCTCTCTCTCTCTCTTTCCTTCTCCTCCCCTCCCTCCCTCTCTCCCTCCCTCTCTCTCTGTCCAGAATCTCACTCTGTTACCCTGGGTAGAGTGCTCTGGCATCATCATAGCTGGCAGCAACCTCAAACTCTAGGGCGTGAGCAATTCTCTTGCCATAGCCTCCTGAGTTGCTGGGACTACAGGCGCCTGCCACAATGCTGGGCTACTTTTTTAAGTAGAGACAGGATCTCATTCTTGCTGAGGATAATCTCAAACGCCTAAGCTCAAGTGATCTTCCCGACTCAGCCTCCCAGAGTACTAGAATTACAGGCATGAGCTATCTCACAGGGCCTCTCTCCCTCTCTGTCTCTCTCTCTCGTCCTTCCTCCCTCCCTCCTCCTCCCTTCTTTATCTCCCTTCTTTCCTCCCTTCCTCCCTCTTTCTGGCTCCCTTTCTTTCCCTCTCTCTCCTTTTCCCTCTTTCTCTCCCCCCTCACCCCTCCATCTCTCTCTCTCCTTCTCCCCCCACTCTCTCCTTTTCTATCTCTCCCTCCCTCCTTCTTGCTCTCCTATCTTTCTTCCCACCTGCTTGAGTATGAGTTCCTGAGGCTCTTCTCCCTACAGCCCAGCCAGGCTGCCCCCTTCTCCCGGGATCTCTAGGGCATCTGCCGCTTCAGTGTCTCAGTGTTCTGTTGGGTTGTGACCTTTGTCGCTCACTAGATTGACATGTCTGAACCTAATTTTCCTCCAATCAGCAAGCCACAGGTGGGACACTGAGGGAGAAAAGAGCCTGAGCCTGAGCCTGAGCCTGAGCCTGAGCTCTGATTGCCACCCCAGCCTGCCCCTGCCTAGTGCAGGGATGCGTCAGAAGTACCGGACATGACAGAGTTAGGGTCTTTACCACAGAGGACGTTTGGCAACTGTTGCTATTTCCATTATCTCATCATTTAGGAATTACTAAGTGTTTCCAGGAGCCACAGAGACAGTGAGCTTAGCATTATAGAAGGTCAGCAGAGGTCAGGGAGGGGGGCAGAGCAGAAACTGGGAGAGCTTGAGGGGACATGGGAGCTGTGGGCATAGATGTCCCCCGCCTGGCCCCTGGTGGTCCAGTGTGGGCAGGGGTCAGCTCAGAGGGCTTTCGATGCCCTCACTCCACACAAGTTGCCACCACCTCCCAGTAGGCTGAGGAGACCCACCGAGCCTCCCTTCCCCCAAGTGAGAGATCAGCCCGAGACCCCTGCCAGGTCTGGACAGAGGGAAGGGAGCAGAATCTCCAGATGAGTCACCAGAGATTCCTCAACTCTGCATTGTGGGTCGGACCCCCACCTCGTCCCACGTCTGGCCCTGCAGACACAGGCAGTGGCCCTGCAAAGCTGGACTTCTCTGCTCCACGTGTGGGTTTTATTTCTTTGACCACAGTGCCTCTGACCTCAGAGCACTTGGGGGTAGGAAGCTGCAGTGAGACAGAAGTTCTTAATGCAGACGCGAGATGCCTGGGGTGGGGGGGATCTTGGCTATGCATGTGGCGTGTCCCTGGGAGAATGTCCCAGCATCTGTGTCCACATGGTCCAGCACCAGGGTGAAGCTGCCACCATTACAGGCTGATCTTCACTTTGCCCCTGTCCTTTGGTCACCTGGGGCCTGTGGACATACCCAGAATTGAGTCTTGAGTCTTGAGTTAAACAAACCTCAGCGAGGCGTTGTGGCTGGTGCACACCTAGGTCCCATTGTTGCCTGGTCCCTCCCAACTGACCCTGTGCTGGGAGAGGGAGTGCGGTGCAGAGCTGCCTGGGACCAGCACAGCTGCAGCGCTGTGAGCAGGAGAAGGCTGGGCACGGAGAAGGGGGCTGAGAGCCACACGGCTGTTACTATGACCTGGCCAGGCCTCCACAGAGATAGACACCAGCACACCTGCTCCCCCTCCAGCCTCGGCCCACACAGGGGCCTCTGGCAGGGCCTGTCGTCTCTGTGCCTCTCTAGCAGGGCTGCTTGTCCACATGGGGCTCTGCCACTCCAGAGAGAGGCGCTCGCTGTCCCATGAGGAAGCCCATTGTTTCCCCAAGTTATTTCTCAAGGAGGTAAAAACATTTTTTCCAGGAATTTTCTAGCAGCAACAATGTACCCACCTTTAAGTGCAAACTAAATTCAAGACTTAGGGGGGCCTGATTATTACTGGCACAGGCCTGGTTCACTCCAGTGTGTCTGAATCATGGTGGAAATTCAATATTTGTTAAGGGAATTGGCAAAAAGATGAATGAAAAAAGAGAACCTGGCACAGCATGTCCATCCAGTTCTCACCTACATCCCACCGTGAATTCAAGAACACATTCCACGGGCTGCTTGTGAGCAGAGGCCGACGGCACCCACTGAGCCACCCCTCTCCAGAGCACGGCCTCATGGGGCTGGCAGGGCTGACAACGGGTGCTGCACCCACACAGGCATTTGGAGTGGCCCTCTCCTGGGTGGTGGGTGCCTGCACCTCAGCAGCTGGCCACCCTGGGGTATGGCTGCCACCAAAGACCCAAAGTAAAGTTATAAATTCAGGGTATCATAAGGGGTATACTCACAGCCAAGGAGCAGACAAGGACTTTTTAAAAATAAGATGTCAACAGTACAAATCCGAGACAAAGGAGAAGTCTATTTCTAAAAAGATAAATGTGATAACATCAACATTAAGGGTTTCTGTTCAGGGAGGGACACTTGGAGAAAGCGTTTTTCAATGGCACCTTGAGCCTGTGAAGTAAGCAGATGGAGCGCTGAAGTGGCTCCCCGTGGGGGGACGGCCATGTGCCAGAGGAGCACGTGCTGCGTGGGAGCTCTTCCCACGCAGTGCTGGATGGGAGTCCCAGGGAGCAGCGCATCGCATCACCTTCAGCTTAGCATGTCCAGTACCTCTGGCAGTTGTACTAACTCTTCAAGAAAACGTACAAGCTAAGAGTTGTATCAGATGCTGCAGAACAGCCACCCCAGGGAGGTGCAGTCATAAGGGACCGGTCAGCGAGTGGACAGGATCTGGGGTCTGCTGGGCCTGAGGGAAAGGGCAGGAGGGAAAGACAGTGAAGGCAGGTACCTGGCGTAGCCAGACCAGGGTGTCTTGTATGTACCCAGCTCCTCCTGGGAACAGCGGCTCCTCCCCAACAGCAAAAACAAAAAAAGAAAAGCAATGACAATATTGTAGGAATGGAGGAAGGGAGGTGAGCAGGGACCTTCGAAATTATTTTAAAATAACTGGAGAGCCCAGAGCTGCCCTCCAAGGGAGCCCAGGACAGAGCCAGACCCGCTACAAATCCTTGTGGCCACCTTGGATGGGCACTGCCCCTCTTTTCCAGGAACCGTGAAACCTAATTGTTAAATTGAACATATGTCAAATCACAGGAAAACCTCACTCAACTCCAAAATGAGGAAATCCATGTATCATACTCTTGAGGCAAAATCAACAAATAAAAAAAAAAAAAAGCAGATATGGAAGCAGAAAATCTAACATGCTAAAAAGCAAACAATTAAAAATACCTCTTGAACAGTTCTAGGATCAAATAAGACAGCAGAGTCCAAGGAACACAAAATAGCAATGATAGAAATATGATCTATCAGAACCTGAACGATATGACTAAAACAGGGCTTGGAAGAGAATTCATAGTGGCAAGAATTGCATTAGTAACAATCAAACACAACAAATTACCCATTCACCCAAAGAAATTAGATTAAAAAAAAATAAAAAGAACAGGATAAATGTAAGAACGAGGAACAAATGGCAACAGTAAAAGCATAGGCTTCAAAACTAAAAGAAGAAATATAACCACATCCAAGTGGTGGTTTCTTGAGCAAGTGACCACGTGAATAGGCCTCTGTCCACCCCAGTTAGGAAATCTCACACACAGACACAAGTTAACAGACGTGGCAGATAATTACAACATAGAAGCAACTTCATTATAAGAAACTGTTTTCCAAATTCTATGTAAATACTTTAAATGCTAAATAATATAGACAGTTACTCCATGGAAATGTAAATCACCCAAACTTACCAAAATGAGATAGAAATTTAAGCAGAATATTAACTCCAGAAGAATTTGAAAAATCTATTAAAAAATACCCCACATACCTCCCAAATGCCAGGCCCAAATAAATCACAAACTCACTAATGCGAAATAGTATATTAATCTTTTCGATATGTTTAAAATTTCCTATTTCTGAGGATAACGAAGGAAAACCCCAAATTCTTTTTTATAATTCCAGGATAATAGTTCTATCAAAATGTTGACAAGTTATATACATGCAAAATGAAACATTTTAATGAAAGACATTATAATAGTTATTACTTATCATTTTATGTCATACATTAAAAGACATACATACTTGCAAAGCTGACTCCCTACATCAGCTGAGGTTTTTCAAGTACTTAAAAAAATGTAAATATTAGGAAATCTGTCCACATAATTTAGCAAAATAATAAAGCTATGAGGCCGGGCTCATGCCTGTAATCCCAACACTTGAAAGGCCAACAGGGTGGATTGCCTGAGCTCACGGGTTTAAAACCAGCCTGAGCTAGAGTGAGACCCCGTCTCTAAAAAATAGTCAGGTGTGGTGGGCCCTGTAGTCCCAGCTACTTGGGAAGCTGAGGCAAGAGGATCCCTTGAGCCCAACAGTTTGAGGTTGCTGTAAGCTAAGATGCCATGGCACTCTACCAAGGGTGACCAAGGGAGACTCTGTCTGAAAAAATAAATAAAACCATAACAATAACCACTTCAATAGGGCAGGAAGGTGGGCAGTCAGCCTCAAGAGCAAATAGTAGCGACAGAACCATGGTGCCCTCGTGTCTTCTGGTCCCCAGAGGGCCCCAGAACTCTGAGGGTTGGTCCTAAACAGCTCCTGAACTTTGTGCTGCCCCTCATAGTGGGAGCATGGGCTGCTGGCCTATATGTGGGGGTAGGGGCCTGGAGGGGACTGCTAGCCCCTTGGTTCCTGGGTAGGGTGTTTCCCCAAACAGGGGAAGGGTTGGGGGGAGGACAACTGGGACGGTGGTGTACATTCCTGCCAGGTATTCAGTGGAGCCAGGAGAAATCCCTGATACCTTGCAGCATTCAGCCCTTGGCTCCACTGTCAACCACTGGCCAGCAGAGTCACACCTGCCTAAGCATCTCGTGCTATGAAGAGGGAACAGTCCCCTTCTACCATCCCCAGCTTCTAACCTTGTCCACAGTTCCTTCCATTACTTGACTCTACACACACACAAAAGTAGGTCATTGTAAATAATGTTCCACTTCTAACAGATACACAGCTTAGTTTATCTCAAAATTGGAGTAGTCAAGGTTATTATTTTCTCAAGGCTGTCTCATCAATATCCCTTTAGAAAGGTGCCTCTTTTGTAAGGTATTTAGTTCCCCATTTGTGTCATTTGCCTGGTCTGCAAACCTTTGAGGGGGTCTATCTCCTCTTGAAGATCTGAGTGGCCTTGTGACTACCAGGACAAGCAGAAGCCAGTGGCAGTGAGACTGCTGACTCCGAGGCTGGGAGGGAACCCTGGGCATCTCCTGATTTCTTCCCTGGGCACTTGCTCTGGGAGAAGCCCTATCTAGAAAGTCCAGCTATCTGAGGCTGCCTTGCTGCGAGACCACAGGAAGTCCTCCATATCTTCCCAGCCCTGGCACCAGGCATGGGAAGGAGGAGGTTTCAGAGGACCTGTTCAGGCCACCGTCTGATCACACCACCTGACAGCCCTGAGAGAGACCTGCCTGCTGAGCCTCACCAACCCCCAGTTTATGGCAAAGAAGGCATCATTCTTGTGCCAGGCCACTGTCTCAGGATGTCCGGACATACCAGCAGATAACTAGCACCTATCTCTGAGACATGTAAGAAGTTCAGCCTCTGCCTTTGAACCATCAGCTTCCAGAGCCAGGCCCAGGGGTCTCTACCATGGCCACTCATCCCAGCAACACCCAGGGAGTATGGACCAAGTGTGTGATAACACCACCACCCACAGCCATTATCGAAGTAGAGCCATGCCCCTGCTTTGGATGGGCTGGGGTCAGCTCTTTTGGGTGGCGGGGCCCTGGGCCTTGAGCCGGTCCCCTTCTGTGCACTTCCTAACAAGTGTTCCTTGTGCCAACCAGCCTCTGCTCTCTGCATAGCAGGTGCCAAGGCCAGGGGAGGACAGAGGTGGGGCAGTCAGCATCTGCCCTGAGGATGCTCCAGCCTGGCTGCGTGGGGTGAGCCTACTTCTCGAAGGGTCTGTTCCTTTCCCTAGAAGACCAAAAAAAAAAAAAAAAAAACTAAATAAGTTGTGAATTTCATTTACAGGAAAGAGGGCAAAATTGCCATGTTTTGCAGATGGTTTGAAAGTTGATCTGGAAAACATAAGAGGATCAACTTCAGGGCTGTTAGAAGACAGGAGCATTGAGCACAGCAAAATACACACAGACTGATAGTCAGCAACAGCCACTTAGAACACAGGACAATAAAATGGGAAAAATTGCATTTGCAATTGTAGAAAAACAAAATCCCGAGAGAGTGGGGGAATTCAATGAGTAAAGTGCAGTCGTATGAAGGAAACAGCAAAACTCTCCTGAGGGATATTCTTTTTTAAAAGAGATAACACTGTAGAGTTGGGAAGACTCCTTTTTTATTGAACATATATATTTCAACACATGGAAAAAGACCATAAAGTTATTTTCAATGAATTATTACTATCACCATCATTATCACTATTATGAGAGGCAAACTCTTACACCAAATAGTTTCAGCAGACTAGTTTTCAGCCACAAGGTGCCACCTCACAGCAGTGTGGTCCTGACCCTTTCCACATCTCTCAGCCTCAGTTTCTCACCTGTGAAATTGACACAATGATGACAACCTCCTCATCACCGGGTGAGAGGTGCACAGGCCGTGAAGAGCTGCACCTGACTGGCTCTAGGGGCGCCCTGGCTCCTACCACACTGCTGTGTGTGTCCTCTGCTGGGAAGGAGATGGCAGGGCAGGCACAGCCTTGCACAGCTGGGGTTCAGCTGCACGGAGCTGCACAGGGAAGGGGGCTCCAGGCTCAAGGGCCAGCGTTCTGGGTCCTGTGCGGGCTTTATCATGTGCCTTGAGGGAGCCAGCCTAGGTGTCTGAGTCTGAGAGGTTGCCTCACGAGACAAGAGTGCCATGATGACCAGAGGGTGCAGAGCATGAGAGGGTGAGTCTGACAGTGTGGCACACAGGACGGTAGGGCTGATCAGTGTGCCCAGGGCATTCTTGGGTGGATGACCTGCCTCTGCCCAGGCTGGAGGGAGACCTCAGAGAAGTGGCTTAGGTAGCTGGAGCCGGCCCAGACCAGACTGTGACCTCAGCCCTAGGGCTGGGCCTCCCTCTCAGCCCAAAGGATGACTGTCCCCCACCCCACGCTCCCACCCCCGTCCCTGAGGTCAGCCTGTAGGGCTTCAGTGGTGCACCTTCCTCCCTAACCCACCAGCTGCTCCCTTCTCTCGGCAGAGCACGCCGATTAGATCCAGTAACAGGCTCACCATGAGAGGATGGGGGCCTGGTGTGGCATGCAGGTCACACCACTCGGGCATTCCTGTCTTCCTAGCCTGCCCTGCGGGCCTGCAGATGCTGACCCTGGGGCTGCCTCACTGTTTCTCCTCTGGCTGGTGCATAGCTCCAGCCCAGAGTCCCATATGTGGCTTGGCACAGAGTGACTCAGGTGAAGAGTGCTCCCATGAGGCCACCTGAGGGGCTGCCAGGTCTGGTGGCTGGTGGGGACAGTTAATTTTGACTATTTTCTGAGCACCTCTGAAGGCAGAGGGGCTTTGGGGTAGAGATCGCCTTTGCTGACAGGATGGAATTCATGGTCATAAGGTAGAGGAGGTGCCTTCACTGGTCCAAACCGAACTCTAGGAAAGCAGAAGTAGGTCCAGCCCAGCCATGTGCTTATCTCAACAAATCACTGCTGGTGGCATGCACTCCTCCCTCCCCCGCCTTCCTTTCTAAGGCAGGGTTTGCACAGGATGGTGAATTGGCCCCCTTTCCAAAGGGCCCAATCTTATCATAAGTGGGATTTGGCCAGTTTGGGTGCATTAATGACTCAGGCCTGACGTAGGGACAACGCCTGACCCAGAGTGGACAGAGGAGAGGCCACCTCTGTCCATAGCTCCAACTCTGAAGCTAGAATGTTTATGGGCATGTCAGGAAAAAGATGTCCCGGGTGAGGCCTCTCTGCCAAAGGATTTGGGGTCCCCTTTTCCACTGTAGCCATCACTAGAAGCTGGGAACACAGCAAGGAGAGCCAGGAGCTCCCACACTGCTGTCATGCAGGGAAACAGGAATGCCAGGGAAGGTTGCCATCTCCCCCCTGCAAACCCTGGGGTGCCCACAAGGCCAGGGGTGTCCATCTCAGCCCTGGGCCTCAGCAGAGTCCTGTCCATACAGCAGCCTGAGCTCAGAGCCCACTCCCCTTCTGAAGACAAGTAGTGGCATGCTTACTTTTAAATTTAGGCACCAAATCCCATCACCTTTCCCAGAGACGGGATGTGATGGCCGTGTTCCCTAGTGCTCGGAGAGTGGGATTGCAGGGCAGGACACCCCGTGCAGCAGGTGCGGAACACACATAACATGCTTCCTCCCCGCTCACTGTGGGGGGCAGCATTGGGGGAAGCCCCCAGGGGGCGTGCTGGGAACCCCGTTCCTGGATCCGGGCAGGGCCAGGTCAGGCACGAGGCAAGCAGAGCCCTCACTCTCAGACGCTAGGTCATATGCTATCTCTACCGAAGATTTGGATATTTTATTCATCGTGGATATTTTGCATTAATTTAACTTTCAAAAATATTACATTGAGATACTTTATCTTGATGACTGAGATTTGGGTTCCAAATTAAATTGTGTCATTTTTCCTGTGGTGACTGCTCTGAGGGCCTCCTCCCAGCCTGGACCTGCTCGATGGACGTGGCAGGGTCCTTCACTCAGCAGGCCCTGGAGACTCCACATTGGCAATCAATCATTTACCGACTCCTTCACTCAGAAAGCATCCAACTAGTGGTCACTGAACCCTCACCATTTGCCTGCGTGTTAGAGATAAGTCAGTGAACAAACAGACCAAATCTTGACCTTGTGGGCTCACATTCCAGTACCTGGCATCAGACACAACACGAGAAGTGGTGGCGAGGACGCACCAGTGGGGAGCGCGTGCAGGCCTGGTGTGGAAGGCCTCCTGGGCAGGCAATATTTGGGTAACAACTGGAAGGGAACAGGAAAAGACCATCCCTGGCAGAAAAGAGACCAGGCAGGGCAGGCAGGGCAGGCAGGGTGGGCTGATCACACACAAGACCTCGGGCTGCCCTGGGGGGGACTTGGAGGGCTGCAGTCAGTATATCTTCAAGGTCTCCTTGCTGGGAGGTTAGAAATGGGCTGGAGGCAGGAAAGGCCGAGGAGGGAGGATAGCGTGAGACCCCAGCAATGTTCAGGTGGGACCAGACTGTGCAGGTGGTGAGGATGGGGTGGATCCCAATTTCTCCCCTGCAAGTCTCGGGTACATATTACTTTCCCGTGGCTGCTGTAACAAATTTCCACAAACTTAGTGGCTTAAGACACAAATTTATTACCTTTTAGTTTTGTAGCTTAGAGGTCCGAAGTGGGCAAAACCAAGGGATCAGAGGGCTGGTTCCTCCCGGGGTTGCCCGCCTTTTCCTGCTCCTAGGGGTGCCACCCCCTGGGCTGAGGCCCCTCTTCACCCTTGCAGCAGCAGCAGCTGCACCTGGAGCAGACTCCTCTCCAGTTCCCTGACTCTCAGGGCCCTTGAAGTCACACTTGCCTGTATAATCCTGGATCATCTCCAGCAGCTGCAGTCAGATGATTAGCAACCTACATGCTCCTAGCCCCCCTTGCTGTGTAACCTGCGGATTCACAGCTTCTGGGGCTGGAGGAACACGCACAGCTTTAGGGGTCTTTGCTCTGCTGACGTTGCGGTGTGTGTAGCAGCATTTCCCAGTGGGCATTGCATCTGGAGAACCACACAGAGACCATGCGCCTGGTCATGTGCAATCCCACTTCTGGGGGTTTGCCCTCAGAAAAGGTAGCAACAAACCAACAAGCTCTCATTCAAAAGCTGTTCCTTGGGGGATGACAAAAATAGCCAGAAAAGGATACATTTTAATTTAAAGTTTGGAAATTGTGAATGTGTAAGTATAAGGACAAATAAGTCACGGTGATAGTAGGAGATACAAACTGATAACAATAAAAATGACAACGTCACAGTCATTGCAAAGGACACAAACACCCACGCACTGGGGCTGAAGGCATTGGACGACATCGCTTGGAAGAGCCAGCCAGGGCCTCATCATGTCCCGAAGCTGGGAGGCCACTGGGACCCAAACCAAAGGGAACACATGGCAGAGAAACTAACATTTATGGGAGGGCTGTGGTCACAGGCTGATATATTTTTCTGCTTCAAAGTTTGCCTTGAAGGTTTATATCCTTTCTGCAGTACACATGGCTGCCAGCACTTTCTTAGGGCTCTTCTTTCCCCTGTAAGAGATGCCTCCCACGGATATACCCTTCACCTGCCATGGAGTTGTCCAGCCATGTGCAGCAGGTAGAAGCCCCAGGAGCTCTGGGGCAGACTGGGAGGCTGGGCTCTGGGTTGTTGGCTGTGCTATGGGCTCAGTGGGGTGTGCAGGAGGCGAGAGGAATGCCAGCACGAGAAGCCCACAACCCCAGATGAGCAATGGGGCCTAAACCCCATAGCCCCCATGTCTTGGGAGCTAAAGGGTGGGTCACACCTGCTACAGTCTACATGTGCCTTCCTGCTCTGGGGAGGAGGGCAGATGATGTGACAGCTGGAGAAGATGGAAGAGGAATGTCCTAGAGAGTTTCAGGACTTCCTGCTCCAAGAGAGGCAGCCCACTGTCCCCAAAGCTGGGGGTGGGGGCTGCTTCTATCATCAGAACAAAGGCCTGTCTTTTCAACCAGCTGACAGTTTTGAAACATTCCTGTCAGAACAGTTCTAGGTGTTTCTATATGGTTGATTCGTTAATGTCTCATAATAGGTCTATGACCACTATCACGTCCATTTTAGAGATGGGAGCACTGGGGCATGTCTTAAACCTAGCAGCCTGGCCTCAGGCCCTCAGAACAGGGCCCAGCAGCTTGGTGAGGTCACTGATCTTGACCCAGGACCCTCTGTCTGGTGCCCTCCCAACCCCCACCATGCCCAGAGACTCCAAAGAGGCAGCATCGCCCCTGGAGAACGGGTCGGCTCCTGGTAAATTAGCTTTCAGTTTCAGCCCTGTGTTAGGACACAGTGAAGCTTGACAGCCACCTTCTCATTAGTGTCTCCAAGTTTCCAGTTCCTACAAGTGACAGGCTGGGCCGGCAGGGTCGATGACACAAACACTAATCAGTGTGGATGCAGGCCCCAGGCTGCAGCCAGTGACAGGGACTGTCCCGACGCCTGTCAGTGTTGTCCAGCATTGGCCACTGAGCTGGGCCAGACTCAACTGATGTCCTCCCAGACAGAGCAGCTGTGCCCAGCGAGGCTGTCCTTCCATGGGATGACAGGTCCACTCTGGAGCCCTGGGGGCGTGGGGAAGATAATGGTGTAGCCTCAGCCCCTTAGGGGCAACTGCCTGGGAAAGTGCAGGTGTTGAGGGACCTGCCTGGGGAACAGCTAACCAGCCACCTGCTGGGAGCTGCCTGGGGCCACATAGGAACCACACCCAGGATGCTCAAGTCTGCTCTGGTCCTTGAAAACTGCCAAGATTCAGCAGCCACAGGAGTCTGTGAGGTGCTGACTTGAGCCAGTCCCAGGCTGAGCTCCTAAGGGAAGGCCCACACTCAGAAGTCACGCCATAAAATGTTGCGAAGGGCCCGTGAGGGTTCCTTGTCCATCTTCCTTCCTGAGTCCTCCTTCCTAAATATTGTATAGTCTCTCACTCTTCCCTTTCTTCTCTCTCTCTCTGCATGTCTTACTTTTTTTTTACAAAATCTACCTGCTCTCCTAAACCTCCCTGTCTTCTAGACTTTTCTGTGTTTTTAAAAGCTGGACATTTTTGCATGTAGAATTTTGTTATCGTGTCTCTGCAAACATTGTACTTGGGCATATCCATCATCACTGGACATTCTTCACAAGTGTGAGTCTTCATGACAAAACGATCTTCCACCATATGACAGCATTGTGATCATTTTCTTCTTATCAGGTGCTTGTGCTGTTTCTAATGCTTTCCTATAATGAATTAAACATCCTTCTGCATAAAGCTTGGGCAGGGACTCTAGTTATTTTCTTAGGATAGATGGCTACAATAGAATCACTGGGCCGAAGGCTGTGTGTGCTGTGAAATAAATATAATTTAAAAGCTGTTGGGGCCCCCAAAATACTCAGCCTCGGAAGAGATGTGACTGTGATTTGAATCACATATGGTTACAACTTCTGTTCTCAGATTATAGATTAAGTCACTTTCTTATTTTTCTCACTCTGTACAATGACTAGAATTCAATGACATCAAGGACAGAAACCTCCTGCCTTCTTAATTAATGACCCTTGTTACAAATTAAACTCCCCTCTATTGTCTTGCTTAGCTTAGACCAGATGACAGAAAACTTATGACTATTACACTTCCTGCAAAATACTGCCAGGTGCACCTTTCCCAAATGAAACACTGCCTATAACCCGTCAAATTGTTGTAACTATGCACCAACCCTGTATGAATAATGTAATCTTGCTAAAAACTCCTCTGTCTCTGCCTATTTATAGGAAAACTTAACTTCCCTACTTTAGAATGCTGACTGCCTACCTTGGAGTTGGTACTCCCAGATGGCTATCCTCAAACTTTGCACTTGAATAAACACGCTTTAATTTAGATTCTGGCTCTTTTGATTATTATAGGTTGACAGTGCTGGACATGTGTATCAAGGGTGTGTGTACATGTATGCACGGAGTCTGTGCATGTGTGTATTGAGTGGATGCCTGTGTACTTGTGTGTATTGAGCATCTGTGCACATGTATGCGTTGAGTATGTGTGTTGTGTGTACCTGGGTGTGCACATGTGTATTGAGCATGTTTATGTATTTATTGAGTGTATATGAGGACTTACAGTTAAATGCATCCTAGAAAAAGTGCCACATACCTCATGGCTGAATATCACTAGTCACCTTTGAAGTCCCCCTCCTTGGGAAGCTATGTACCAACGCCAGCACACAGTCCATGCTTCAGAGCAATTTTGGAACTCTTTCTGGAATGGCCATCAGAGCTCTCATCATATGGCATACAAAAACACACAAAGACCACAATGAGCACCACTCAGCAAGGCACAACCACACATCAACACACACACAGCTGTGAGACTCTGACCTATCAGGGTTGCTAACCTTACTGAGTTGCTTGTACAACACGGTCAACATAAGCACGTACGTGGTGTTTGCAAACTGGATTGTCGGACCTTGTAGGATGAGAGTGTGTATGGCGTGTGTATGTGGGTGCACGTGTGTGAGTGTGTACGTGCATGTGTGGCAACCTCAAACCTACAGAGAGGTCAGAAGTGCTATGCAAGAGTTTTCTTTCTCACAGCTCTTGAAAACTGCAGGCCCTGTACCCCCAAATGCTTCAGTGTGTATTTCCTGCAAACAAGGACATCGTGTGATACAAGGACAGTACAACTGTCAGAATCAAATCAGGACACTGACACTGATGCTCTGCTGACCTGGTTGCACCGTGGCACTCATCCAATCCTCCACTCCACTCACGTTTTGCCGTCTGTCCCAGCATTGCCCTTTGTAGCAGCACAGTGAAGTTTGCAGTAAGGAGCTACCGAGTGGTCCTGCTCTTCTGTCTCCCGTGCTCTAGTCAGGAGGGCTTCTTGGGCTTGGTACATGTGAAGGGCAATGCTGAGTTGTTTTGTAGAATTTCTCTTCATGAGTTTGTTGAATGGTTCCTCCCAATTTGGCCCAGGTGTTGAGTCTTTGGCAGGAATATTGCAGAAGGGACTCTGTGCCCTGGTTCCACCTCAGGGGGCACATGAACAATTTATCCCATTATTGGTGCTGTGCCTTTTGGCCACTTGATTAAGGTGGTGTCCACCAGACTTCTCCACTTTTTTCTTTGCAATTTCAGAAGAAGTCCTTGGAGAGTATTGAGATGCTGTATTCCTCATCAAACTTCGAACGTATTCACATTTCATGTTTGTGTGAATGCACAGCTTCTGCTAGTTTAATTGGTTCCTATTATTATTTTGACCCTTACATTGTCCTAGGTGGCCAGTGGGGTCCCTTCTGTGTCATTTGAAGGGTCTCCATGTCTTCCTCTGTTGGAGTCCACATCTGACTGCTAGAAGCTGTTTCCTGGAGATCGGGATTGGTCCTCAGACCTGGAACTAGATTACAAAACAGGGATTTGGGGAAATCTGCATGTGTCTTTTCCTCCAAGGACGTTTTTAAAATGCATATGGGAAAAAGTCAGAGTTTCAGAAACGGTTAATGTTATGAAATAAATGCACATGTCCTCTTTCTGTATAAAATAGAAAACACGTGGTTATTTTTAGCTCCTGGAGCTCCCCTGGGAATGGTGCGCTGGAGTGTGCCAATGTGTACACAGAAGGCATTACTTCTCGTCAATGCTCAAGTCCCCTGAGGATGAGTGCCATTTTAGAGGACGTATTTAGCCAAACACAAGTTACGTGAGAGTGAGGGGATCCAGCAAACGGTGACTAGAGATGGGGCCCTCTTCTCCAGCCACCCCGCTGCACTCCCAGACTCAGCACCCTTACTATTAAATTAAGATAGTTATACTTATGACCTTAATAATGAGACTTAAGAAGAAGATGCGGCCAAAGTGCTTAGCACATTGCCTTTTATACTTAACAAATGGTCGTTATTACTGATATTGTGATTTCAGTGCTGGTGCCATAAGCCCCCTCTGGGGACCAACATTCTGGGTGAGTTCCTCTTCCTGCCACGCTCCTGCCTTGCGCAGGATGTCAGGGAGAAATGGTGGCTTTGGGGATTTCAGGGAGGATGGGGAAGTCTGCAAGAGCTCCCAAAGGCCAAAGCTGGAATAATTCCAGGGACAAAATGAGTAGTCATAGCACACAAGCTCTTCACTTATAATAGGGCTACATCTCAATAAGCCCATCATAAGTAGAAAATATTGTAAGTCTAAGGGCATTTAATGGTCTCAATCTCCTGACCATCACAGCTTAGCCTGGGACATTTACCTTAGCCCATAGCTGGGCAAAATGTCCTCACAGTCCAAGGATGACAGGAGCTGCTCTTGCTGCTGCCACCCAACAGCTCACTAGTCCAGTAAAAGGTCAAAACTCAAAATGCAAAGTGTTCTACTGAGTGTGTTCTGCTTTTGCACTATCGTAAGTCAAAAGATCCTAAGTCAAACCATTGTAAGCTGGGGACTGTTATGTACTGGTTAATCCCCTACAGACCAAAATGTCTGTAAGTCCATATATGGTATAAGTAAGTATTCAAAGAAGTAAATAACTCCAGGAGAAGGAACAATGCTTTCACATAGAAAAATGTCCCTTAATAAGTGTAGAATGTTAGAGAAATAGAAAGTCACCATAAGATAAACAACACAGTAATAATTGTTTTTTTTAGAGACAGAGTCTCACTTTATCACCCTCGGTAGAGCACCGTGGCATCACAGCTCATAGCAACCTCCAACTCCTGGGCTTAGGCGATTCTCTTGCCTCAGCCTCCCAAGTAGCTGGGACTATAGGCGCCTGCCACAATGCCTGGCTATTTTTTTGTTGTAGTTTGTCTGGGGCCAGGTTTGAACCCGCCATCCTCAGTATATGGGGCCAGCGCCCTACCCACTGAGCCACAGGTGCTGCCCAGTAATAATTGTTTTAAGAAACTGGGAAAAAGGCTCAGTACCCATAGCACAGTGGTTATGGCATCAGCCACATACACTGAAGCTGGTGGGTTTGAACCCGGCCCAGGCCTGCTAAACAACAATGACAACTGCAACAACCAAAAAAATAGCTGGGCATTGTGGCAGGCGCCTGTAGTCCCAGCTGCTTAGGAGGCTGAGGCAAGAGAATCGCTTAAGCCCAGGAGTTGTAGGTTGCTGTGAGCTGTGACACTATGGCACTCTACCAAGGGTGACATAGTGAGACGCTATCTCAAAAAAAAAAGAAAAGAAACTGGTAAAAATTTGAGGAGAAACAGGATATTTGCATAATCTCAAAGCATCTCCCTCAAGATATGTATGAAGCCCAAAGGGAAAAAATAAGCAGACAGTAGACACAGCCCCTCAGTGAGGTCAGGGTAACGTCACGTCCCAAGCCCTGCATGCTGCACCAACAAGGGCGTGGCCCACGGCATTTGCAGTTTTCTCGACCCAAATGCATCACCTCAGTCTAATCAGGGGTAAACTCCAGGTGATGCCAACTGACGGACATTCTACAAAATCCCCGGCTAGTGCTCCTCAAAAGTGTCAAGGTCATGAAAGACAAGGACAGGCCAAGAAGCTGTCTGATAACGAAGGAGACACGGCAGCTAAATGCACCCTGAGACTCTGGACTGAAAACTGGAACAGAAACTGCCATGGGTGATGAAGGTGCAGTTAACAGCATACGGAGCTTAACGTCCTGGCTAGAGTTATGTGAGATTAAAGATTAGGGGAAGCTGGGCAGGGGTCTCAGTAACTCCCTGGTTTATTTTTGCAGCATTTCTGTAAGTCTAAAATTATCTCAAGATAATTTCTTGATTTTAAAGTGAATAAGGGAATCAAGGAAGGAGAAAGCTCTCTCCTCGACAAGGGATGCTGGCCTTTGACATCTGCATCTATCCATTTGAGGCTGAAATGAGAGCTACTGGCAGAACCTCCTTGGTGGTGCCCTGGAGAGCTTCCCTTGGTCATCTGATGACCGTCCTCTGGTGGGAGTTCTTGCCATGTGACCATGTGAGTCTGTGAAGGAATGCCCATCTTCTCAGCACCTGAGCCTCCTGGGCTGGCCCTGACTCCTGCCAGCCCCTCTGCCTTGGCTTCCCACCCGATGGCCAACCTGGCTGCGAATGCAGCACGCATGGGACAATTAAAGCCCAGGCTGCATTTGTGATCGTCTCCTGTGGAGCTCTCCTCAAGCTGCAAACCTACAATCCATTGGTTTCTATTTCTCCTGGCATCTGGGGGTTTTGCATTTGGCCTTTTTATCTAAGGGATGGACAAAAGACACACACAGATGCACACTCATGACTTAGAAGCTTGTCATGGTCACAAGCTCCTCAGAATGATCCAGAGGGTATAGAAAAGGGCTTGTTCAAAGGTGACCCCTCATCCCTATGGTGAGCCAGCCCCAGAGGCCCACTAGTCCTGCAGGAAGTGCCCACCTCCCGGCTGGAGGTCACAGGGCTTGCTCCCCACTTCCACTGGCTCATGGGCCCCAGCATTCTGGGGTTCCCTCCTGTCCCGACTGAGCTTTCTGAGGCGCATGAGTCTTACATCTGGTTGTCAGCACCTGTAATCGTCTTGTTATCTGTCCCCCAAGGCCCGGGCATTTCCCTCTCGCTCTCCTGCAGGAGGCATGCATGTGGGGGCTGAAGTCTTTCAGGATCAGTCTAGAGCTGACCACCAAGGCCCGTGTGCATTTCAGCACCATCTTCATCTCCTGGTTGGATGCTGGGCAGTGTGGAAACTCCACTAGAACTTTCCAGAAGCTGTCAGGAACCAAGGTCATCCAGCATTACATAAACTGTCAGTTTTTGGAGACAGTCTGTGAGAGGCTCTGCAGTTGGCACACAATATTAAGGACCAAATTACACCCAGAATTTGTTTGCATACCGCTGTTCATGCTGGACTCACCTCAGGTGAATCCACATCAGTGCAGCTCCACAGCAAGGGGAGGTCAGCCTGGAAGAGTGACCAGTGGACACACCCCTCAGCACCACCCTCCTTGGCCCCGGCCAGAGGCACCCTCCTGAACATGCCCTGCCCGTGGAGAGGCTGTAGATCTAACTAGCCTGAATTTGACCCTTATCCGGCCCTGAAGCCATCCAGGTCAGGAGGCCCATTTGTGCCTCTCAGAGGGCAGGTGTAGGTGGTGCCCCTCATTCCAGTGCAGGCCACCCACCCGTGTGCTGCACCAGCAAAGGGGAGGCTCCTGGTCATCACAGACCCAGAGGAACTTCTCTTTCCTCCTCTCATGACTGGAGCATCCTATACCGTCTCTGGCTTCCCATCAGTGCGGCCCGGCTAAGCACGACCTCTCCCATGGTGGGTGGCTTAGGCCTCGAGCAGCTCTGCACAGAGCTAAGGTTGGAAAGGCCTCTGCGCCCATGCCTGGGGCTCTGGGGCAACATGGGCGGGTTGGTGCCCAAATCCCACATGGCTGGCCGTGGCTGGCTAGGGATAACTGAGACCGTAAGCACCCTGAGGGCAGCAGGGAGCCTCCCTGAGCCTAGAGGTCACACCGTAGATCTGTCTCTGAGGCCTCAGAACCACCCTGGGCTGCTCCCAGCCCCTTCCTGGCAGCAGGAAAGGGTATCATGCAGAGCTGGACCCAGAGGTGAGTCACATAGTCACATGTGGAATGTATGTGTTGGGCCCACCCCTCAGAGGTGTCTGTGACCTGCTCATAGTAACTCCCTAGGAGGATACCTTGCTCTGTGTTGTAGGGAAGGGACAACCTCAGAGACCTTGAATTCCTCATGTCCACAGCTGGTGGTGAAGCTGTGGACTGCAGACCCAGAGGACTGCAGACCCAAGGCCACAAAAGCCAGTGCTGGGCTCCTGTGCACATGTCCAGACATCCATGCACTCACCCCACTCACTCCCACTTGCTCACTCACACTCATACTCCTCACACTCACACGCTCAGTCAGACCCAATCACAAATGTCAAAAGACAAAATCACATTTATTTTAAAGATCCGTTGGTTTGCCTTTCAGCTGGAGATGGCATCTTCTAGTAATTCATTGAAATGATGAACACAAAGGGAAAGAGGAGAGGCAACGGAACATGTTCTCTAGGCCTTGTAGAAAACATGAAGTTGTTCCTTTGGCCACATACATGTGAATCTACAAGCAAGGTGATACCATAGACATCGAAAAGGCATGCCACACAAATGTTACCATGGCAAAACTGGAGGAGTCTACTGTGTCACCCAGCATGCTGTTGGCATTGTTGTAAACAAACAAGTTAAGGGCAAGATTCTTGCCAAGAGGATTAGTGTTCCTATTGAGCACATGAAGCACTCTAAGAGCCGAGATAGCCTCCTGAAATGCGTGAGGGGAAATGATCAGAAAAGGAAAGGGGTGGTGCCTGTGGCTCAAGGAGTAGGGCGCCAGCCCATATACTGGAGATGGTGGGTTCAAACCCAGCCCCAGCCAAAAATGGCAAAAAAAAAAAAGAAAAGGAAGGGAGCCAAAGAGAAGGTACCTGGGTTCAACTGAAGCACCAGCCTGCTCCACCCAGAGAAGCCCACTTGTGAGAACCAATGGAAAGGAGCCTGAGCTCCTGGAACACATTCCCTATGAACTCATGGCATATAGCATGGCACACAGGAGAACCAAGAGAATCAAGGCAACAGGAGCATAAGGTGCTGGAACCTGTTCCCTACGAATTCATGGCATAATAAGCACAGCAAGCTTTCTTACATTCAATGGAAAGGCCCCTCCCTGGGTTGCTGTAACCTTTTCCCTATGAATTCATGGCATAATAGGTATTAAAAATAAAAGGCTACTGTAAGAAAAAAAGACCTGTAGTTCTGGAATTAGGCAACACGTAGCTGAGCAGAGGCTGTGGGCTTCAGAGGAAGGTGAGGGTAGAATTAAGCAGAAACGGGGCAGAAGTGGGTTGATCATTTGGAAGTTAATTTCTTATGGGTAAGGGGACTCCTTATCATGCTGGCTCAGGTAAGCTGAGCTCCTTCTGATTAGTGGCTGTGTATTTCCTGTTTTAAGGGAAAACTGACTCTAAATTTTGAAGTTCAGTTGGATTATGTGGCACGTAGCAGAGGCAACTCCATTCTGGTTTGGTCTGATCTGCTGGAGCCTCGTGTGAGATGCTAATCCAAAACAGTGACCTCCCATAAACTTTGTTTACCACAAAGAAAGTTCTACCCAGCAGAAGGAGATTACTTAAATTAATCTAATGTTCTTCTCCGACCAGCTTAGCTTGCTTTTCCTTGGTTTGCTTGTGGACTATCCTAACTGTGTTTGAGGTTATATGTATGAACCTTTCCTGGTTCCTCCTCTTGGTTCTGTTCTGAGGGAGAGGGCCACATTCAGGAAAGCATGGATGTGGGTGTTTTGTGAAAGTGTTCTGTGAACTGAATGGTCTAAATGAGAAAAGTAGATCATGGTGAAGGGAAGAGAAGAATCACAGGGGCACATGGGGCAGGCGGATCTAGAATGAGACTGATGCAGGCGCTGACCACTCAAGGAACAAACACAGCTGAGTCCCCACGTCCTGCCAGAACCTTTTCTGGGGCTCAGGATTCAGTGGAAAGCAGGATCCTGCTCTCATGGAGCCTGGAGTCCAGTGCAGGAGCCAGAAGGTGAGTATAACGATTGAAATAGGCTGTGTTTGGGGTCAAAGAAAAATAAGGAATAGGAGTGCCTTTCCGAACTTTTTTGAGAATGGCTTTAGGGAATGGGTTGGGTGGGGGCAGGAAAAGGATGATTTTTTTTCCAAAGTAAAATCATGATTCTTACAGAAATATAAAATGCATATATGCCAAACATTTTAACTCATAAATTTATGAGGAAACCAGTAAGGTGTTGTAGTCCATTCAAAACAGGACTCAAACACATTCATATACAGGCAATCAGAAATGCTGAAATGAATTTACAAATAGATGTAAAACTGGTCAATACCTATAGGACATTAATTAACTGCATTCTAACAGGCATAATTTATTTATATTTCTACAGACAAGAATCACTTGCTTTATTATATGTTTTCTACAACTTAAGAGCTCAAGAACAATGAAAGGCCAGGGCAGCATCAGACGAGTCGAAGGTGAGCTGCCAAGCACATTCATCACTTCTTGTGTTTCCCATTTCAATCTTTTGCAGTTTTTTTCTGACAGCACTGCCCATAGCACACGTTCAGTTCTGTCTGAGTGTGGTGAGGACCCTGCATGAGGTCACCTGGTACTAGGCCTTGGCCCTCTAGGAAACTGTGCCTAAAGCAAATGCATTGTGGTGGGGGTGGGAGCTGGAACCTAGGGACTAGGGGAAAAGAAAGGGAGAAGAGATGGGGAGAGAGAGAATTAACACCAAGGAGGGCTGAAGGAGGGGAACATAGTCTGTCTGCCAGTCCTTTTCAATTGTCAAGACCCCTCCGAACAGCCGCTGGCCTTTCCCCAAAGCAGTTACCCAGGATCAGCTCAACCTCCAGAGGGGCTGGAAAGGCAACCTTGGAGTCCCAGTAAAGACCCCCTGATGGAGTGATGCCACAGGTCATGCTGCCTTTGACTCCACAGGGGATGGATGGGTGGCAGTTTTGCATATGAGTCCTCCCTGGACTCCACCTAAGCGCCTTTCCTTTGGCTGATTTTAAGGTGTTCTTTCCCTGTAGTAAATCATAACCATGAGTATAACAGCTGTCAGTGATAGCAAATTATCAAACCCAAAGGTGGTCTTGGGGACCCCTAATGGTGAAGTTGATGCCAAGTGAGGACAGTTTTGTGGACTACTGTTCCCTCTAGTTCTGCAATTATGTTAACTTTACGTCAAAGTACTTGCTAGGCACCAGAAAAACTATGTGGCAAAATGCTGGAAGTAGATACCTCTGGGCTGTAGGATCACATGTGCATGTGCATTCTTACGTATTTTTGTTTATTTTATGTAAGAAATTATAATACACATGTAGTGGGAGCTCCTTTAACCAACCTCTGCTTTGCCAACTCACGTAATTTTTGTCTCAATGGGCTCGATGCCTTAATAAATGCAGGTAGGCTACTTTCTTGTTTGTGGGCTTCCTTAGATGAGATGTAACCAACCAGGAGGCGGTGTGTTTGCTCCAAACCCATGGATGCCACTTGTTCTTGTGTGAGACTTAAACATATGTAAACCAATTACATATCAGTGCAAAATGAAAGAAAGTGTTTTCTATGAAAACCAAGACAAATGATTTGGGAAACCAAGACAAATGATTTCAGAAATCAAGATAAATGATTTGGGAAATCAAGATAAAGGCAAGTTGAAGTTGCTTTAATATTTGCTTTTGAGGCCCAGGGCATTGGCTCAAACCTGTAATCCCAGAGCTCTGGGAGACCAGGGTGGGTGGATCCCTTGAGCTCAGGAGTTTGAGCTCAGCCTGAGCAATAAAGAGACCCTGTCTAATGAGACCCTGTCTCTACTTTAAAAAATAGAAAAACTAGCCTGATGCAGTGGTGGGCACCTGCAGTCCCCGCTACTTGGGAGGCTGAGGCAAGAGGATTGCTTAAGCCCAGGAGTTTGAGATTGCTGTGTGCTATGATGCCATGACACTCCACCCAGGTGGCAGAGTGAGACTCTGTCTTAAAAAAAAACAAAACAAAAAAACCCAAATAAAAATAAAATAAAATTTGCTTTGAGTTTGATATAGACAAGATAAAAATGAAAAACAAGTTGTATACATTTGGAAAAATTCTGGCTTTAGATTGCCTTGTAAATGTATTCATGGTCTCAGTTCGCTTGTAAAAAATACTGAGATTGGGTAGCCTAGGAAGAAGAATTAAGACAGTGGTTTATACTATTATAAAAAGAAGACTAATAATTCAGAAGCCCAATGCTAAACAAGTGTTTCCCTATACAGAAATACCCAGATCCATGACTGTGGTATAACTGGCCAAAGAATGAGGAAGATCAGAAGAAGGTAGTGGCCTTACGTAGTGAGGGATATTAGCCAGAAAGGAGTATGAGGAACTCTCTGGAGTGATGAAAATGTCACGGATCTTGCTTAGGGCAGTGGGTGTAATAGCATATACTTGTCACATCTCATCAACACGTACAGTTAAAATTGAACACTTCCTTGTATGAAAATTATACCTCAATAAATGTATTATGAAGAATTAGCAGATATTAATAATGATATGTTTTCAAGTTTAAAAAATATATAAAGTGTATTTGCTTCCTTATTTTTTGTTGTTTTCACTATTTAATTGTAAAAACTATTTTTTTTAGTTTTTACAATTAACAACTCATGATTGCTTTTGGAAAAGTGTTTCTTCTGTTGCTTTCATAATGAAAGAAGAAATATATTTTAAATAAAATTTAGCTTTTTTCATTACTATCTGGGAAGCCCCAGCATCTCTGTGAAAAAAAAA
>NW_003852487.1:5894308-5902469 GCF_000181295.1 Otolemur garnettii | reverse complement strand
AAAAAAAAAAAAAAGAAAGAAAAAGAAAAAAAAAGAAAGAAAGAAAGAACTTTTCCAATTAGAAATTTAACTGAGATTAAGGTCACATAAATACTCTTGAGAGTTGCCTAAAATACAAAGAGTGTCCAGTTCTTTAGAATTCTGGCACAGCAAAGAAAACAAAGGTTTGAAACCCACCCTCTCCAACTCCTCCTTTTCCCAGGGGCCCTGAGGACCCTAGAAGAGGAGCCCAGAGGACTCTAGAAGAGGGGCCTGGGTGGAGGCTTGGGCAGGTGCACCCCAGAGCTATGGTCCCTGGGAGGGTAGCTGTCCTCTGTGGACAACGCAGCCCAAGCAGGCAGGCACCACCTTTAGCAGTGGCAGTGAGAGTGCTAAATAGAAATGTGGAAATGTTATAAGGACTTGTTTATTCAAAAGACACAGTTTCAGCTTTGCACCTGCTCCAATCAGACCTCTGATTGCAGGATTTCCCCCTCCCCTCTTCTTGGGTCTTTCTCTAGGTTTCTTCCCCCAGTGGGTTGCCCAGGCCCTCCAGTGGGTGGGGGAGACCTGATTTGCATTTCCTTTTCCGAGCACAATGCCTGAATGATTACAGCTTTCTCTGCCTTTCTCTTGCTGCTAACTGCAGGCAGCCGGAGGCTCCCCTGTGGCTTTCTGAATTTTCTCTGGGGAAAGTTCAAATTCAAGTGTGTGTGCCCTTGAGATTCTGGAAGGAGTCCTGTGCACACTAGAGCTGGTCATTGCCTCCACCTCCAACTCTAGATGTGCCACACAAGATGGAAGGTACTGCAAGTGGGGCAATGAGGCTGCGTGGTTGGCTGCTGCTCCGGAAGTCTGGGTGGCTCTGTTATCTGGGAGCCTGGATTGTCTGCGTGGGGACACTGCCGTAGTTGGGCCCAGGCTGACGCTGATGTCCCAGGGAGCAGAGGAAGGTGCTGGCCAGGGTGCTGGGTGCTGGGGGCAGGGGAGACTCTCCCTGAGGTCTCTTTCCATCCTGCACTATATGACCAATGTGTCTGGTGATGCGGAGCTCTGCCCATTGCTGAGATTTAAGTATGAGTGGGGATCCAGGAAGATAGAGATTGAGCCCAGCCTTGCCTGTGGATGATGAATCTGAGCACCCACTGTGGCTACACTCCAGGACTCCACTACAGTCCCCATTGAAGGCAGAAAGCCCTTTCACCAAGCCTTAGTGGTGGGTGAGGGCTTAAGGAATGAAGCCATCGGGTACAGGGGCTATGCACTCAAGGTTGGGGTCCTTGTGTTGGTGTGGGACCCTCTCACTCCTCCTTTGGGTCAAGGGCCCAGAGTCTCTCAGGGCAGCCCCACCTCTTTTTGCTATTTGCTGCCTCCAACCACACCAGCCCTCAGGCCTCTGTGCCCTGGGGCTGGACCACATTTACCTTAGGAACATCCTAATCCCAGTAAGGACTTTTGCCTTAATGTCTGCAGGAAAGGTGGTCAGAGGACGCTGGCAAATTCTTCCCTGTTGTGCTGGGAGTGGGTGGGAGGGGAGATGGAGGCAAAATAGAGACCCACCAGATGCAGTCTCTAGGCTCTGGGATTGTACTGACCAAGGTGACCTTCCTCAGCTGACCCTGACACAAGCCCCCCCCACCCCCCGCCAGGAGTGCCTCCATGAGGGGTTAACTCATCCTGTTCCTGCAGGCCTTGTTACAGCAGGTGTGCTGTGGAACTCTCATGCACAAAGAAGGTCAGGTGCAATGAACACAGGAGGGCAGCAGCTGCTCTGTCCCTCAAGTGCCTCTTGAATGCTGGCATCTCTGAACATGAGAGGCCCTCAGGGGCACCAGGATCTGAGCCTTCTCAGAAAGGGCCATTGTCTAGTTTTGAAATCAACTCCTGATTTTCAAATCACTGGGGATTACTTTGTATTAAAGGTAATCTTCTGGTTTGGAGGAAAGATTTAGAGCATGTATGCAAGATTTGATAGATTTCATATGATGGGTAGAATGTCTGATATGACACATGCACTGAAGCACACACACTGCATGATGAAGGGACTGGTGGTCTGGTACTGACTGTTACCTGGACATGCCTGATGTGGTTATTAAGGAGAATGCCCTCTAAAGAGAAAGGGAAGGTGTACAGGACTGTGGTGGGTTTAGTCTCAGTACTCACTAATCTAGAAATGGAGATGTGTTCATGTGGTGGGGCAACAACCCTCATAAGCTAGAAATGGATTTCTGAAGCTGTTGCCTGAGAAGTCCAAGCTTGTGCTCAGTTCTGGAGGTCTGTCCTCAGTGTACAAAGCAGGAGTGGTGCCACATGTTCCCAGATCTGGACTAGAGGTTTGTCTCTATGATTAACAGAAGACCAGCCTACCAACAGCCAACCTAGTACTGTATTTGGGATGTTTGGGATATGTGGCAAGACTCAGAGGCAGCTCCCAGCAGACTCCAGCTGGGAGGGGCAAGCGGGCTCGGCTACTTCCTCCACTAGGGGCTAATCCAAAGCATAAGGCCTGGCCCAAAGGCAGGGTAGGTGGACATCTGTGAGTTGCGAGTAATTTCAGGAGGTCTAAATAGCTTAAGCAAAACCCCAAACAAAACAATATCAAAGGAAAAAAGAAAAAACAACAAACCCTAAGCTAAAGCACAGTAGACTTTGGCAATTACATTTGTTGCAGATAACACATTATCTTAGGGCCTAAGGTTCAAGTACTTAAAATAACATTGTTAAATTAGAAATCAAAACAAAATGCAGACAGGTTGCACCCAGTACTTCCTGACATTGCAAAATAGGCCTAATTAAAAACACTCAGCTCTGTGGCCCGCCCCAAACCCTTCCAATGGTGCCAACTCTCAGGCTCAGTGCTCACTCCATTTATACCAACATTCAGGGACAGAAGCCAACGCTTGCAGATTAAGCAAAAAGCATTTATAGGAATTAAGCTTTACAAAAAAGGAAATGGGGCCAGGCTTGGTGGCTCACGCCAGTAATCCCAGCACTCTGGGAGACTGAGGTGGGGGGGATCACTTGAACTCAGGAGTTGGAGATCAGCCTGAGCAAGAATGAGACCCTGTCTCTACTAAAAGTATATTTGATCTTAGCCAAAATGTCGAGAAGCGATTCTACTAAAAATGGAAAAACTAGCCAGGTGTTGTGTTGGGACCTGCAGTCCCAGCTGCTGGGAAGACAGAGGCAGGAAGATCACTTGGACCCAGAGTTTGAGGTTGTGCCTTGATCACTCTACTGCACGCTAGCATGGGTAATGGAGCAAGACCTTGTCTGAAAAATAAATAAATACAAACATTTAAAAAAAGAATCAGGTATATTTCATGCCCACTAACAATATGTCCTTAAAAAGAGAGAGAGGCTTACAAGGCTGAGCTGAGGAGATGTGGAGCAGTGAGAACTGTCATTCACTGCCGCTGGGCTGAGAAATGGACTGGCCACTTTGGCATAATGACCTGCAACTGCACCCCTAGGTGTGTACCCCAGAGAAATGAAAATCGTGTTTGCAACAGACTCATAAAAGAATATTTATCAATCCTATTCTTAATATCCTGAACCTGGAATTACATCAGATGTCCGTCCATAGGAGAATAGACAAGAACATGTGACACATTCACACATGGGGATACCTCTAGGGTGTGGAAGCAGTCACGTGTGGAAGGAACCCCAACATGTGGCATGTGTGAGAGCACAGCGTGTACAGCGATGCAGGTGGGGTGGGGAGAACATCTCAAGGACAACCTGTAAGTGCTGGTGTGTATCTGTAGACCAACACGCCTGGGTGTGGTTTTATGGGACCCTCTGGGGCATGTGGAAGGTTTTAACCGTCACCACCCTCCTTGGGGTGCAGGAGATTTACTGAGTTCTCACCCAGTGGAAGTGCAGACTGGAAAAAACTGCAATGTCCGTCTTAGCTGGCAGCCTCGTGCCATGGAGGAGGTCACAGCCCAAAGGCCTACATCCAGTAACTGGTCTGGTTTCTTTCCCTGGATTCTGCACGACCTCCTCTGCCTGCAGGCGGTGGCCAGTCCTGCTAGGAGAAAGCTCTAACCAGACAGCAGGGGATGGCAGGGAGAGGGGCCCTGCTGTCTTTGCCGCAGAGAGGCCCACAGGTACCCCTCTTCACAAGCACCCAGACCCAGCCTCCTGACTTTTCAGAACATCACAAGAAATGCCACACATCAGGGCATTTCTCCTTTATTTTAATGTCAGCATATTTCCCTACCCTGCCTCATGTCTGTTGATTTTGTGTGAGCTTTGTTTAGAGAATCTTCTCAGATTTGTGGAGGAGGCTGGAGCCCCTCTGATGCTGTGTTCCCATTACACAGCCCTGAGACACCTGTCACGCCCTGCAGGTCTGGGGCCCTGAGGGCAGAATCCACACACAGCACACCAGACACCCAGTGGAGTGAAGCTGGGCCTTTCAGCCTGCAGAGAGGAGCAGATTCCAATCTTCCCACCCACTCACAGGAGCACTGCTCAGCGGATTAACACTGGGTTGACCTGTCCCAGCTCACAATTATTGTGTCAAACAACTGTAGAAAACCTAAGGAAACCCAGGGAGAACTAAAACCAAAATGGGAAAAAATAGAAAATGTTAACAGCTATTCAGCATGTAAAACTGGTTTACGTACTTTTAAACTGCACACTGGCAACCCATCTGCTACCCAGGCCCCCGCCAGTCTCTCCCGGGGTGTGCAGTCGGAGACACTCCCAGCCTGTCATTCCTGCACCTTCTCTTGCCTTTTCTCCACAGCTTGTACCAATGCCTACAATGGACAGGATGAATTTGTTTATTTGTTGGGGTCCCCCTACAGTAAGCTGCCAGAGGGTGAAGATTGAATCTGGCTGGTTACAGGCACCCTATGGAGTGGCCCACATCCTGCCCTGTTGAGGGGTGCCATTTGCTCACCAACTGCCCAGTGGGCTCACGTTTCCTAGTGCGTTTGTTCGCCCAGAGGGCAGCTTCCTTCCATTTCGTGCAAAGGCCCTGCATGAGCATCGTGGTCCTGTGGTCACAGCTCAGTCACATGATGGGTCCTGGTCAGTGCTGAGCGTGAATAAACCGTTTCCACATGAATAAACCTCATCTGACTTCCTATGACAAAGCTTTTTTATTACTTCACATCCAGGAACCCTACATAAAGGTTAGAATTTTCAGAGTCCAACCAGCACATATGGTCAGCATGAGGTCAGGGTAACTCCAGCAGCTGGAACAAAATCAAATCGCAACAGACACGTCAGCAAATGGAGCTTAGCTACAGATATGAAATTGCCAAAGGTTTTTTAAAATATTGGAAAAAAAAATCTTTTTTTTTTTTTTTTGAGACAGAGTCTCAAGCTGTTGCCCTGGGTACAGTGACATGGTGTCACAGCTCACAGCAACCTCCAACTCCTGGGCTTAAGGGATTCTCTTGCCTCAGCCTCCCAAGTAGCTGGGACTACAGGTGCAGGCCACGCCTGGCTATTGTTTGATTGTAGTTGCCATTGTTGTTTGGCAGGCCCAGGCTGGATTCAAACCTGCCAGCTCTGGTGTATGTGGCTGGCACGTTGGCCGCTTGAGCTACAGGCACCAAGCCTAGAAAAAAATATCTTAAGGGTACTGTGGTTACCTTCTTCCTAAAAGGTATAGGAATTCCGAAGTAGAAACTATTATTGTTAGATGACCAGCAGATAAAAGTGGAAACCTTTGGGCTAAACATACACTTTTCTCAACATTTTATTGTAAAAACTGTCACATACATAGAAGAGATGAGTTTTACAAAGTACACCCATAAACATAGGCTGTGCCATTATCATTTTAACACTCTTGTTTTTCACATAATCATCTTTCTTTTCATCCCTCTGTACTTCCATCATTCATCTTCCTTGGATGAATTTCAGAGCTGCTGACAGTAAACTTCCTCCTAAACTTTCAGCACTTCTATTATAATATTAACTAGAGCTCAATCGCTGTTTCAGTCCAATTTTTCTTTTGAGGTAAAACTTACATGCCATGAAATGCACAAATCATAAATGCACCAGAATCTATGATTCACACCTGAAACCACATCGCACCACCACACCAAGTCCCTTTTTGACTGCCAAGGAAATCCCTACCCTCCACCCCTCAGAGACAATCATTCTCCTGGATTTTTTCCACCACACTTCTTTGCTAGAACTTACATAAATGGAATCAGATGGCATATACTCTACTAAGGCTGCATTCACTCACGTTGTTTTGGAGAACTACATGTTATTGTGTTTCAGTTCATTTCCTTTTATTGCTGAACAATCCCACACTATA
The DNA here is from genome assembly GCF_000181295.1 of Otolemur garnettii. Lineage (NCBI taxonomy): Eukaryota > Metazoa > Chordata > Mammalia > Primates > Galagidae > Otolemur > Otolemur garnettii. Next base: position 5,896,204 of record NW_003852487.1, on the reverse strand, counting down.
TGAATACAACACAGCTTATCCATTCTCCTATTGGTAGCCACTTGGACCGTTTTCAAGTTTGGTTATTACAAACATGGTTGTTACAAAAACCTTGTAAGTCTTTTCCAGACACATGTTTTTCTTTCTCTTGGATGAATACTGAAGAGTGGAACTACTGACTCACAGGGGAGGTACCCACTTCAATTTATAAGAAATGGCCAAAACTCTTTCCAAGGACTGGGCCATTTTACAGTCTCACCTACAATGTATGAGGTTCCCACACCCACCTACAGCATTCTGGGTGGTGTATATTGCTCTCTCATTACAGTTTTAATTTGCATTTCCTCGATGACTAATGATCTTGAGCACTTTCTCATGTGATTTTTGGTTATTTATATTTCTTCTTTTCTTCAATGTTCAAAGTAGTTTTGCTCATTTTCAGTTGGGTTGTCTTTTAAACACTGATTTGTAGGAGTCATTTTTATCCTGAAAACAAGCTTAGTCAAATCTGTTTTGCAAATACTTTCCCTCAGTCAGCAGTCTGCTTATTTTCTTAAACATGTTTTGCGACAAGCAGCAGGAGCTTTCACTTCAGTGAACCTTAATTTATCAAGACAGAGTAGTAGCTTCTTAAAATGTTACGTGTACATCTACCATATGACCCAGCTGTTCTATTCCCAGGTATTAGCCAAGGAAAATGAAAACATACATCTACACAAAAGCCTGTACCTAAGCGTTCCTACCGATTTTACTCACAACAGTCAAAAACTTGAAATACCCATGTGTTCATCAATAGATGAATGGCTACAAAAATATTGTGTCACAGCCATACAAAGAAATACTAGTCAGTAATAAAAAGGTTTAACTGCAGAGTCACATAATGTAGATGAATAGCAGAAATACGCCAGGTAGAAACACCACAAACAAGTACATGCTGCAAGATTCCATTTATGTGAAATTACAGAAAAATCTACTCCACAGGGACATAAAGAAGACCAGAGGTTGCCTGGGACTGATGGGAAGGGGCAGATGGAACCATTTTTAGCAATGCTATTGTTCTAAATTTTCATTTAATTTAAGCATATGTGATATAAAAAGTCAAAGTAGGCTGGTCTGGGTGAAGTCACAGTAAGAATCCTAACCCTCTGCCACAGTTACCTCTTTGTGAGGGCTCTTTTTCCAACATGGCTTCCACGTCACTGAATTTTCCTGCTTATTGTTAAGTCCACAAATCTTCAGTTTTCACCAGAATAAAAAAATCAAGCAGTTATGTTTCTTCAAAATGGTTTTCCTTAACCAAATTTAACATACAAATATAAAACGACAGGTAGGTATCTGCTAAATTGTAAGAGTGAATCATACACAAAACGAAAATTGGAGCAGAAAGTGAATTTCACGTAAGATCACCTTTATCTTAGTTGTTCAAAAGTGCTTGTCATCTGTGCTTGGTTATGACTCACCAGCACCAGATTGATGAGAGAGCCTTGACTGCAAAACAATACAACAGAAAGAATGATTTTGTTGGGCGGCGCCTATGGCTCAGTGAATAGGGTGCCAGTCCGATATACTGAGGGTGGTAGGTTCAAACCTGGCCCCGCCAAACTGCAACAAAAAAATAGCCCGGTGTTGCCTCTTCCCCAAGCGGCCTGAGGTGATCTGTGAAAATGGTTCGCTATTCACTTGACCCAGAAAACCCCACAAAGTCATGCAAGTCAAGAGGCTCAAATCTTCATGTTCACTTTAAGAACACACGTGAAACTGCCCAGGCCATCAAGGGTATGCATATACGAAAAGCCACCAAGTAGCTGAAGGATGTCACCTTAAAGAAACAATGTGGGCTCGGCGCCTATAGCTCAACCGGCTAAGGCGCCAGCCACGTACACCTAAGGTGGCGGGTTCGAATCCCCAGCCCGGACC
>NW_003852487.1:5888339-5894079 GCF_000181295.1 Otolemur garnettii | reverse complement strand
CCAAACAGTGGGGCTGGACACAGGGTCGGTGGCCCAAAAAGAGTGCTGAATTTTTGCTGCATATGCTTAAAAATGCAGAAAGTAATGCTGAACTTAAGGGTTTAGATGTAGATTCTCTGGTCATTGAGCATATCCAAGTGAACAAAGCACCCAAGATGCATCACCGAACTTACAGAGCCCATGGTCGTATTAACCCATACATGAGCTCCCCCTGCCACATTGAGATGATCCTTACTGAAAAGGAACAGATTGTTCCCAAACCAGAAGAAGAGGTAGCACAGAAGAAAAAGATATCCCAGAAGAAACTGAAGAAACAAAAACTTATGGCACGGGAGTAAATGCAACATAAAATAAATGCAAATAAATGTCAAAAAAAAAAAATAGCCCGGTGTTGTGGCAGGTGCCTGTAGTCTCAGCTACTCAGGAGGCTGAGGCAGGAGACTCGCTTAAGCCCAAGAGCTAGAGGTTGCTGTGAGCTGTGATGCCACCGCACCTACCACCGCACCTGAGGGTGATAAAGTGAGACTCTGTCTCTACAGAAAAAAAAAAATACATGTGCAATTTAAAGGCTGCAATAATAAGCTGTTATTTGTGCAATATTAATTTCTTGAAATTTGAGAATCATGAACACAGAATACATATCATAATCAACTACATATAAAGTAATATAACTAGAAGGCAACCCTTTTTCATTTCCTACCTTCGACCATAAGAAAAACCGCAAAAACTGCTTTTATAGAGTATTTATTAGAATCGAATTCTATTATAAGACAAAGATTTATGTGAAGCTGACCATAAAAGAATGTGACAAGGAACAGTCACTACTTAAGACGGTAAGTTAATACCTGCCAATTCTGACAAAAACACAGGCATATTATTCTCTATTCTTTTTTACATCGAAAAATCCAAAAAATTAAAAATAGCCACTGTAGTAAAGGATTTTTCGTGTGCAGGAGATGGTAAGTCCACGAAAGAGAAAGGACTGCAAAAGCAGACCTAGAGGAATCCGTTCAACACACAGCAGACCCCACCCAGACGTTGCCACCGCCCCGCCAGGGCAGGGCCCCAGCGCCAAACCTGCCACGCGGGCGCCCGCGGCCCCAGCTCATGTCCCCGCCCACGTCTCGGCTCCGTCCCCAAGCCCCGCCCCATGCTCCCAGAGACACTGCCCCCCACCCCGCCTCCGGTTCAGCGCTGGCGAGCCCGGCACTAACCCACTAGCACAGAAATAAGGCTTTTGAGCCGTGACGTCGCCGAGTGGCGGGTCCGGCCGGGCGCCAGTTAGCACCTGTGAAAGGGAAGACCCCAGGAAGTCCGAGAACGCCGAGGGGTGCGCTCCCCTGTGATCCACCAGGCGGCCCCAATGGGCTACAGACCGGCCTGCCCCTTCGCTGTGGCCGCCGCCACACCGCGCCTGCGCAACGCCGAGCTCATTTCTGGCCTCCCCCCCTTCCTCCCGAGTGATCGCATCCCCTGGTCAGCTCGCATTGAGGACTGCCAGGGGCGCCTTCTCCAGCGGCCTTAGTCTCCCAGAGGTTTACACTAGAAAAGGTCCAGACCTCAGGTCGCCCCCTCCCCAGAGTCTGCACTTCAGCTGCAAAAGCCGCCCTCTCATTAGCCGGATGACCACTCAGAGTCCATGCGGACCCGCTCTTCGGGCCCTCCTCTCTGCGCGTGCGCAGAACTCCCCTCTTCCACCCCTCGGCTGTTCCGGTATTCGGGCTTCTCGGCCCTGGACTCTGCGCGTGCGCAAAATCCGCCTTTCAGCCCACCTGAGCTCTCCCGCCCTGCTCTCTGCGCGCGCTCTGAGGGCAGCGTGGGTTTGCGCGGGTGGGTGCTTACTGGTGGTGGGCTGAAGTGCTTAAAAGCACAGGTACCACCCTCGCCGACACAAAATACTTGTTTTGTTTTTAGTGTAAAGTTTTCCTTTTTAGCAAAGGAGTTATAAAAAGATTTAAGTAAAAATCGTTCCTGTTCATGCCTGGGCACATTCATCCTTTCAATTTCCTAGAGCCCTGGTCCCACTGGCCACTTCCTGCCCTTTCGGCCCCCCAATCCCCTGACAAACCGACGTCTCCCTGTTGGAGCGGGTGGGGAGATGTGGAGCCCAGATGTCGAGGTAGGTGTTGCCTACCCCCTCCAGAAGCACCAACAGGTCCCTGGCTGCTTCTGCCACAAGGCCTGGGGGCTTGCACCGGAAGGCCTGGGGACAATTTATTTCGCAGCTGGCAAAACAAACCCTGGGTGTGGACTCAGCTGTGGGTCTGGTGGCAAAGGAGGAGGGCGGGGATTCCTGCCTGTCCAGAGTGAGTGTGAATTTGCACCCTTCTGTTTCCTCCAGGGTGGAGTGAGAAATGAATCAGGTGTCAGGTGGTGTGACCCAGGTGGGGTGCAGAGAGGAATGGATCAGGTGTGTGGAGAGGGGATTTCTACTAAATGACTCGGCAGGATTCTTTCTAAGACTGAACTAAATCATCCAAGGTCAGCGACTTGCCTCATTCAAGTGGGGTCAAAGGAGAGAGTCTTTTTCATCCCTCCCCAGGCAGGAGTGATATATTCATAAAAAACAGGGGAGAAAACCTGGGTCAAGGAGTCTGGCCCTGGCCAGCAGCAACGGGTTTGAAGTGAGACTAGGTCTGGGAGTAAGGTTCCAGCTGAAAGCAGTCTGCAGAAAGGAGCCAGCTGGCCAGTTCCTCGGGCCCCTCCGGCAAGTTTAAAGGTGTCCTCTCATTACACGTATGGACAAAGTTAGACCAGATAGATAAGTCCCAAGCCCAGAAGATGGCCTGCAGTTTGTACTATAAGTTTCTTTTAGATATATTTCTGCTTGATGTGCATCTTTTTCTTAAAAATGGAATATAGTACAGCAATTACGGTTATATTGGTTCTGGTTAATCACGATTTTAGTGCACGGAGATTTTATTGGTTAATTAGAATTGATTATAGTTTTGTGATATTTAACACGTTGTTATGCAATTTCCACTGTGGCAAACAGAGAAAGGAGTCATATGTACCTATAATGACCTGTTCATCATCTGTACCTGTAATAGGCCTATATGAGGTAGCCCTGGGCAGAGGCACTGTCTTAGACCTGCTTCCTCATGTCCTCTACTCTGGGCAGTAGAGAGGCTCTCAGAGGCCAAGGAGTGAGGACAGGCAGAATGGGGCATCTCACTGACCCTTCCATGCCGCCTTTTCTAGACTCACCAGCCTCCACATCCTAGATGGCTCAGCTCAAGTCCCTGTCAAGAATGCTTTGACCTGGTTTGTCTGCATTACTTGTGCAGTCCCCTCTCCTCCCAGTTGGAAGAAGTTTTCCATGTTTCTTTTGGAGAAACTCCCTCTGTGGTCACAGATTTTTTTTTTTTTTCAGTCTATTCTTGGGTAATTTCTAGGAATAATGTAGAGGAGGCATGAGAACATGACCTTTACCTTGACACAGGTCCTAAAGTTCCTTCTGACCCCCACCACTACAGCAAGGAGAAAGTGGAAACTTATTTTTTTAATGATGTTTTTCTGGGAAATAGTCTCAATTTTACATTTCATCAATAATGTCCTAGCTAATGTTTTAAACCAGCATTTGTAACATTGCCTAAGAATTTTGGAAAAAAAGGATTTTGATACAGAAAATCAGTTTTAGATTGTTGCATCATGAGAAGGTCTTAGCAAACAAGAAGGAGTGGAGAGGAAGCCACCATGCTTGAGGAGCAGCTACTGGGCAGACAGAGCCCCGGCAAGGCAAGTGAGTGGATGCCAGAATCATGGGGGCACTGACCTGGCCTCCTTCTGGGCTCCACTAGTAGCAGTGGTGGTAGCAGCAGTAGCTTGTCTATCGGTTTTCTTTGTTGCCTTAAATCGGTGGAACCTTTTCTTGTCCCTCTGTTCCTGACATGCTGGGTGGTCCCTGCTGTTTGATGCCTGGAGGTCAAACCCCCCCCCCAACTCCTATCTGATGACAGTTTTTTGTTTTGTTTTGTTCTGTTTTAGAATTGGCCATAGTTAAATTTATTTTAATTTCTTCTTAGAAAATATTAATATACATTTATTTTCCTTATAAGCAATCTAGGAGAATGTGAAACTATTTAGAAACAAAAGAAACATTGGCTGTGATAAATTCGATTGCCAATGAGAGAATATAAACATATAAAACAGTTCTCATCTAATCCCCTTATATTTTCTCATCTAGCAGAAGTGTGCTTTGCCCAAAATCATCTTTCTCAAGGGCAGATATTATCTTTTTTTCCCATCTGGATATACCTGATATTAAATTGGAAAAAAATTATTATTATAAAGGGAAATTACAAACATATTTCAATTATAAATGGGGATGCAATATCCTAAACAACATATTAACAAGTTGAATTAAAAATTATTGTTCAAGTAATGTACTTAGGTCAAAATTAAATCCAATTTGTGTGAGAATTAGTCACTCTTTTCTTTTCTTTTTCTTTCCTTTCCCCCACTCCCTTCCTCCTTCTTTCTCTATCTGCTCTCCCCTTCTCCCACCCCCACTGTGTCATTAATTATCATTAATTTTCCTCATATCAAAATTGAATACATAGGATTCATGCTTCTCCATTCCTGTGATGCTTCACTAAGAATTATGTGTTCCACCTCCATCCAGGTTAATATATATGCTGCAAAAATTCCATTTTTTAATGGCTGAGTAGTATTCCATGGTATACATAGGTTGCAGGAAGATGAGCCCCAACGGAGAGAAAGATCACCCAAACACTACGTTTTATAAGAGGGAAGGGCTTTATTCATCATTCGGGAGCTTACAGCATAGAAGATTTCCAAATGGCCGCACTCCCTGACTGGCTTGGTCTTTCTCCTTTTATTGACAGTCACAAAGTTCCACCCCACAGGTACCCTTTCCATTGGCTAGTTTGAATCAATCGGGAGATGCTAGTCCAGCCCCTACAGAACTACAGGATTTCACAGAGCTTGGAAATTTCCAGGTTCCAGGAAGTTAAGTCTACAAATTCCCAAGAGCTGAGTCACCATGGAGAGGACCCTGCAGGTGCATCCTCCTGGTCTCCCTGAGAAGACCTGTTCTCCCAGACCTCAGGTATCCTCTCTCACATATACCACAGCTTGATGATCCATTCCTGGGTTGAGGAGCATTTAGATGGTTTCCACATTTTGGCAATTGTAAACTGAGCTGTGATAAACAGTCTAGTACAAGTGTCTTTATAATAAAAGGTTTTTTTTTTTCCTTCTGGATAGATGCCCAGTAATGGGATTGCAGGATCAAATGAGAGGTCTAAGTTGAGTCCTTTGAGGTTTCTCCATACTTCCTTCCAAAAAGGTTGTATTAGTTTGCAGTCCCATCAGCAGTGTAAAAGTGTTCCTTTCTCTCCATATCCGCAGTTTTGAAATTTCGTGATATAGGTTTTCTCTCTGGGATTAGATGATATCTCAGGGTGGTTCTAATGTGCATTTCTTTATTAATTAGGGATGATGAGCATTTTTTCATATGTTTGCTGCCATTCGTCTATCTTCTTCTCTTTTTTTTTTTTTTTTGGTCAGGGCCAGATTTAACCCACCACCTTCGGAATATGGGGCCGGTGCCCTACTCCTTTGAGCCACAGGTGCTGCCCAGTTCATCTACCTTCTTTAGAGAAGGTTCTATTCATCTCTCTTCCCCATTGATATATGGGATTGTTGGCTTTTTTCATGTGGATTAATTTAAGTTCTCTATAGATCCTAGTTATTAAGCTTTTGTCTGATTCAAAAT
>NW_003852487.1:5880836-5884113 GCF_000181295.1 Otolemur garnettii | reverse complement strand
TTGTGGTATATGTACACCATGGAATATTATGCAGCCTTAAAGAAAGATGGAGACTTTACCTCTTTCATGTTTACATGGATGGAGCTGGAACATATTCTTCCTAGAAAAGTATCTCAAGAATGGCAGAGAAAGTATCCAATGTACTCAGCCCTACTATGAAACCAATTTATAGCTTTCATATGAAAGCTATAACTCAATTATAGCCCAAGAAGAAGGGGAAAGGGGAAAGGGAGGAGAGGGGAACCGGGGGAGGGGAAGATGGGTGGAGGAAGGGTAATCAGTGGGACCACACCTACGGTGCATCTTACAAGGGTACATATGAAATTTACTAAATGTAGAGTATAAATGGCTTAACACAATAACTAAAAAAATGCTGTGAAAGCTATGTTAACTAGTTTGATAAAAATATTTCAAATTGTATATAAAACCAGCTCATTGTACCCCATGATTGCATTAGTGCACACAGCTATGATTTAATTAAAAAAAAAGTGTTGGGGAAGAGTCCTTCCTCCTCAATTTTTGGCAATAATTTCCGCAATGTAGGAATAAGCTCTTCTTTGAAGGTTTGATAGAATTCCAATGTGAAGCCATCCGGACCAGTGCATTTTTTTGTTGGGAGATTTTTTTATTGTTTCTTTGATCTCAGTGCTTAAAATTGGTCTGTTAAGGAAATCTATCTAGGGAGAGGGTGTGATTCCAAATATTGATCCATGGCACACAGCTGATTTTCCCATAGCTGATGAGATTGGAGTAATGATTCCTTTTAAGTTAACAGGGTTGGGGGGCACTTGTTGTGAGTAAGAACTGGACAAAGTCACAGAAGCCTAAAACCCAGAGGCAAATGCTGTGGATTTACTGGTTCCTGGACATACAAGTCAGCTGGTTGAGGTCATCAGCAGCTCCTCTCAAACTGCAACATGGACAGTGTGGCCACCATGAACATGGAGATGCTACAGAAGGTGCTGATGCAACTCTGAGATTTTATCCCGTAGGGGAGACTTGACCAGTGTTGTTGGTATTCCCCGTGACTAGCTTCAGCTGCATAAACAGAAACCCCAAACCCACGTGTGTAAAACAAGGCAGAGTATGTTTTTGTTCAGGTACAGGAGGTGTGGAGGTTGGCATCTGCCACTAGCATGAAGCTTCCCGTGGGTTCAGGGACCAGGAGCACATCTGTCCCTTCACACTACTGAAGTGGCTGCCAGAACTCTAGCCTTCGTAAATGGCCACTCTCAAGCTTCTAAGGAGGTTTCCAAAAGCTCTTGGCTATTATTCCTGGTTATGTGTCTTTATCCCAAACTTAGCTGCCTGCCTACATTGCCTGCACAGGCTGGGAAATGTCTCCATTGTTCAGGAGACCAGGTGACTGCATAAAACATGGGAGAATGTCACTGGAGAAGAAAGAGGAGTGGACACTGGGCTTGGTAACTAGCAGTCTTTGTCATGACGGTTTCTCTGTTTCATTGTGGTTTTTCCTTTGTCTTCTCTTCTGATGAAATGGAAAGCCCTGAGACAGGGTGACCTGCCTGGTGACCTGGTGCTGGATTGAGAACAGACCAGACAAGGGCAGAAGCAGGAAGCGAGGGCTGTCCAGAGATGACAGCAGGGGTGATTGCTCAAGAAGGAAGGCAGCTGAGCCTGGGTGCACATGCTGAGAAGCCAGAGAGAGTCCAGCCAAGGAGGCAAAGGAAGGGAGTCTGGAGGGGCCAGATGAAAACAGACAGGGCAGGGGAGGCCAAGCAGAAGGGCCTCCTGGGGCAGAGGCAGGATTTCCGGACCTCGCGGTGCTGTGGCCATGTTGGGGAGGGCTGGTTCTGGGTGGGGTGGGTGGTTGACTAGTGTGGTCTTTTATGCCTGCTGAGCCCAACCACCAAACTGGCCTATGTCTTTTGAAAATTCAGTCACACTGAGGATTCTTTGAAATCTCTCATCAGAGTGGAGATCCCCTCCTCCCACGGAGGTGTCCGCAAGACACTGCCCCCTTGTCCTGCCTGCTTTTTAAATACAGTTGCTCTGTGTTACCCAGCAGGTTTGGATGCCATTAAACCTAAATTATTGTTTTGCTTTTCTTCAGAAAGACCTATGAGATACGAGTTTTAAAGGCAAAGGTTTTTTTCTTTTTTCCACATTCACTGGATCTTTATTTGCTTAAAACGTAAGCGTTGTCAGTCTGAGGAGAAATCCGCTGTGATGTGCACATTGATCTTGCCAACTAAATTCTAGGATGATTTTAGTTTGGAGGGGCTCCTTGGTAAAATTTTATCAAAAGAATTTAAAACCAGAATATATGTGTATTTTTAAAACATGACCATCAGAGAAAGAAATGTGAAATCAAGAATGATTTTGGTTTTGGCAGCCCCCTGCTTTTTTTTTTTTTTTTTAAGCTCCTTAAAGACTGTTGCAGGATAAAAAGATCACTGGCTCCAAGTCTCTCTGAGATAACAAATGATGAAATAAAAAGAGAAAACTCACACCCTCAAACCAGGTCAGGTAACCCCATTCTCCACCTTCCCTTCAAGGTAAAATATATGAGTACTTTTAGCAACGATTCAGAATTAATCTTTTATCTCCTACCTGCTTGATCAGTGGAAGTTTAAAGTTATGACATTTTCTAGACATTTATACTTGTGTGCGTAGACATATAAATTCATGATTAGCTGACAACTGATTTTTTTTTGAGGCAGAGTTCCACTTTGTCACCCTTGCTAGAGTGCTGTGGTGTCATAGCTCACAGCAACCTCAAACTCTCGGGCTCAAGTGCTTCTCTTGCCTCAGCCTCCCCAGTAGCTAGGACTACAGGTGCCTCCCACAACGCCTGGCTATTTTTAGAGATGCAGGTGTGGGTGAGGGGTGTCTTGCGCTTGCTCAGGCTGGTCTTGAACCTGTGAGCTCAGGCAATCCACTTGTCTCGGTCTCCCAGAGTGCTAGGATTACAGGCATGAGCTACCACGCCCGGCCCCTATGAGCTTGTGAGTTCATGACAACTGATTTTTTAAAAGTCCAGATAGAGAAAGAAGCAATCAAAACTTTTCTATATTTTCAGATTACTATTCAACTTGCTATCACTTAGGAAAAAGCTGTTTCCATAGTATTCATCTCGAATCTTACTGCTTTACAACTGTGATATACCTTCCATTAAAATTAAAAAATGAAGCAGTTAATCCAGTGATTAATTTGACATGGCTTTCATTGGGAAGGGGTGGCAGCGGCAAAGAGACCAATGGACAAAATGGTGACTTAAACACACAATGGTTTTCTTTAAAAAAGAGAGAGAGGG
>NW_003852487.1:5879844-5880816 GCF_000181295.1 Otolemur garnettii | reverse complement strand
AGCAGCTAAGGTGCCAGCCACATACACCTAAGGTGGCGGGATCGAATCCAGCCTGAGCCTGCCAAACAACAATGATGGCTGCAACCAAAAAATAGCCCAGCATTGTGGTGGACGCCTGTGGTCCCAGCTAAGCTACTTGGGAGGCTGAGGCAGGAGACTCGCTTGAGCCCAGGAGTTGGAGGTTGCTGTGAGCAGTGATGTCACTGCGCTCTACCCAGGGGGACAGCTTGAGGCTCTGTCTCAAAAAAAAAGAGAGAGAGGAAGCAAGCAAGAGAGAAAATGTTACTTTTAACAAGTGGAAAAAAAGCACCGAAAGCCCCTGAGTCTAGCTGTAGTCAAAACTATGTTCTATCTTCAGTAGGTTCTTTTTTTCTTATTTCCTTCTTTTAATAAAATCTTTCCCCGAACTATCATCACTTTTAATCCTCCCTGAGCTTCATCTTCAGACCCTTCACCCCCAGACTTCTCAGGTGGGGGACTTGCAGAGGTTTTCTTTTCTGGGGGGCTTTCTGGCTCCTCCTCCACTTTTAGGGGAGAAGGAGTCTTCTTTTGATGACTTTGAAGCTGTGGGAAGACCCATTTTGCCATTGCTTTTCACTGGACTTGGTGTCACTGTGGCCTTTAGCCTGGGTTTGGGCATTTCGTTTTGTTTTCTCTCAGGTTTTGACTTCTTAACCATCTTTTTGTTTTTCTCTTTTGAACTGACATAATCACTATCATCATCGTCCTCCATTAGGAAATCTTTACCACTGCTGGAATTTTCCTGGAATAGTGCCTCATCCTCTTCTTATTCTTCCTCACTATAATGACAAAAGTTGTTTTTTGGGTTTTTTTTTTCCCTTAATCATCAAAGCTGTTTGTTTCCAGCAAATTCTTCAGTTCTAAGCAGAATCCCCTTCTTTCTGGGGTGGAACTTGAGCTAGTCTGTTTCATTACAAACTAAGTCCATCCCAAGCCCCTTTCAGAAAGCGC
>NW_003852487.1:5836477-5879730 GCF_000181295.1 Otolemur garnettii | reverse complement strand
GACTGCAACAAAAAATAGCTGGGCGTTGTGGTAGGTACCTGTAGTCCCAGCTACTTGGGAGGTTGAGGCAAGAGAATCGTCTAAGACCAGGAGTTGGAGGTTGCTGTGAGCTTCGTGACGCCATGGCACTCTACCGAGGGTGATAAAGTGACATTCTGTCTCTAAAAAAAAAAAAAAAAGTGAAGAGAAAAATGAAGTGGGAAAACAATGTAGCCTGAGGAACTACTTGCAGAATGAAGTCTTTCTCCTGGATTCCTGCAGTCAGCCACACTTTTGCCTGTGAGCTTCCTGGTGACCAGTGCAAAGAGGGGACTGAGATCTGTAATGTGCAAGAGATAAAAGTGAAATCATGTGCAGGGGACATTGGTCTTCCCAAAGCTCAGGCCTAAGAACTCTTACTCAGAGGGCCTTGAGGAAGAAGTGGGTGTGCCATGCATATAACAGTGAGTCTCTTCTACCCTGCTGCTTGATGGGGCCTGGTGGGGATCAAACACTGAGGCTAGATACACAAGCCTATATCCACCTACTTGGGGCAGGTGGAGAGACCCAGGGAGGGACAGCTTCTCTGTCAACTTCTCCTTGGCTCTTCTTTCATCAATGGAAATTTGATGAGAGTGTTCAAAGTTTTGATCTTTAGCAAGAATCTTGGGTATAGATGTCAAATGTGGGTGACCAAGAGCAGCCAGTCCTGCACAGTAGATTTCATCTTAATAAAGATGTGGTGCGCATCAGAATCACCAGAGACATTTGATAAAAAGACTCCTAAGACCTGTCTGAACATTCTGAATAGAATCCTTGCTGGTGGGGGAGGGGATTGGGTGGGGCATGGGCTACAATCTGCCTTTATCAAGTCCTTATCGAATCCAACTGAACTCAAAGGCGCCTGCTTAGTGGTGGAGATCACTGAGTTCACTGAGCGTGTGCCTGTCCTTCCTTGGATGATCCTAGGAAAGTCTCTTCTCCATCTAAGCCTCAAATTTCTCTCTTATAAATAAGAATAATCTCCCTTACACGGCATAGAAGTAAAGATTTTTTGCTTCTAAGTAATTAAAACCAAGGCCAAACTAAATTAGATAAAATGAAAGTTAAAACATAGTAAAGATTACATTGTAGAAGACGGAACTAGATGCAAAGAGTTCACTGGCCCCCATCCCCCATTTCTCAGAGCTCCTCTGTGAGTGGCAAGGAGACAGCCCCATCCGCTCCTGGCTCCATCATCCTCAGGAGAGGAGAAATGGCTGTTTTATGTTCATAAAATTCCAAAGGTGGGCGCCAAGGCCCTGGGGTTACTTTTCCTTAGAAAGAGCCTCATAATATGAACTTCAATGGTGTTTTTATCATCAGAGCTAGCCATTTTCAAGCACATACCCAGAGGGGCCAGGGGCTCTGAGTGGCCTTAGCCCTGATGACGATGCCCCAGGTCAAGGGGGTTTCAGCCAGAAGCAGCACTGCCTTCTGCTCTGGGTGGGTTCCAGGAGTTTGAGCCTGTGAAAGACACAGCTTGCGTTACTAAGAACAAAGGTTTCTGGGCTGCTCCATCTGGGTCCTGTAGGCCCTGAGGATGGGTCCTGGGGCCATGTTTATACATCTGCATGCCATTGGCTGCTTCTAGGACCTAGATTCTTGGGCTTAGGCTGGAGCAAAAGCAGAAATAGTCCCTCCTGGCGTTCACATTCAGGCCTATGCTAACAGCTCTTGAGGGTGGAGCTTATGTTGGGTCTGTAGGGGGCATCTGAGCATGGTGGTAGCAACCTCCACAGGGTGTGTGTGGCCCCTTCCCTACAGCCTACAGGGAAGATTGTGCTGGGCAACCGCTGGAGAAGGACCTCTGAGCGACACTTTATCTGTGAGATAAAAATAAAAAGCTCCTGGTCTCTGTTTACCAGGTAGATAAAGAAATCATAGTTATCAAGGAAGCAAAGTGTTCATTAAACTTGCTGCAAAGTGTATATTTAAAGTGTCTGAGAGTTTCCTGATGGAAGCACTTTCAAGGACACTCGGCCCAGCTGCTGTTTTTGTTGGCTCTTAGTTTGGGAGCTCAATGTTTACCTTGGAGGAAGGTCAGAAGGCAAAAGTGCACCTGGGTGTTGAAGGAGAACCTCGGTGAGAGCAGGAGTTGCTCCCTGGAGGACGGGAACCTCTCTCCGCAGCAGCGTCTAGACCGCACTTTGGTCAGCAGTGGCTGTAGGGCTGGGACTGATGCCACCTGGACAAAGCCCCTGAGTTAGGAGTGGCCAGAGTTAGGAGTGAGGGCTGCTATCTCAGGGGCCAACTCTGGGCCACCCCAGCACTTTGGCCTCCATCTCGTTTTGGAAGGCAAGTTTCTTGGGAGCTTGGAAAATGAATGTTTTTGTCATTGGCCCATCCACAGAGCAACGCTCATTCAAACTGTCACCGGCCCGGACTTCTCATGATGTCTGTTTATGTCCGAGAACCCCTAAGGGTCTACTTCATTTCTTTCTTGTATGTCCACTGAGTAGATACTGCTGTAAATGGAGACTTGGGAGTTTCTTGACAAACGTGTCCCACAGGTACATGGTCGACAGTGTCTTCCTTGACTCAAGGTGCAAGTCCCAGGGGACCTGGGTCTCCAGAGTAAAGCCAGGGGGAACATATGGTTCTGTGGTCAGTTGAGTAATTAGTTGTCAGTTAGTCATCAGAGTTAAATGGTACTTCTGAATAGTCAGTTTTCTTAGAGGAAACTGCTTCCCCTTCCTGGTAAGTATTGCTGATGAGTTAATTTGTGAAGGAATTCTCATCTCCTAGAGCCTGGCAGACAGGGATCATCTGAAGCATTTGCCTGTGACCAGACAAACTCCTCTGTGCCCTGACAGAATCAGCTTCTCTAAGGAGCTGGAAGAGAGGAAGGCCACATACAGCTCCTGTTCAGATTCCAAGTGCCACCTGTCTCCTTCACCTGGGACCCACCCTCTTACTGGAGGGGACATTTCAGTGGGAAGAAAACCTTATTGTCTCATCACCGGCCACTGCCATGACCATCATGTACCTGATGCCTCTAGGGTTTGCTTCTTGGTGGATTCCTCGAGAACTCACAAGGGTTTCCCATAGCATCTCTTGTAGATGTTCAGCCAAGCTCCTCACCTGCAGTGGGTGCCCTCTAGCCCAGAGGACATAGCCTATGGTTTTCAAATTATACCTAGGAACAAACTTTCATGCACCATAAATCTTGAGAGCATCCTAAAAAGGGTTAAATCAAACCCCGAGGTCCCCACTCCCTCCATGCAACACTCTGCTGCTTCAGTATAGAAATATTTACAGCAAAGTTCCTGTGAGATCCTGAAAATATACAACTATTTTTGATAACAGTTCTCCAAAGGCTCTTCTTGAAACCAGAGCGAGTTGTACCCTCATTGCATCACACCACCAGTTTCACACAATCTGCTCAGCTCTGGGTGTCATCTCGCAGGCCCAGCTGCCACTGCAAACTCCCCAGGGTGCAGCAGAGACATGGCTCGCACATCCGCCAGGCTTGACAGCCACCTGGGAAGGTTCCCACCACGTCAGTGAAGTTGGGGTCTGGCTGGGCCGAGGGGGGGTGCAATCCCCATGGCAGGCTCGTGGTGGGTTTGTTGAGTGTTGCACCTATGGGTTCCAGCTCCCTAGTGCACATCTTCTTCCCCTGTGGAGCTAAAACTTAGGCTGTCTGAGGGTCAAGGTAGCCAGCCAGGAGACCAGCAAACCACTGAGGGGCTAGCACTTTGCTGTGGCCTCCTGGGACCCTCTTTCAAGACAACCAGGTATAGGGACTTACCAAGAGCTCAGCACTGGTGAGCATCTCATAATCACAGAATTTCACTTTTCCTGCCATGTTAATGATTTCCACCCTCTGAATCTGTATAGAGGCAGCCATTTGCAACACGTTCTCAACTGCACTGTGAAATCAGGAGGTTGGACAGATTCCTCAGCATGACAGCCAGAGAAGTCAGATCAGTGTCAAGCTGTGTGACTGGCACACTCTTCCTTGTCTGTGAAGCCAGCATCGCTAGCTTCTCTAAGGGCTCAGGTGGCCAGAAAGCCTAAGTCCCACAAGCAGCACAAAGCCAGGGCTAGGCAGGAGAAGCCAGTGGCACCCAGTACTGGGAGGCCTTTCCACGTGTCTGGCCTGAGACCTGCTCATTGTTCAGTGAGCATCTGTGCTAGCTGCATATGAGGTGACACCCGCATGTCCCTCACCAATAGTCTGGAGTCTGCTTTCTGGCATGGGGGTAGGGAATGCTGGTCTGCAGGAGGACATTCAGAGCAAGGCTTGAAGGGTGAGTGGGGCATCAGGGAGGAGAGTATCCCTACTTCTTAGCAGGACTAGACAGGCTCCACCTTGGTGGGCTGCCCTGCAGTTATGCAAATGCAACAGCTTTGGTGGTTGAGCATGGGCCTATTGCTCACAGGTGTGTGCCTTCACAGAGGGTAGGTCAAGGCTGGGTCCCTCACCCACCGGGAAATTGGCCATGTTCTTTCAGAGAAGTGGCTGAATCCCTCAAACACACTGCCAGGCCCTGCTGACATCACACCCACCCACATGTGAGGTATCAAAGCCTGCCTCAGGGGGATGGGATGGAGAAATGTACCCTTTCTGTTGACACCACAGGCAGGGCTGAATGTTTGCCCCAACCTCTGAGTTGTGGGCCTCAGCCCAGTGCCTACCGCACTGTGTGCACAGTGGTGAAGCCCTCTGCTTTGGCTCCTTGGTCTCTGAGATGAAATCCAGACACCTTAAATCTCACCCCAGCATGCAGTTCTAGTCTCTGTTGACCAGACACCATTTCTCCTTCCATCTCCACCTGAAATGTTCTGCTGATCCCTCAGTGTGTCTGGGAGAGGGCAGGGCCCATGCTGAGCTGCCGTCCTGTGTATTGGGAGAGAGCTCTGTCCCATTCTAAGGAGGTACCCAGAAGTCAGTGCAACTGGCTGTTGCAGGGCTTCCAGGGCCAGGCCTGGGGCTCCTCAGCATAAGATCAGCTGGAGAGTATCCCCAAAGTGCCCCTGCGCCAGAGGTACGTCTCAAGTCACTGGGAAAAAGCATCTTATGCAGGCCCTGGCAAGGGAATAGGCCTCCAGCAGTGCCAGGAATCAGTAAGGGCTTTCTCAGCAACTTGATTGTAAAAAAGAGACAAAACCACTGAATTAAAGATGTAATTTAATTTACAGAGCTGAGATTAGATTTGCCTAGGAGTTTAAAATGATGCCACCTACTGCCTGTGGGCCTCCATCCATGGGATGGGTGGGTGGCCGGGGCAAGTGGCAACTGTGACTGTCATTTCATGGCTGCTGACCTACATAAAGCCGCCAGGCCTCAAATAATGGGGAGTGAAGAGGCTGTCCACCTGCTAGCATCAGAAATCCCAGCATTAAGCGATAGCTGGGTGTAATGTGAAAACATGTCTCTCCAGGAAGGTATGCATTTAAATTTTAAAACATTTTTTAAAATAGACCAATTTATTGAGTAAAAAAAAAAAAAAAAAAAACAAACCACAGTTCTCAGAGCTCCGGATGGAAGTTGAATTTGAAGGCACAGCCATGAAATTTATACTTAGGTAGGTCTGGGAGGTCTTGGAACCCCTGCTGTGTCAGAGAATAAAACGCAAAGCCACCATGCTCCAAATCAAGGTTGCTGGCAGACACAGGCCATTCCACCAGAAATAATAAATTGGACACGAGGAGGTCCCTGAGGTACAGAGCCTTGGGCTGAGCAAGAGGTTGAATACTGGCGGCCAGACGTCTAGAGGGACAAAATGCCTTATTTGCCTAATAGCATACCGGCTGATCAGACTTTCATCTCCAGATTACCCTGGGCTCAGGGAAGTAAAAGAAGGCTGAGTAAATGTGGTTTTGGAAATCTTTACTATTTTTAAAATCAATTAGTTTATTGCTTATTTTATTATTTATTTATTTATTTTTAGAGACAGCATCTCACTTTGTCGCCCTCAGTAGAGTGATGTGGCATCACAACTCACAGCAACCTCCAGCTCTTGGGCTTAGGCGATTCTCTTGCCTCAGCCTCCTGAGTAGCTGGGACTACAGGCGCCTGCCATAAGACCTGGTTATTTATTGTTTATTTTTTATTTCTTGCTCTGCCGCCCAGGCTGGAGTGCAGTAGCATGGTCATAGCTCACAGCAACCTCAAACTCGTGAGCTCAAGCAATCTTTCCACCTTAGCCCCCCAAGTAGACGGGATTATAGGTATGTATCATGACACTTGGCTAATTTTTCTATTTTTTTTGTAGAGATGGTGTCTTGCTATGTTGCCAAGACTGTTCTTGGATATGTGGGCCTCCCAAAGTGCCTGGGATTACAGGTATTAGCCATCATGCCTCACCAGGAAATGTGTTCTGATAGGCGCAGGGACCTAGCTTTGGGGGACGGAGGCTGCCACCAACCCTGGCAGGGCAACCTTGCTCCACCTGGCCAGGTGAGGCTCCTTAAATGAAAGTGCTGCTTCTCCAGCATTGTACTGTCTTCATTTGTCCACATCTGTGCAGCATCTACATAACTATTTACTTAACAAAATATTCTTTAAAGTAATTGATATTTTACTTGATAAAACATAGTTACACAGGAAAAACATGCAGTCACAAACTTGATGTTTTAGTGATACATTTCTCTTAGAACATTTTAAAAGTGAATAATAACTATTCTCAGAAAAATTATCTGAAACTAGGGCATAAGCCCCAAAGATGGGCAGAATAGGGGGAAGGTATCCAAGGCCTGTCCAGGGGAATGACTCAGTCCGTCTCCTTTGTTGCTGTTGCCCTGTTGCTTTGGGGATTTTAGTCTGATGAGATGCAGTAATTTCTGCTCAGTGGGACAGATAATCCCACAGATTAAGGCCTGTTGGACATTAACCAGTCTATACCCCAGAGGTCGTCTTGTAACCTTTCTTTTTTAAAAATGTGCACAGCAACCAGTCATAACATCTTACTCATTTCCTCACTAATAAATGAGTTAAATGAAATCTTTGATGTGTGTCCATTTTCATTTGCTGGGGAGTCATGATTTCACCTTTAGAATTTACACTTTAGCAATCATACCCTGTAGGTAGGAGCTGACAGTTGTCACATGTACCTCCAAGACTAAGTAAGGGCTGAGGGTCTTCTCAGGCTGTGGGGTTGGCAGGAGGGTTTGTGGGAGACACCCCTGCCTGCCTCCCCCCTTTCTCCCCTTGTGTGCCCACTGTGAGGGTCTCACACTGGCCCCAGGAGGCAGGCAGAGGGCTGGGTTACTAGGTGGGTCCAGGAGCTTCTCAGAGGAGGGAGCCTTTGAATGTAGGGGGGCTGGTGGTGATGAAGGAGTTCCAGTCAGTGGAACAGGAGTGGCAGGTGTCCAAGTTTCCAAGGACATGTCAAGGAAGAAGGCACAGGGCCAGGGGAACATAGTGCATGGGAGGGCAAGGAGGTCTGCATGGGGCAACACATCACTCCCTACATGGACCACCTCTGGGCACCGGGGCTTGGTGGAGACCTGAGAGTGGTCCTGGCCTGACCTCATGTGGCCCTACCACCATGGTTTGGTGTAGAAACACCTGGCACTATCAGGACCCCTGGGACTTTGCTGTGTGGGGCATATGGGTGTCCACGGGAGGGGAGCCAGGCAGGACCCTGTAGGGGCCATGTCCGCACCTGCACACATGCCGGGTACCTTGCTTCTGTGCAGATTCACACTCTGGGTGTATGGCCTTTGTCTCACTCTTCTGCATATGAGGATGTTTCCATAACCCAAACCTCCTACTCCCAGACCTACCAGGGACCTGACAGTATCAGTATCAGAGTTCAACTTGGCTTATTAAACTAATGGCTCTCAGAGAGTCATCTACTCCACAGTGTCTCTGTGGTCAGCTCAGAAGGCCCAGCCCTGACCAACTGGCTAAGTCCTGACCTGGGAGTTGATGCAGGGGGCTGTCGAGGAGGTGGGGGCCATCATTACCACACGGGGGGAGGTGGGGGCCATCATCACCACACAGCGGGGAGGCTGTGCCAACAAGTCATGGGGCAAGACTGAGGGTAGCACCTGAGGGGAAGGGGCACAGCAGTGGGCCCTGAGGGGGGGCGGTCCCTGTGTTCACCAAACCCTCCCTTGTCCCCAGGCTGGGTGTCCACGTGAGGCTGGGCTGTGTCACTGTGCCGGCCACCCATGAGGCCACAGGTAGGTTTCAGGCCAACTCAGAGTGTCCTTTTCTTCTCCTAGCCCCCCACAAGGCACCCCTCAAGCTTCCCCATGAGTTACATCTTCCCTCCCTTCCAGGGCTCTCAGGACAGTGGAGGCTACCCTTCTTGCACTGCCTCAGAGAGCTCCAAGGTCCCCATGGACATGCCTCAAGTGGGCTGAGAGGGGCCCCTGCCCCAGGAGGCAGGTGGGAGGAAGCCAGAGAACAGGTTGGCCCAGGGACCCTGTAAGCTACCTGTGTGGGAAACAGGCTCTATTGTTGCTTGGTTGCTTGTAATATCTCACAATTTACAAAATGAGCTTCCTCTGGTGCTAACAACCTTTCCTACCAGGCTTGCACTTTCAGTCTGATCTGCAGCCAAATATTCCTACAGTTTTCCCACAAGGACAGCAGGCCCTGCGAGTCTCACATCCCTGGTTTTATTACATCCACTTCTAACTGCAACTTCAGAACGTCCAATGATAGAAAAGAATCAGATTTTCCTCTCTTCCTCCCTAACTGAGGGCTCTTTCTAAGTCTGAGGGTTTTCTAACCTCTAATGCATATGCTCTTTACAACTCAGGACCATGCACATAGAGCGTGTGGAGCTACACGAAGACGTCCCCAGATCAGAACAAATGGAGGCTACTTGCTCAGAGCTCCCTGTGGCCCAGGGGCCAGCACTGTGTCTGACAGGCGGGCGCGGAGAGCTGGGGGCTATGGTTGGTAGTGTGGGGGGCAGCTGTACCTATCCAGAAGAGAGACATCTGATGGGTCAGGGGTTCGTTTGGTTTTCTCTGGCTGATCCCAAGTTGGAAGGATGGGGGGAGGTGGTCACACATCAGGGCCTCGGCTCTGAGTCCCCTCACATTGGTGTCTACAGGGCAGGCATTCCAGTCTGCAGGAATAGCTGGGAACTCCTCCACCAGGCCCCAGGTCTCTCCCAAGGCCCCTCGAGTGCTATTCCTGGTGCCCAAGGCTGCGGAGCTTGGTGGGGGAATTTCCCCAAACCCCACAGTAGCTCCACTTTGATGTTTTGCTCAATTTTATTTACAGGTCCTCAGAGATTAAAAACAGCATCTAAAACCATGGAATCTAAAACAGTTCAATGTTAAAAACCAAGAGGGGCATTTCAAAGGGAAGATGGACCTGGGCTGTGTCTGCTAGGGGAAGACCCTGTGCAGGAAGCTTCAAAAGGAGGGAGGCTCTGCTGGGACCAAACAGCATGAAGTTGGTGCTGCCTGTGCACTAAGCAGACTCTGCGGACGGGGACTGCATGCGCCCCCTCCCCTCAGAGGCCTGGTAGGGACTGGGAGCATCAGGCAGCCCTGGAGCTCCTTCTAAGAGTTGTGGTTTCCTCACTGTGTGGGCTTTAATAGCCCCACACCATTATCGGGGGAGGAAATGGATCCTTTCACTCTGTGCAGATGAGAATTCCATTAATATTCTAAGAATTCCATTAATGTTCGCTCTGACCTTTGCTAATTCCAGCGTCATTAGCAGTGCATACGTTTCAAAATCTCCTTAATGCCAAAAAGCAGTAATGGGTGTCTGCTGTGCTTACTTAATGAGCCATAAAATGAACCAGTGGATGATTTGTTTCTTGCCGTCAAGCCACTGGTTAAGTAATGGCCAGGATGGAGGAAGGAAGGCGATGCGTCTTGTCACCCAGACAACACTGAAGGCATCGGCTTTCCTATCACAATTGATTACAGGTAAAAGCATCTATGTGCACACACCTCGTTTTCCATTATCTTAAACTTTTTTCTCAGTAATTAGTTTCTCCATCATCATTTTTGCAGGATGTTAGCATCATTGATCTTTGTTTCTAGGATTATGATAAACCTGAACCGCTTAAGCAGAGGCTGTACCCCTCCCACTGGCCCTGTGCCCCGTGCACACCTCCCCCTGGGGCTCCCCTCTCAGCCAGCCACCTGCTCTGTCTCACCTCGCCCCTGTTGCTCCTTTTGCACCGTGGGGCCTGTTAGTCTTTCTTTGGCTCTGGTGGGTCTGGACATTCATTAAACAAAGAAGAGAACTCTCCTTGCTTTCCTGGTTCTGCTGAAACCGTCCTTCCCAGTTACAGAAGATCTCTAGCAGATGGCCCTCCTACCTTTATAAGGTCTCCAGCAGAGAAGACCTTGATCTCTTGCACCACACCCTGAGTCACGGAGCTATGACTGACACGCCCCTCCTCCACTGCACGTGCACCACACCCTGAATTACTTTAAAAGAGGCCCCTCACCCTAACTCTGCACTGCCACCATTTTCTGTCTACTTGGCCTTGTTCTTTGGGGGCACCTTTCCACCTTTTGATATCTAACAGGGCCCTTGGCCTGAAACCTTTCATCTCTTCTGTGAGCAAAACCTGTGTCTTTTTGTTAAAGAGAAATTTGAGAAAACAACCTACCCATAATTCTTTAACATACTGTTCTGTGTCTCTTGACATCTACTCCCATTTTCAGTAGAAATGCAGATATATTTTACAAGGTTTATCAAAACTATAGCTTACCAGAACTATTTTCTCAAGATGTAAATCATTTTGAAAGCTATCATTTCGAATAATTGCATTATGTATACATGTTTACATATATATATATATATTTTTTTTTAGACAGAATCTCACTTTGTTACCCTCAGTAGAGTGCTGTGGCATCATAGCAACCTCAAACTCTGGGGTCAGGTGATCCTCTTGTCTCAGTTTTTCTATTTTTAGTAGAGACAGGGTCTCACTCTTATTCAAGCTAGTCTCAAATTCATGAGCTCAAGCAATCCACCTGCCTCAGCCTTCCAGAGTGCTAGGATTACAGATGTGAGCCACCTCTCTCAGCCAGCATCATATTCTAATAATTTATTTTCCTTTCTTTTTTTTTCTTTTTTCTTTCTTTTTTTTTTGATTCAAGGTCTCACTCTGTCACCCCAGATAGAGTGCAGTGGTACAATCAGCTCCTGCAGCCTTGAACTCCCAGGCTCAAGCGATACCCTTTCCTCAGCCTCCCAGAGTGCTGGGATTACAGGTGTGAGCCACCCACCTGGCCTTATTCTAATAATTGCATAAGTCATGATTCCCCTTCCCATCCCTCACATGTTGATAACATTCCTTTCTGTGTCCTATGTAAATACTTTCATAGGAAATGCCACAGATATTTTCAGGAATGGAAGCATCTTATCTTTGTGTTGAGTTTTTTGGCTTGTTTGTTTCTTCGGTTGAATAATCTACTTGTTGAACTGGTGAGAATGATTAGCTTTTATGGGTCTTGATTTTCAAAAAGGCTGAGTGGATACGCCAGGCCACAAACACCCACTTGCAGTCAAGCCACCTTGGGTTTCTCTCTCAGGCGGGGTTGAGGACAGAGCCCAAGGACTTGCCTGGTAGCAGACAGGACCCTCCCCTGCGTTCAGGTCCTTCCTTTACTTCTCGCATGCAGTAATGGCTGCCGGAGCCCCACATCAGAGCTGAGCCTGTGCTAAGGTTTCCTATCAGTGGAATGTGCAGCTGTCCTGTCTGTGTCAGCAATGTGGCCATAGTGGGGTTGGGTAGGGCAAAAGTCTGTCACTTTTCACTGCTGTGTGGGATTCTCTAGGGCAAGTATGCCACATCTTGCCTACCAGTTATACTGTCAGTGGGCATGGACATTTGGGGCCTGCAGGGGACAGCGTATAGGCTGGCCCAGGGAGACTGTCCTGGTGTCTCACTTTGCAGGGCGCCTCTCAGTGTAACCTAAAGTGTGGAAGTGTCAAGATGGAGGCTGGCTCCTTCTCTGCTAGGGTCGTGAAGTGTGTGGCTCTCCTGCCCTTTTGCTGGCTCCCTCAGGGACACTGATCTGTTGTGAGCTGCTCAGTATGAGGGCCCACATGGCAAGAGCTCAGTGCAGCCTGCAGCAGGTGAGTGAGCTTGGACCATGATTGCAACTAGGAGAGGCTGAGCCACCTGCCCCCTGACCCATGGAAAACAACTGCCGTTCAGGATGCCAGGGGCTGGCATGGAGAAGTAACATAGGCTGGAATCAGCTTCTCGACAATTTCACAATGTGCATAAAGGGCTTATCTCTGTGTGTGGGACATGCAGCTCTTACATGCCCACTGTGGGGCCTGAGCACACGATTTCTTCCCAACAAGAGGCCTGACTGCCCTGGGGCTGCACTTTAGCCCCACAACACTCCAGCCCACTTTCCAGCGCCCTTGTTTAGGAGGCAGCTCTGTTCAGTGTAGGATTCAGCTGTGCTCAGCCAACAGCCTGCCCTGGGCTGCTGTCCCAGGTTGGGTCCTGGGTGGGGTTTTTGAGAGTCTGACCCTGGGGTTTCTCCCCACCCTGGTGGGGACTAGAGACCACTGGTCTCCCTGCACACCCACCCCACAAGGGGCCTGGGGGCAGCATGGTGTGGGAGGGGCTGCCTTGTTCTTGCCGCCAAGACGGAGACCCCTCAGCATATACCTGGCCAGCGTGTCTGCCTCCTCTGTCCTCCAAGGATGGAGACGGCCAAGAAGGCTCCCTGCCATGCAGAGGGAGAGGGCAGGCTAACGTTCTCCTAAAAGGTAAATGGCATCAGGGTTCCAGAAAGGACTGCTGGGATATATTGATTAGCCTGCTGAGGCTGCTTGCAGGTTTCAGATTCAGGTTTCTGGGTGGAGATGAGGCCTCTGTGGCCTGGGCCCTGAGGGAGGTTCTGCATCCCTGCAGGGGGGCATGAGGAAACCAGGAGGGGTCAGAGGCTGGTTCACCCACCTTGATGCCAGTCTTGCAAAGGGCAAATCCTGAAGGGCCCTCCTTCTGCCCTGAGAGCCCCCCTCATGAGCCGCACTCACTGCTGACAGGTGCTATGAAGAGGCCACAGGCGTTCAAGGGCAGTCTGGGGTCTGACAGGCCAGGAGTGGATTTTGGTGGCTACCTTCTCTGAGTTACTCTGACCCTGGCTCCCCCTCTGTGGGCTTGGTTTGCAAGTTGAGACCTCCTTGGTCAGGCTGGTATGAGCAGCAGGACAGTCTCAGAAAGGCGGCCGTGGAAAACTTCAGACACCAGCCCCCACCCCACTGTACCTGCCATGCACCTCCCTGTACGTTTATCTTCTGAGTCTGAAGACCCCACAGTCCCTCTTCCTCAGTAGTTAGCTCTTCATCATGGTAGCAACATCAACCATTTTTCTTTGCATTCCCTGGACTGAGGATGGAGCCTGGCAGTTGGCAGAATGTTTGTTCAGTTAATGAGGGATGAGTACATTACTTAAAGGATTCTGTGTGAGGGCCAGGCCCTGGTGGCCCCAGAGGGGCATCTCCAAGGAGGTAAGTAGCAACCTGATGGGTCTGCAGCAACTAAGCACCCGTGGGCTGGGACCTCCGGAGGGTTAGGATTAGGTTAGAGTTAGAGTTTGCCTGAGAACCAATCCTTTATTGCATCTCCTCTGTTCTCTTTCCAAGAGACACCAATCCATGTCTTGGCCTAGAGCCAGGATGGGGATGAGATGCTGTGCAGGGCACCAGTGTGGAGGCAGGACTCTGCACAGTGACTCTCACAGCCATGGGAAGCAGAAGCCTGGGCCCAGGGTTGACTCAGTCTTAATACAGCCCTTGAGAATGGGGACTGATGCAGCACCAGCTCCAATGAGGGCCAGTGGGAATTGTGTTCTCTGGCACTCCCTGGAGGGTGAACTCAGGAGACTGGCAGGCAGGGGGCTCTTTCCTCACCTCTTCCAGCTGATGGGGCCTCAGGACTCCACTGTCGAACACAGAATGCCATGCTCTGTGGCCAGGGCTCCCTCCCTGGCCTCTCAGTCCTGCATCTCAGAGGAGTCATACCCGCTGCTCTAAGCCTCACTCACCGAGTGACCTCAGACACACTCCTGCCCTCCCTGGCCTTGATTTACCCACTTGCTCAGTTGCGTGATGGGTCAGAGATTTGCTGAGACTATTTCAGCTCAGCTGGTGCCACATTGCCAAAATCCTGGCTGCTTTTCCCTGCATCCTGTGGTTTTCAGACAAAAAGGGAGCATGTTAGTGCCTGAAACAGTCTCACCTCTTGCTATTTTTGCAGGAGGCCCAAACGCAATTGTTAAAAATAGAAATAATGAGGGAAGGCAGAAGCTTCTGACCTTGAGCCGGGGGCCAGGACGGGGCACCCAGGATCCTCTCTGGGCTGAAGATGATAAATGACCATCGAGCTGCATTTGTCCTTAGCTAATTTATCCTTGGCCCAGAGAGAAAGTTTCTGCCTTATTTTTTAAGGAAAGCTGGGAGGTGCTGCAGGCCTAATGGGTTTGCTTGGTATTTTCTGGGCTCTGGGCCTAGTGTTCTCTGCCTGACAATGCTGTGGACTTCTTCCTGGTGCTCCTTGGGTCCTGCCCTGCCTGTGCTGGCCGGAAGCAATGTGGTGATCAGACATTTGGTGCCCAGCAGTTAGTTCCCCCACCCCTCTGCTGTCCTGAACCGCCCTGCAAAGGAGCTGAAAGCACACTTGGGAGGCCATGTGCCAGCTGGACACTGGCGTCCTCCCTGCTGTCCTGGGTGGGACTGGGGAAGGAAAGGACCCAGCACTTTGCTGCTGTGAGTCCCAACCCTTCTCCCCACCCCACCCCCCGGAAGTAGGCCCTGGAGGAGTGCAAGCTCCACACCAGGAAAGGCGCCGGCACCTCTGTGTTCTCCCCTCACACTCCTCCACCCACTGCTGTATGCTGTACCCCTCCTGCCCAAGAGGACCCCCAGGCTCCAGGCCTACAGAGAGAAGCCAGCCCCCACCCCTAAGGCCCTGGGACTGAGCTGCCCTCCATCATGGCAGCGCTAGCCCTACTGGATTTGAACCTTGAATTTTTTAAGTCCAGGATGCAGCTCAAGGCTCATAGCTGCATCTCTGTCTTCAGGTGTGTATACATGGCATATTTTTCTTGAGTTCCTTGTTTCAAAGAGAGAATCAGGAGGAAACAGACTAAAGGACTTCGCTGCAAGTTACAGTCTAAAGAGGGATGTGTGGATGAGGCTGGGAGAAATAGACAGAAACCAGCACATGGTTGCTTCTTGTTTTGACCAAGGAGATTCAGTACCCAGAGTCCACTGTTCTCCCCCAAAGGCCAGCCTCAGAAGAAAAGGATGGCTGTTCAGCTGGCTTCCTCTCATGGCCCCAGGTATGGCCGTGCCATGGTGGGGTCCCTTTGTCCAGGGCTACCTGCCCTGCAGAGTCCTGTCAGGGGAGACAACAGGCTCTGGGGTCACCTCACACCCATGCTTCCTTGCCATGCACCCTAGATTTGTGTCCTCAAGCCTCAGTTTCCTCATATGCAGTGGGACAAGATTGCCCACCTGTGGGACATATCAGTGCTGCATAAGACAGGGCTGGAAGGTATTCAGCATGGCGCATAGCATGTGCTCAATGAATGCTCAGTCCTCAGGGTCCTGTGTCCCCACTATGGTGGTTTCTTCAGGTGACCCCTTGAGTCTGAAAGAGAAAGAGAAGCTGCCTCATGGATGTCTGTTTCAAATGAGGCCACAGCAGGAAGCCTGTTCTCCAAGGTGTCCTTTGGATGAGATGAGAGGAAAGCTGGGAGGTGCTGCAGGCCTAATGGGTTTGCTTGGTATTTTCTGGGCTCTGGGCCTAGTGTTCTCTGCCTGACAATGCTGTGGGCTTCTTCCTGGTGCTCCTTGGGTCCTGCCCTGCCTGTGGACACCCCCCAGTGGTCTATCCTTGTGTTGGAAACTTGGGCTGAGCAGAGGTGATGCTACACACTCCAGCAGGGTCCTGGGACAGCAGAGGGAGAGCCTGGGATGGGAGAGTGAGCCCAGTTTAGAGGGACAGCAGGGCCCAGGAGGGACAGAGCAGCCACTGTGCTTTTCCTGCTGTGATGCCTCAGGAGGAGGGAGAGCCAGCCTTAAGGAGGAGTCTTAGCTCATCCCTCTGTGACACCCCAGGAGGAGAGGGAGCTAGCCCTAGGGAGGAGTCTTAGCTCATCCCACTGTGACATCCAGGGGGAGGGAGAGACAGTCTCACAGAGGAGGCTCATAGGCATGGCAGTCTCTGAAGAGGCTCCGGGGGGGTGGGGTATGAGGAGTTTTCCTGAAAGGGCAAGTGGAGGGGATACTAGGGCCGTGCCCATAAAGGCCTTGGGTCTTCATGGCCCCAAGTGGGGCAGAGCCAGGTCTTTCCCTAGGACCAATATGATTTTAGCAAATACAGCTTTCATGGTTTTGTAGTTTCTAATGGTCAGAAACAAATGGCATGTTTTTAGGATTCATGTTATCTAGTCCTTTAAAATCTACATCCCAGACCAGTGCCCCTGCAGAGAGCAGCCTGGTCCTGGGGAGGCCTCAGAAGATCCACCCTGGAGAGTCAAACATGGGGCCATACTAAGGCTGGGGGGCTGGCTGAGCTGAATGGGGCCCCGGAGCCCCAAAATCCATGGTGCAGGGGTATTGTCAGGCAGGACCTGAGGAGGGGAAAGGTGGGGGGGGGAGAATAACCCCCTGGGGGAATAAACTGGCCCTGAGTAGGGAAGACCCCAGGGAGGACCCAGTTCTGTCTTCTGATACCAATGCTTAGAGGCAGACATATCCCTGCTCTAGCTCAGGCCCAGGCCCCCAGGGCAGGAGAGCAGGAGTTGAATGAGGGCCCAAAGAGAGACTTACCTGTGTTCTAGACTGTGGTGAGGGGAGAGGGAGGAGGACTCTTGTTCTCCCATCTGACCTGCCGCTTGTCAGGTGGGACCCCCTTAGAGAAGAGTCCAGAAGCCCTCCCACCTACCCTGATTCCTACTTACACCCAACCCTCTCTCAGCCTTCAGATCATTCTTTCACCCCCGCCTCTGCCCTCTCTGCCTGACTCTCTACCCTAGGGCCCTGGCCACCATCCCTTCCCTGGTCACGGGACACTTGCCGTCAGTCTCATGCGTCTTTTGCTCAAGCGTTTAGAGTAGAATGGAGAGGAAGAGCGGCCCTGGCTTTCAGGGATATTCATTGTCTCTTTGGGCCAAATGCAGGGATTTCCCTGGGACTACGAAATCAATCTTCCTTTTCAAAGTCTGTTGCAGTGCTTGTGAGGCTGGGGTGGGGGAGCAGATCTGAGCCACGATTAAAATTAACTAGAGCTCAAAAAGAGACAGGCTGCTATTTAGCAAGCGTTCAGCTGGGGCTAGATTCAGAGATCAGACAAAACAAAAGGAATTGATTTTATTCATCTTTTTTTTTCTGATAAAGAAAGCAAGGTTTGGCCTAGGAAATTTAGGCAGGTTACTGCCAAGCCAGAGAGGGGAAGGGACAAATCTCTCCTGCACAGGAGCCCAGGACAGTGGCACCATCCTGGGCCCCTAGGGGTGCAGCCACTTCCTGGGAGACTGGCCTGCACTGGGAGTGGGAAATTATGGGTACCAGCCATTGCTCCTGCCACCGATAGTTGGCCAGCAGGAACATTAATGTCAGAACTGAAGCCAGAGGGACCACACAGGGTCCTACTCCAGACAAGAGAGCAGACTTAGCCCAGGGCCACTGACCCAGGTGCCCACATCTGCAGGGCATCTACACAGTTCTATTAACATACATGATAATGCAAAGGTGTGACAAAAGCCATCTGTCACTCACGAAATGCAATGTCGCCTTTCTGCGAAGCCATAAGCCACACTGGGGCTTAGCTGAGAACTGGCCATAAAATCCTGCATAATGACCTCAAAGCAGACTTTCCAATATAAAGAATCTTCTAAGCAGCTGTTTCCAGGATTTATGTCTGTGCAATAATCTCATACCCCAAACTATTACCTTGTCCCTCTGTAGCATTCCCTCCCCCACCGACAGTGCGGAAGTGTCTCTGACATGCTGATCAGTTCTGGGACTTCTCTTTGAGTGACAAGTGGCATCATTGTGTGCAACTGCTAATGGCTTTGCCTCAAAGCCTTGGGACTACATGTGGCCTTCTGGATCCTTGAATGCATCCTTTTGACAGAATCCAGATTTTACAGAACAAATTCTTGCAGGTGCCTGGAGCACCACCCATCTTTGAGACTGGCCAGGTTGCTAGGAAAGAAGAAATAGTCCCTGTTTCCTATGGGAAATGTTGAGAACAGCAGGCTTTGTCTTGTTTGAACCTGGATCCTGACTTAGGGGCCCCAAGGGCAGGTATCCTGGCAAAGTCTTCATTTGGAGACCCCTAGCACTGGGCAGAGCTGTGTGTACAGAGGGTAAGTCAGCAGAAGGAGGGACCTGTGGACACCAAGGGCTGGCACCCCTGGGCTTGCACTAAATGGAGGACATCTCAGGATTTTGGTTTGGCAGAAGGGGAAATGGAGTCTCACCTGAATGAGGGATTCAGAGGGTGGTTCAACAGCACAGCCACTGCCTGGGGACGGGGAGGCTGGATGCTGAGAGATAACCTGGCATCCTTCATACCAGGAGGCCATATCAGCATGAGGCTTTTGCTCCACACCCAGAAATTTGAGGGCTCTGAATGAGAAGTTTCCTTGTAATTTATTTTCTCACTTGAATCTTGCAATTGCTTCCAAATATCCAATCTTATTTGTCTAATATTTGCATTTTCATCTCTCATCACCAAACCTGTAGATTAGTCTTGCATAAAATAATGTTTGGTGAATACCTTTTAATTTTGCAAAATGACTCCTTCTGAAATTACTCTACCATGCTTAGGAAAAGACAGAATGACATCACTGGCAACTTGGATAAAAGTGTTTTGCAAGTCTTACTAATTTTGGCTTTCTACACGTAGGTTGGCAAATGTTGATGAATACTAGAATGACGTTCTACCTTTGAAAAGAAGGAGACAGTTTAATTGATAACATCTTCAATTTCTGTGTCCCCTGCTTCCCCCAGGTCCCTTGGTACTGTGGTGTGGGGGGCTGTAGCCTTGAAATGATTTAGGCCAGTGTTTCTCAACCTTCCTAATGCTGTGACCCTTGAATACAGTTTCTCATGTTGTGGTAACCCCCAACCATAAAATTATTTTCGTTGTTACTTAATAACTGTAATTTTGCCACTGTTATGACTCGTAATGTAAATATCTGATATGCAGGAGACCCCCAAAGGGGTCGCGACCCACAGGTTGAGAACCACTGATTTAGGTTGTTCCAGAGCAACACCCTGGAACACTCTTCACATGCCTTTTGCTTCGGCTCTGAAGGCATCTATCTCCATTGTAACATCTGTCTGTTCACAAGAAGGAACATGCTTCACAGTGGCCATTGAGCGCTACAGCTGGGCCAGCCAACACCAGGATCTGCGGACGTGCCATGTCTACACACAGGGCTCCATCTCCACTGTGGATGCCTGCCCCACCTTGTCTAACCTTCTGGGACTGCTTGTGGCCCCTCTGTGAAGACTTCCAGCCCTCCCTCACCTCCTTGGGCTTCACAGCCTCACTTACTATAACTCTGCCTCTGCTGGTCCACTTTTCCTGGGGTGGAAGATTCCCCAGGCAAGCACAGAGCACAGGATTCTTGGAGGGCAAACTCCCACCCAAGGGCTGGATGTGCACTCAGGGAGGACTGAACTGTGTGCCCACACTCAGCCGATCCCTGCATTTAGAAGGAAGGAGAACAAGAAGCCATCATAACTTCAGTCTCCACCCAGAGCCACCCAGTCTCTCAGCTGGGCTGGGCTAAACCCCAGGTCTTATGGGCTTAGACACTGCCCTCCACCTCCTCAGACCTGCGTAGGCAGAAGGCATTGTCCGGCTGTGTGGGGGGAAGCCAGTCCAGGAGAACCAAGCAGATTCCCCATGGCTTCCAGGCAGGGCATGCAGAAAGAGGGTTTGAGCTTGGCTGATAGGCTGGGACTCCCTAACAACCTGCGGGGCTCCCAGGAAGTGCTCGAAGCTGCACTGACCATGTGTGCCATAAGAAGAAGCACATTCACAAGCAGCCAGTTTAGCCCTCACAACAAGAAAACTTTGGCTCAGGGAGATGTAGTTACGTGCTAGTGGCACTTGGCTGGGGAAGGGCTTCAAGCCCTTTCTGCCCCACTGGGCACAGGACTTCCTCCCTTGGGCTTCCCTGTCCAGGGTCTCAGCCCCTCCTCACTCCCCCACCTGCTGCCTCCAGTCTGTTGGGAGAGCCTAGACTGCGTCAGCTGAGCTCAGACCAAGCACAGAGTCTGAAGCTGACTGGCAAAGTAGTCAAAATTTTCTTATAAAAAATAGCAACAGTAATAACAATGATGCCCACTTTGTAACAATGATGCACTGAAAGGTCTGTGCAAAGTGCTGAGGCCACACACAATCCATGGCCAAAGTCCCAGGACTGGGCATGGGACCATGACCCCAGTTGCGCCTCACTCCTGCAAGGCTGCATCTCAGCTGGGCCAGGTCTGCTGCTGGGTCCTGGGGGGCTCCCCTCTGGCATCATCCGAGGACATGGCTGTGTCCCTGGGCTGAGGCCCCTCCTGCCAGTGCTCAGGAAGCAGAGGCCCTGGCCACTTTTTGAAATGTTTTAGATAGCTCCAGTTTGCAGGCTTAGAAGTCACTGCTGTACATAACACACCCAGCTCTTTCTCTCTCTCCCTTCTGTCCCTCATAGGAGGGCCTGGCACACAGAGGGTGCTCAGCAAAGCCTGCAGAATGACCATGTTTCTCTGTCCTTCTCTTCACCCACCCGGGTCCCAGGCTGAGTGCCTGCGAGGTGCTGCATGATGAGGGTAGCGTGGACCCTGGGGTGCATCAGGCAAAGGCTTTTGGCAACTGGCAGAAGAGAAGCAGGCTTACCGTGGAGACGGCACAGGAAGAGAGGTGCAGCTCCAGGGAAGGTGACTTTAAACTGGGTCCTGAAGAGAATAAGATGGCCCAGAAAGAGGAGAAAGAAGAGAGTCCTCAGCACAGAGAACAAAGGGGCCAGAATGTGACTTCCAAGGGCAAAGAGGAAGGTCATTGGCTGAAGCAGGTACCAGCACAGTCTCCTAGCCCCTTTGAGCCCCCAGGCTCTCTCCAGTAGACTTAGCACAGATCCTAAGACCCAATTCTCCCTCCTCCCCTTCCTCAGGGGTTGATGCTGCCAGACCCTCAGGTTTCACATGTGACCATCTCTGGTGCTCTACTGGAGTGTTACTAGAAGTTTGTAAGCATTGCATTCACAACAAAAGGTAACATGTTGCTGGAATTCTCTGAGGACTCCAACTTGGTGTTATCCCACAAAGCTGATGGGACACAGTGTGGGGCATGGACAGCTCTCTGTCCACATGTGGACACTTCCTGCACATGCCTGTTATGATCTCGGGGATTAGTTGACCAAAGTGGTCAGTTGATGCTATTATGTCCTCTTATTATGAATTATTGCTGCATTTTTGCTTCATCAACACCAATTTAACTCGTGAGGACAGTTTGGTTAACTAGCCAGTGAGCACATTTTTACACCTCTGATTTGTAATATTCTAATAACATTTTTTTTTTCTTTTTTTAAGACAGAGTCTCACTGTGTCACCCTTGGTGACACAGCTCACAGCAACCTCAAACTCTTAGGCTTAAGTGATTCTCTTGCCTCAGCCTCCCAAGTAGATGGGACTACAGGCACCTGCCACAATGCCCAGCTATTTTGTTTTTGTTGTTGTTGTTGTCATTGATGTTTAGCAGGCCCCGGGCTGGGTTTGAACCCACCAGCTCCCATGCACGTGGCTGGCGCTCTCACCACTGCGCTGTGGGCACCAGGCCCTAATAACCGGTTTTTAAGACCTGTATATTGAGTACTTCAAATAAGAACCACCCCAACCCCCGAAACAAGGCCAACATATGATCGATGCCTACTACTCTACGGTTTTCTGCATTTGCTTTATTCTTCTATTAAGGAAAAAGTGATTATTTTATAAACTGTAGGACATCATTTTATTACACAAAATTGTGACTATAAATTTACTTTGCTCCATAATAAAGCACAAAGACAAGCCATTTCCAGGGTCTCTCTGATGCCTGGCTGGCATTGGTTGTCTCTGTGCAGGGCAGGCTCTGGTGGGATGAGATAAAAGTAAGCGTAGAGTAACACATGGGAGAATAGGAGCCAGAGAAATGAAACTGTGCTACATCAGAGGGTGGTGAGGCTTTGAGGAAAGTAGAGCCGGCTCAGAGAGAGGGCCCTGGTGGGCAGAGGCGCCAGAAAAGGCCTTGCTGCTGCAAAGGGCCTGGGCATGGAGCCTATGGGGAGATAACTTTGGGCACCAAACTTGAGGCCCCAAGGCGGGAGCCTGGTGGCCGGTGGGCAGAGGCATGAGCAGGCACAGGGTGGTCTTGTGGGCTGTGGCCAGAACTTTGGATTTCATTCTGCCAAGGGGACCTGCTCCATTTATCTCGGCAGGATGCCGGCATCGTGTGCAGAAGAGGCTGGCTGCTGCAACCCAGTGGGTGGTAACAGCAACTGCCAATGAAATGGTAAGAGTGCTGGTTTGGGGACATGCTTTGAAAATGCCTTGAGAGACTCATGTCAAGGATGATGCCCTGACTTGGGACCTCAGCACGTGTCAGACTAGGAGCACCCACAGGAGGTGCAGCACCATGGGTGTGTGCTGCAGGCAGAGAGCTGTGGAGCTCCTGAGAGAGGTCAGACCCAACATGTGGGGTTGCCTGTGCAGGGCCTGCAGGGGCTCAGCCAGGGAGGGGTGGTAGAGGAGGGTCTGGGACTCAGCTGATACCCCCGGAGCAGGAGCTGGGGAATGCGGAAGGAGGTGTGAAGCCCAGGCAAAGCCCCAGCTCCTGAGTCCTAGGAGAAGAAAGGGTTTGAGTGGTTTGGCGTGGTTGTCTGGCTGGGGCAGACAAGGTGGTGAAGCAGGGCAAGGTCAGGGACCCTTGAAGGGAAAGGAGCCCTGGACAGTTTTCCGGGTGAGTGAGGACAGGACCAGGTTTGTATTTTGAAAGCTTGGCCTCCTCTTTGTGGGTGCCTGTTGGGGACAACAAGTTTCCAGTGGACGCCCACACTCCGGAGAAAAGTGATTTCCTGCTCTTCATGGTTTGCCAAGACTCGTTAACAGAACAAAGTGTTGAATTTTACAAAGTGGGTTTTCAGCACCTATTGGGTGATTTTCTCTTCAGTCTGTGAAATAAGTGAAGTCAACCCGGCTTCTAAGTGAGACAGTTTTGTCTGGGGCCAGCATCAGTGTACAGAAATCTCTTGAAGTGAATGGCGATTTTCTACCCTTTTCCTCTACTTTGGAGCAGTTCCTGCAACATGGGAAATACCTGTTCCTTGAATGTTTAATGAAACTATCAGGTAAATTGTCTTCCCTAGCATCTATTTTAGGGGTAAACATTTGATCCCCTTTCAGTTTCTCCTATGACGGTTGGTCTATTTTCTGCAGGGTCTATTTTCTGAGGATCCATTATCCAAAATGCTTGGGACCAGAAGTGTTTCTGATTTCAGATTTTTTCAGACTTTGGAGTAGGAGCAAATGCTCAGTGAGATGCCTTGGGGATGGGATCCAAGTCTAAACACAAAATCCATTTACGCGTCCTATACACTTTATACACAGAGCCTGAAGGTACTGTTACACAATGTTTTTAATAATTTGAGGCATGAACAAAGGTTTGACTGCATTTTGACTGCAAACTGTCACCTGAGGGTGAGTGTGGAATTTTCCACTTGTGGTATCACGTCACTCAAAAAGTTTCGGATTTTGGAGCATTTTGGATTTCAGATTTTCAGATTAGGGATATTCAACCTATAGTTCTTGAGTTAATTTTGGTATAAAAATGCCCACTTCATTTATATTATTAAATCTTACGGTATGGGTTGGGATGGTCTCTCCTGGGGCTGCTTTAATGTCTGTCTTTTCTCAGTCTCACAAAGTGTTAATCTCAAAATGTGATTTATAAGTCTTTTCAGAAACCGATTTTTACTTCATTAAGCAACTCCCCCATCGTTTGTTTTCCTTTGCACTAATTTTTGGCTAATTCTACATAAATTTGCTCCTTCTTTATGTGTCTTACTCTGTTCTTTTTCTAGTTTCTTGAATGGGAAGCTTGGTTCATGTATTTTCCGTCATCATCTTATCACTTTCTGATAAACACAGTTACCCCTCTGCTTGCCTCCCAGTTCCCCTGTCGTGGTATCGTACGGTTTCAATAGGTTCTCATTTGCGTTCATTTTAGAAGAGTCTGTAATTTCCCTTTGGGTTTCCTCCATAACCCCAAATTACATATGAGTTTATATTTGTGATATTAATTTCCGGGTAGAAATTTCTTTCCAGGTAGAATGTATTACCCTGCATTGCGTTCCGTGAGCAGACTGTGGATTATATGTGCAGACATGCCTGTATATATGTGCAAGTGTATGTAGCCAGTGAACAGACTGTAGCTAACCGCCTTTTGGAATTTCTTGACATTTTTTAATATCAAAATAATGGTCAGTTTTTGTGATTATTCTATAAATACAATAGAAAAGAATATAACGCATATTTAAGAATACAAAATCAAGTCAAGCTTTTATAATAGTTTTATCTGCACGTTTTTTGCCTCTTGATCTGTTGTCGCTTTTAATTAGAACAAAGGAATTATAGTTTCAAAGACTCCCCCACACTGTGGCTGGAGAAGGAACAGACCAAAGGTCCAGGAAGGAGGAGCTCCAGCAGGCAAAGGGGCTGGGTGGCCAGAGATGGTGGCAAAAGGAATGGGCCACACTTATCCACAGAATAGACCTCAGCTGCCCCTTGAGTTTCTCAGATCCATCCTGGAGGACACGGACCCTGCCTGTCTCCCTTTTCTATGATGGCATCTCCTCCTGCAGGGCTCTCCTGACTCCCACTGGGAACCCCAATAACCAGGCTCTGCTCCACCAGGTCCATGGTGACCATAGGGGGTGGTAGAGAAGGCCCTAATATCGTCACATTCCCTGGCTCCAGATAAGGATTAAAATCTCATGCCCACAAAGTGCTCGGTCCAGCATTTGGTGTATAGTGGATGCTCAGTAAAGACACAATGGCTTGGCTCTCCTGCCTCCCAGAGCACCAGCCTTCCCAGAATAGCCTGTGGGCAGAACTGGCTGGTGGTAAACAGCCCAGAACCTTGGGGTGGGTGCTGAATGAGTAAGTCTTAGGAAAATATCACCGGATTGGGTGGGGTGCAGGTGTCAGGCCTGAACTGTGTGGGCCTTTCTGCTCTGCACTCAAGGGCCCTGGGATACTTGGGCAGGAAAGCCTGTCATCAGCAGCTGATGGGCCCTTGGCAAGGCCGGAGGCACAGGGCGGATCTGGGGTGACAAAGCCTCTCCCTCTAAGACGTGGCTCCAGGATGCCTGAGTTCTAGCTCCTCCTCCTAGTCCATCATGTGTCCCAAAGTCACTTCCCACCTTCATCTGTACCCCCATGTTTGACCACTGCATTCACTTCTCCAGTGCTTCTCCAATATCCCCTGGGCCACTGTCCACAGACGTGCTTCCCTTCTCTTCCTCACATAAGGGCAGCACAGTGACCACTGCTTTCACCTTCTTGCTGGCCCATGAGCAGCTTTCTTTTAGAAATATCAGTGGGTCCCCCAGAAGGCTGGCTGGGGGCTGTGGGCTCATTTGAGGAGGCCTGTGCTTTGCCCTGGACTCAGAAGAGGACCAGCTGGTGGGGTCAGCCCGTATACACATTTCTCAGCTGCTCTTCATGGTAGCAAGTGGGCATCTTTACTAGCCATGAGTCCCAGGGACCCACAGGGTGGACCCTCAGAGACCCCACCTCTGCTTCCAATGCAAGTTCCTCCTCCTTTCCTGCTTCACTGGGGAGTCTGAATTTGACCTTCTGGCCCACTGCCTGCACATGCTGGGCACCCCAGTCCCTCCTGGCTGCTGCATGGAGGCTGCTATGCCTTGACAAGCCTGGAGCTTGGGTGTCCAGGCAAATTTCTTTGGCATGAGCTGAGGATGAGATGATTTGATGGAGCCAGTTGTTCCCTCTTAAATATCATTAGAACCCCAAAAGACTCAGGTCCAAGAACTAGAGGTCAGCTCCAATCTCAGCTCCATTTCTTTGCAGCTTTCACATGGAGGAGACACAATAGGCCACCCCAAAATATGACTATGAGAGACCAGAATATGACACCTACAAATCTGACTATAGGTGACCAGAATATGTCACCCCCAAATATGTATCTTTGGCATAAGAATTATTTTGAGCTGCTTATTTGAGAAGCTGCAGACATAGGAGAAACTCTGAAAACAAGGGTGGAAGTTACCCTTTGTGGGAGAAATCCACATCTCTAAGGAAACTCTACCCTCATGGAGTATCTCCCACTCCATCCCAGAAAAGAGGCTGTCCCCAGATCACCAGAGTCTCTCCCCAGCGGAGAAGGCACCAACTTACTCATGGGGATTTCCTGGGCACTTCCCAACATATCTTTCTTTGTTTTATTTGAATGTGGTATTTAAGCTTAAACTCAGAGCCATGTCTTTGAGATATACTCATTTTCCCATGAGTCCCACGTATTACATGAGGCACACAGGTTATTAAACTTCTATTTCTTTTTCTCTTGTTAATCTGTCTTTTGTCACATGGTCCAGCTCAGACTTATCAAGAGAAGAGAGAGAGAAAATGGCTCCTCTTCTCCACAACACAAAGTCCTCTGCTTCCCTCTGGACCCCTTCAATACCTGCCCACACTACAGCAAGACCTCACATCATAGCACTACTGACCTCTACATGGCCTCACCGGGCCTGTGGTTAGTGTCCTCCCTTCCCCTGGGCTTCTTGAGGTCATAGGGTCCCCATCAAGTATTCCTGAGCCTCCTGGTATCTCAGAGCAGGCAGGGCTAGTTCTAAGCTCTCTGCTCCCCTCATTCCTGGGAGCGCATCCACACATGGCTTTTTTGCATGTTCCAAGGACTCACAGTCCAAAGTCAGGTTCCTAATCCCCAGCACCTAAAGCTGCTCAGAGAACAGGTCAGATAACAGCCCTCTCTAGGGCTCTGGCTGGATCACAATCCCCCCCACCCTCAACCTTGCACAGCTGGTCTCTTATCCCACCTTGGCTGTGGTCCAGCCCTCCATCTGGTCTCCCTGTATCTGCCCCAGAAGCCTCCCCTATCTGAGTCTGTTTCCCTCTGTGTTCTCAGCCCTGGAATGGCCTCTGCAAATAGGACCCACCCCAAAAGCCACCATGCCCAGGCCCTGCACACCCTCCTAAGTGTGACCTTGAGCATGCCCCCAGGCCAGGGCCTTTGCACTTTCAGGTTCTCTACTGAGAACACTGCCCCACACTTATTGCTTCAAGTACAAGTTTCTATCCACAGACCCTCTTCTGAACCCAGAACATTGAGGCTGCAGTGAGCTATAATGTCCCACTGCACTCTAGCCCTGGCAACAGATCAAGACCCTGTTTCAAAAAACAGTCATGTTAACCAGTTTGATGAAAATATTTCAAATTGTATATGAAAATACTACACTGTGCCCCATGTTTGCATTAATGTACACAGCTATCATTTAATAAAAAAAAAAAATAGTCATTCTCACAGGGGCCACTAGCATAAAATAGCCATCTCCTCACACCCAGAACTTACTACCCTTCCTGTCATACCCATTTTTAGTTTTGTACGTAACTCTTGTCACTATTTGACATATTTTACATTGGCTTATTGGACCCTTTAGAAGAAGAAAGACCCCAGAACCACCCTTGGTGTCTGATGGGGGCCACATCATTACCTCCAGGTGCCCTCCCTGGACAGCCCAGCCTGGCCTAGTGGAGCCTCTATCCATGGAGCTACAAGGCAGAGGCCTAAGGGCAGTCCATGCCCTGTATATGTGTCTGTGTCTGCATCCGTGTGTACCACTGTGTCCATGTGTGTGTCTGTGTGTGTAGCATTGTCTCTACAGGTCTGTGTGTGTAACCATCTGTGTATGTAGGTGATGTATGTGTGTCTGTAACTATCTGTGCATGTCTATTTGTGTCTGTCTGTGTGTCTGTGTGTTTAACTGTCTGTGTGTCTGTGTATCTGTGTGCCTGTATATCTGTGTGTTTGTGTGTAGCACTTTGTGTCTGTTTGTGTCTATGTGTATAACCGGCTGTCTGTTTGTGATTTTCAAATCAAATTATGAATTGAACCAAATCAAATTACTCCTCACAGTGATGTACAAAGGAGCCAAGAAGAAGATCCGGCCACAGACACAGCTTAATTTCACTCTACCTTCAGTCTGGTGTCACATCTTCCTTTAGCCTGTTACCCCTGGTCCCAAGGTGGGTTGTGGCATGTGGTCCCTTCTTTGAGTGCCTGTTCTGTGCCCATCCACAGGCATTATTGGAGGCTCCTGTCTCACTGAAGTGCTTGCAGTTTGGGAAAGATAATAAACAGGAATAGAAGGAAGTGTCTTGGCTCGGTGTCTGTGGCTCAAGCGGCTAAGGCGCCAGCCACATACACCTAAGGTGGCGGGTTCGAATCCAGTCTGGGCCCGCCAAAAAAAAAATAGCCAGGTGTTGTGGCGGGCGCCTGTGGTCCCAGCTACTTGGGAGGCTGAGACAGGAGACTCGCTTGAGCCCAGGAGTTGGAGGTTGCTGTGAGCAGTGAAGCCATGGCACTCTACCCAGGGGGGACAGCTTGAGGCTCTGTCTCAAAAAAAAAAGAAGGAAGTGTCTTTAGGCAGTGGAGTGGCAGGGAGGGAGGAGGCACCTCCAAATGACCTAGTGAGTTAGCCAATGCTGGTCCAAGGAGGAACCAAGAACTAAGCAAGGGAGCCCTCCAGTGGTGAGTGGAAAAGTCCAGACTTGATAGTAAGCATGCAGGGAGGTCTTATGAGGCCCCCACAACTAATAGTGATGGTTCATCCAGTCAGGCCACCCTACATCTGGCTGAAGGACATCGGCCACAGCTTTGGTATCCAGGGTCCATGGTCAGGGAGGGATGGGGGTACCTGGGGCCTACAGAAACTCAAGGCCAAGGGAGATACTTGCTGGATTGGGGTGAACACAGGCTCAGACCCAAGTTCCTTATCACAAGGCATCTGCAGCTGGTCTGGGAGGGGGCTTCCTTCACACCTTCCATAATCTCCTTGGTCTCTCTGGATAACCCTATCTGCACCCAAATGTGCTTGCTGTCCACACAAGCAGACAGGAAAA
Source organism: Otolemur garnettii (assembly GCF_000181295.1). Lineage (NCBI taxonomy): Eukaryota > Metazoa > Chordata > Mammalia > Primates > Galagidae > Otolemur > Otolemur garnettii. The sequence continues at coordinate 5,850,596 of NW_003852487.1, read as the reverse complement.
AAGAAGGGGTGAGCCTATGTCCTCTGGGTGGCCCATTTCCAGGTCAAACTGATCTCTGCCCTTCCCCCAATAGCCCCCAGCTCCAACTACAGGAGTTCACACTTATTTCACTGACTAGCTGCTTGGGGCCCCTTCACTTCATCCAACAAGTATCTAGTGGGCACCTAGTGAATGTCAGGCACTGGGCCAGGCACTAGTCCACAGGAATGATATGCTCAATGTCCTAAACTGGGGTGAGTGAGGGAATGCAAGAGAAGGGGCCCAGCTCTGTGCCCTGCCCTCCCAGGGGCCCCACCCTCTCAGTCTTGCTGCTGGATCAGTGCTAGGTAGGGAGGGGTTCTTCACTCATCTGCTTTGGAAACCTCCAGCACACTGAGAGCAGAATCATTGTGCTGGGCGGTGGGCGTGTCACGACCCCTCCTCTCAGCTACACTCACATTAATTAATATTCCATGTTGGAGGCTGGAGATTCAGACGCAGAATAGGCCACGTGTAGCAGCGTCTTTCCTCTGTGTGTGTGTAGGGGGACCTATTTTGCGCATTGGGGAGGCAGATGAGAAACACACACACACACACACACACACATACACACATACACTGCCTCGCCCAGAGCAAGCGAAGTGTCTCCCCCAGCACATACCGGGTACCTCTCAGCGCCAAGCAGTCCCAGCTGTGGGGCCGGCACCGCCAGGGTTAAGGCGCAGGCGTGTCCCCTTGGGCTGGGGTGGGGCCCGCGGGCAGGGCCCTCGCCGGCTGCTCTGGCGTGCCCTCTGGCTTTGGGCCCGGAGACCCACTCCTCTGGCCCCTCCCGCGGCGGCAGGAGCCCGGTTGTCTTTGCCGCCTCCTCTTCCTCGCCCGCTGAGGGGCCGCCGAGACCCGGCCGCGGGGCACAAGGTCGCCTCTCGGCGGGGAGCTCATCCGGCGGCGCAGACGCCCAGCGGCTCCGGGGAGGGACTTGGCCTGGGCTCTTGGCCTCGGCTCATCTGGGGAGGAGCCGAGAAGCTGCAGCTGGCGGCGGCCGGCACTGGGCGGGCGGCGGTCCGTAGAGGAGCGGCCAGGCCAGAGAGCCCTTCTTGGCAGGGCCCGCAACGCCGCTAGCTGCTCGCCTGCCGCAGGAGCCGGGGGCGCGGGCCCGGCGCTCTCTTGTCTTTCTTTCTCGGGTCTCTGCTGCTTCTTTGCAAACCACGGGAAGAAGGCGCCCTCTCCTTAGCGGGCCGGGAGCTGCAGAGGCATCGCGGGGCGCGGCCGATGGGAGGAGAAAGGAGAGAGGGAGCGGAGCCGGCCCGGGCCCAGCCGTGACTCGCGGGGCTGCGGCTCCGCCAATCTGCGGGCGCTGACGCGGGGGGCGGCTCCGCGGTGCTGGGATATCTGCCCGCCCGGGGCGCGGGGCGCCGAGGCTCGGCCGTGCAGGAACTGCGCTCCGGGACCGCCGTTGCACCTGCCTGGGGACCTCGCCGGCCGCCCCGTGCGCCCCCTCCCGCTCCTGCCCCTTGCTACGTCCCTTCGGCCTTTCACCTGGTCCCCATCTCCCGGCTACAGTGTGAAACCGCAGAGCCCTGCCCGAAGGAGCTGCCCCTCTCCGCCTGCCCAGAGCCCAGCGCGGCCCACGAAGCTCACGGAGAGGATCGAGCTGTGGATTGGATCGCCTCGCGCAGCCGCTGCCACTGTCCCCGGCCAGTCGCGCCCCAACGGGGATGGGACGCTGTGTCGGGCCCCCGGGCGCCTGATGAGCGTGGCCGCAGCCCGGGACACCCGCGCTGACCGCTCTGTTCGCGGGACCTCACCCGGTTGCTCCTTGCACTTCCAGCTCCGTGGAGCAGGGCAAGTGGGCCCGGCCGCTGAAGGCGCGGCCGCGCGGGAGAGACTGAGAGGGAACGGTCCGGAGATGGACCCAAGAGCCGGCGCTTCGGTGGCAGGCGCCCTACACGTTGTGCGGGCCCAGGGACAGCCCTGGAGCTGGTAGCTGCCTGGGCGCCGGATGGACCTTGACCTGCGAGGCAGCGCCGCGTTCGTGCCGAGCCGAAGCTAGAGGGGCGCGGGTAGAGAGTGCTGTAGGAGGCTCCCGGAGCCCCAGGCCCCATTGCCTGCGCGGCTATGAAGATGATCCTGGTGCGCAGGTTCCGCGTGCTCATCCTGATGGTGTTTCTGGTGGCCTGCGCGCTGCACATCGTGTTGGACCTGCTGCCGAAACTGGAGCGGCGCGCTGCGGGGCCGTCCGGGGAGCCCGGGTGCTCGTGCGCTCAGCCGGCTGCCGAGGTGGCAGCTCTTGGATGGGCTAAGGCACGGGGCCACCCTGGGGAGCCCCCGGCCGCCGGCGACGCGGGCTGGCCCAACAAGCACACGCTGCGCATCCTGCAGGACTTCAGCTCCGACCCCTCCTCCAACCTCACGTCCCACTCGCTGGAGAAACTGCCTCCAGCAGCTGAGCCGGCCGAGCGCGCCGTTCGGGGCCAGGGTCCCGGCGCCCTGCGACCCCGAGACCCTGCTCACCGGCCGCTGCTTCGAGACCCCGGCAACCGGCGGTCGGTGCCGCCTCCTGGTCCGGGCGGGGATGGCTCCCTCTTGGCTAGGCTATTTGAACACCCGCTCTACCAGGTGGCTGTTCCGCCGCTAACGGAGGACGATGTCTTATTTAATGTGAACAGTGACCCCAGGTTCAGCCCAAAGTTGGCAGAGAACCCGGACTGGTGAGTGGGAGCTAAGAGCCCAAGGCACTGTGTACACAGGTTCAGGCACACTGGTGATGGGAGCCCTCAGAGTACAGGCTGGGCTAGGGGAGTGTGTGCCTTTGGTTTGGGTCTCTGCCTTTGTCTCCTTCAGGACACACCGGGAAGCTCTGGGAGGTGTTCCCTGTGGCCTGTACTGTGGAAGGCAGACAGGACCCTGGGAGCTAGGGCAATGCCATGCTCCATTTAGAAGAAAGTGTTGGCTGGTTTCTGGCTTGGGACGTGGAGTCAGGCAGTGAATGAATGAGTTGAGGAGTCAGGGAGTGAGTGAGTGAGAGTTGCCTTTCCCTAGGAAGATGCTGGGCTGCAGACCTTTCAGGGTACTTGACAACACTGATCTGGGTGGATATCTCAGAGAAGGTCTGCATGTGCCTGATGTCTTTTAAAACGGTCACTGAAAACAGAATTGTCAGGGGAATGTGTGGCAGCAATAAGTACAAAGAGGTGCCCTCCCAGCCAAGGTGTAGACGGGCGTGCCCACTGCAGAGGGTGGTGGCTTCAATAAATGCTTTGAAGCCACCCTGGAAGCATCTTTTTAACTGTCCCGGTTAAACCCTTCCCCCGCAAGGCCCTTCCCACAGCTGCACAGATCAAAACAGGCAGATGCTGCAACCCAGAATAGTGAAATATTAACCACCAGCAAGGCCAGGATAAATAACTACCTGCAAAAGGTTACCCAAGCAACAGAGGGGAAGGCCAGGCTTCCCAAACATCATTGGAAATCCTTTCTCTCCTGAAATTTGACCAGGCCCAGTGTTTTCTGTCTAAATATGCCAGGCTGTTTGGTAGCCTCTGAGCTTTGTCTGCTGGCCAGGCTCAAGGAAATGCTCAGAAACTTGAGAATCAGAGCAGTGGCCCAAGCCTGTGGCTCTCACAGGGAATGATGGGCTGCCCAGAGTGGTCAAGGAAGTGGAGCCTGGGAGGCTTCTAGCCCACTCTTCCTGTCCATTGCAGGACAAGACTTGGACCAAAAGGGTCTTAGCTGCAGGTGAATTAAGAGCTGTAATAAGATCTGCTTTTCTTCCAGGCCAGCAGGCAGATGGAGGGTCTGTCCTTCCTCTAGAACTGTCCCTCATCCCCCGAGATGTGAGGGAAGGCCATGTGGGCAGCAGGCCCTTAATTTGAACCTGGGCTGGAGAGAATGGCTGCCTCTTTCCTCTCTCCCCACCCAGACTGCCCTCATTAAAATCAAATTTAGCCTCTTGCATCATTCCAACCCAGGTTGTTGGAACAAAAGCAGAGAGCCTGGGCAAGGTTTCTGACAGACTGGGCGTGTCTGTGGTCAAGACAGGTTTTCTTCTCTGCTCACAGGGAGGGCTGAGAGCCCCTAACACCCCCAGATGACATCATACTTGCTGGACAGTTTTGGTGACCCCAGGACAGATGTGGCAAGGCAGTGGGATAATGTTAACATTTTGGGGTTAGTCTTGCTACATTATAGCTATCCCTGGCATCTCCCAAGTGTAAATAAGAATTATAGGCCCTTAGAGGTGTTATTAGTTGGTAGAACAACAGCTATAGAAGAAAGTGCAGACATCGTGGGGCCCTTCTTGAGTAGAGGCATCTTCAATAAATCTGTACTTACTCTAACCTGAAGTTAAAGACCTTGGTGTCAATGATCAGCTCCCCTCATTCATCCTAATCTTGCTACACTGTCTGTTTTTGTTGACTGTGGATCATCTTTCTTGTCTACAGGCCACGTGAAGGTGCTGAAGGTGAAGGGCTCTTGTCCACTGGGGAGGCGGCTGTGGACTCCTATCCTAACTGGCTCAAGTTCCACATTGGCATTAACCGTTATGAGTTATACTCCAGGCATAACCCAGCAATTGAGGCTCTGCTGCATGATCTTGGCTCCCAGAAGATCACTAGCGTGGGTAGGTGCCTGTGGTGAGCACTCAATGGGTGTGTGTGCTGGCTCCAGACAGTGCCAGGGCTGTCTAGGCTGGCTTTTCTTTAGTGAGCTCTGGGAAGCCACTGCTGGCTACTGGAGTATTGCCACTAGTGCAATTTGCACGGGCAGTGTGGGTTGAGGAGTCTGTAGGCCTCTGTAGGCACTTCACATGCTCTCAGCAATGGGTGGGCTGCTGTTCCAATGGGTTGGGCTTGCAAGATGAGCAAGCAAGAGATGCCACAACTGCCTTGATATTGAGCTCTGCTTCCTCACTTGCAGAGTCGTCCTGGGTGGGCACTGACAAGACCACAAAGTCTCCCCTCAACCTGGTGAAGGAGTAGAGGGGTATGCCTGGTGGCTGCGCCCCTCTCTCAAAAGGCTGTGCACAGGGTTTTCTTTCTCCTTTTCTGCACGTGACCTGGCTTGGTGGAGGGACAAGGATGAGAGCCAAGGAGGCTACTTCTTGTGGCTTTGAACCAGGTCTGCACCAGAGTTCAGCCAGGTGCTATGTAAATTCCTATGGACAGGATATAAGCAGTGATCCACTCTGTGCAGGACAGAAGCCTGGATGTCCAAGAGGGAGCAGTTTAAAGGCAACATCTCAAGTACTTTGCCATCTGCTGAATCGGACAAAAAAAGGCATCTAATTGCTGATTTCAGGAAAATGTGTCAGCAGCAGTTTCGCAGTGTGGAGGTTTGGTGCCATTGTTCTTGAGCTTGTAGGCGATTGTCTGTGAAGGTCCCCATTAGTCACCAGTGGCTTGGGGAGGCAGTGGTGGTGGGCTGTGACCCTTCAGCAGGAAGAACTGCTCCCTCAGGCTTTGTAGGGAGCTGTCCCGGGTGCACACAGCTCGGATGAGGGGAGTGGCCAGTAGGAACCCAAGGGCAGCTCTCCAGTGCAAGGCACTGTTATCATGTGTGTCTGGAGAGTGATTCTGGTGCTGAAAGGGTTCCAGTAACCTGGGTTCTGTGCAGTTGCTTACACAGAGGAATGCTAGGTGCAACCTGTCGGGCTGGCAAGTAAGTTTCCCAGAGTTCTTGAGAAGCTATTCATGGCTCCCCCTGCCCAATGCTGAGTGGTTTGCTGGGTGCTTACCTTGCTGTGGGAAGGCAGGAGGAACTTGCAGCTTTCTGCCTATCTGATGGTCAGGGTGCCCTAAAGGAAGAGCACTGGTCAGGATGAGGTGCTGGTCTTCCTCCCTACTTACTTACACCTTCCCAAACCCAGGCCTCCCTGCTGTCCTTTGTAGGGTCCAGAGGGCTTTGGACTGTGCTGGGACTATGCTGGGACATCTCACACAGCTGCAGCCAGGGTGCTTCTTCTCTGAGAGTTAGCATGGACCTTAGGGGACTATCTGCTGCGTTGACCTGCTTGCCTGTCCCTCCGGCAGGTTTTATAGGGTATTTTCTGCATTTCAGACTCCTTCTGGGTGTGAGGAGTTGAGGGTGGACCTGACAGTCACAGGAAGACACTGAGGTGTCAGGTGCTTTGGAGAGGAGAGAGCCTCTACAGGATATGGGGATGGGGAAGCTCCCCAGGGAAAGACTTCCGGCATAGGAGGGAAGGGAATGGCAGCAGCACTGCACAAGTGGAAAGGATATTGGGGAAGTGCAAGGAGCGTCGCTGCTTGGTGTGAGCCTCTCTACAGCTCAGTTTCCCCATCTGTTGGATGGGGTCATGCTGCTCCAGACCACAACAAGGATGGGATGAGATGGGAACGTGAGCACTCTTGTAAAACATTAACTAGTGTCTTGTGCATTGAGCTTCCAAAGCTGCCTCTTGTGTGCCAAGGGCAGGGTCTGTGCACAGAGGGGGCTTTGTGGACACCGAAAGGTCCTTGCTGGGCACTGCAGCATCCCACACCCCCAGGGACCGGTCGCCTCCCAACACACGATAGACACCTGCTCTGTGCAGAGGGAATTCAGTGCCCAGGAGCTCAGAGAGCAGCTGCAGGGAAAGGGCAAGATCTCGGGGCAGCTTTGCCCACCTTGGGGATCTTTCTGTCCCAATGTACTGGCCTTGGGACATCCTCCCCACTGTGGTGTGACTATCTAGGACATTGATGCCTACACTGCCTGACTTCAAAGTGTGGTGCACAGAGCCTATTGCCAGGGAATCCCAGCCCCAGGGCTCTGGCATGGCTTTGGCCTGGCCATGTGCCCTGGTTACATCCAGTGCCTGTCTGCTTGCAGAGGGGCCGTCCAAGCTGTTGTCTCTTGATCTCTTAGATCACACCAGCTGGGTTGGTTCTCATCCAGTCTTCCCAGGGTGGGGCCCATCTGAGGGCTGGGTGGTTGTTCAGTCCTGCTGCAGGTGCCTAGCAGGGTTGGAAGGCAAATCAACGAATTGGAGCAGGACAGGAGGATCTGCACCAGAGGGTCTGGGGTGCTCCCCAGCTCCACAAGTCACTAGCCAGAGTGACTTTGGGAAAATAGATTGGCCCTCTGGTGCCTCTGGTTTCTCACCTGGAACATGGAGTGGTTATAATCTAGACTCTCAAACCTCCAACTTGCAAATCTGAAATCCCAGCAAAACCCATTTGACAGCAAAACTTGACTCATCCTGAACTTATTTGGAGGCAAAACCTAATTGTCTAGGCTTGTTCTAAATCCTTATTTTTCTGTCTTGGAGTGAATCTCACATGTTCCTCTGAGAAACAGGCGTGTGTTTGATTATGGGGCAGAGTGCAGTCTGCAGTAGGCATGCATCGTGGTCCTCTGGGTCATCTGAAATATTGGAAATCATAAATCCTTTTGCCCTTGGAGATTTTGAAGAAGAGCATGAACCTGTGATAAGTGCTTCGTAGGGTTATTGGGAGGCTTAAATGAGCAAATTGAGCGAAGAGGCAAGAGTGGAGTTTGGCAGCTAGTTTGGGGGCAGCCTACCTACTGGGGAAAGTCTCTGGAGGGAGCAATGTTCCTGGGCAACTCAGGACTAGGCGGACACTTGCTTCTTCAGGGTCTCACTCTGGACTCCAGACCCTCCTTTCCCTGTTGCCTTGGGCCTGGGGACACTCACAGGTGAGTTTCATCCTCACTTGTGAGCATAGCAGCCATGTCGAGGCCCAGGTCTCATCTAGAGGCTACAGTGTCCTCAGGGGACACGAGCTCTCTTGCCCAGCTGACCTGACTCTGTCATGACTACTCTAAGGGTCCTCCTGAGTGACCATCCAGCTGGGAGTTTTGGTGAAAAGCCAGCTGCTTGAGATAGCAGCCCCTGGCTGGGCCCTTGGCATGGAGGCTGGCTCCCTGGATAGGAGCTGTCTGCTGTTCAGAGGTCCCAGCACTGCTGTGACCAAGAACAGGTGGAGCCCTTAAGAGCTAGTCCTGCCTTCCCACCTCTTTTCCACAACTGGGAAACCCAGGCCTCCAAAGGAGAGCCACCCAAGGCTGACACCTCCTGCTCTTGACTCAGAGTTCTGTCCTTGGCCATCCAGCCACTGGGTGGTCACTTTAATCTTCAGTTATTCATCTCATTATTAAATGTGAGTTCAGAAATATTGTTGTAACGGAGAGTGATGCCTGTGAGGTTCCAAAGCCTTCTCAGAATGGTTCCATTAAATCTCCCCTGCTCAGAACTACTTGATCCAATTCACGGAGCTCTGTGTGGTCCGCAGCGCAGCCGGTATGGCCAACAGAGATTTATTTATAGCTGGGCTCCTGGCTGCTTGGTAACTGGTGCTGCTACCTTTAAAGAGGCTGAGGATATTATCTACCTCTATTCAGCTTGAAACCAGGCATGTCGAGCCTTCGGCTGGGGCTGGTGATAATTAAATCGCTATCATGCACAATTATGGATGCAAAGAATAAATGACACAATTAACTACTCTGTTCTTGGAATTACTTTAAAAAAATCAAGTCACACAGGCATGTGAGGATTTAGGCAGCCTCTGGCCTGAAACACAGACTTCACAGTTGCTCCATCTAGATTGGGACAAAGCCGACGGTTAGGAGAACGTGCCTGAACAAAGAGAAAGGAATCCACGGGACAAAAGTCCCCAACATTAATTGATCTGCCAAAAGGGGAAGAATGAATCTCTCTAGAATCTGGGACTAATTGGCTCTGAGCTTGGAGGAACAAAGGCCTTCAGCGGGGCAGCTGCCTGTGGGTTCCTGGCGGGTGGAGGTGGGGGTGGTGGGGCGGTGGTGACAATGTCTAACAAATCAGAGGCAGGACTTCTTAAAAGGCAGTTCCAGCCCAGAGAGGCCACGGTTCCCTTCCCACTGCCATTACAGGCTGTGGTCCCAGGCCTGACTCCGCTGACCTAGAGAGTGAAAACTGAAGATGCCCTATTAGCTGGGTGCCCAGGCCCTTGTGTTGGGGGGCACAGGGGATCCACAGAGGACAGCAGCCACCTGGAAAGGACATGCAGCTTCCCTTTTAAATAAATATAACTTCCAAAATAAAAGGGAGCTGCCTCAAAGAAAAGCATGAAATAAGTAATAATCTGGGCTGGAGGCAGTTATGGTGAAAGCATCCTGAGGGTGGTGTGTGAAGGTTGTGAGTTTGGGCAGCTTGATGTAGACTCGATGGGGGTCCAGGGCAGGTGAACCCCAGCTTAGATCAGGTGTTGCTCCTGGTCAGCCTCTTCTGCCTATTATTCTGCCTGTGGGAGCAGGTACTCATAGCTCTAGCCTCTTCAATGCCCACCTAGGGTGCCCACTGCTGTGACCGGCAGACAGACACACTCTTTTCTCCAGAACCAGGTCCCTCAATGGTCAAGGACAGTGGCCTCAGAGCCTGGGATATTAGGCAGACCTCTTCTCTAGTCTAGGATGTGTGGGGTGAGGCAGAGAGGACAGGGTGACCTAAGTCCTACTAGGGACACATTTTCCAAATTTGAACAATCCTTGGGCAAGGCCCTTGCTTCTAGCCAGACACTGGTTCCAAATAATCACCCATCTCTCAGAACAACAGTGTTTTATTCTGACCCTTAAGACAGTGGCTGTGAAAAACAGTCCTACCACCCAATCATGATCCCCAAAGACAGTCATCAATTGCATTTGCAGATGAAATGACCAAGGGCAAAGGTGGCAGTGTTAGAGGCCCCACTGATGGCTGGGCAGTGTCTTACCACCCACGTGTGGTCCACAGGCCTTTAAAAAATGGGATTAGTTAATTTAAAAGTCAGGGGATGGCTCATCCAAATACAGGTTGGGGTTCTTGTTAGAAATAGGGAGATAGTGGGTGCTGGCCCAAGATCCCACTGGAACAAAGGCTGAGTAGTAACTGTGCCTGGTGTCCCAGGACCCAGTCACTCCTGCCCCCTTGCCCCACCCCACACACCTCCTGGCCATCTCCTCCCAGGGCCACTTTCCATCCTGCCTTTGGGGAATTCCTAGGGTATTGCTAGAGCTGTCTGGAGGTCAGGTGACTGGCCGGCGTCACACAGATTGGGGTTGGACGCCTAAGCCAGTTAATATGTCATAAGATATGTCAACATCTCTCAGGGTTCTTCTGAGGGTGACTGCATGTCAGTGTCCTCTGTGCTGTTCTGTGTTCTGGGCAAAGAGAGCAGAGCCTGGTGGTGTCCAGGTTGGAATGAAAGTATAGGGCACTCTGTTAATGTGTGCCAGTGTGTCATGGTACTGCACGGCGCCACCTATCATTGGTGTTCATTGGTCATGTCTGCTCAGGTCTGTCTGGGAACAGGGCTCCCCAGGGGTACCAGGGAAGATGCAGAGCTGCTGTTTTTGGACTAAAGATGGGTGCCTTACAGGGGAAGAGAATTGGGAAAGCAGTAGGCCCCTTCCTGCATGCATGGAGCAGATGTGTGGCTGCAGTGTGGGATGGCACCAAGGAGCAGGCTGGAGGTTTGCTGATGGTGGCTAGAGAGGCAGCTTGAGGGAGTGGGGGACATTCAGCAGGCAACTCCCCAGGGGGCTTGTTCAGGGAGCTATATAACTTTGGGAGAGCCATGACAACTGCCACCCAGACTGGCTTACGAGCCTTGGTGGGATTGCCCCTCAGGTGGGTCACTCGCAGGCTGAGGCTGGCTAAGCTGCGACTGACTTATGTCAGACCCATGGGGCCAAGGGGACATCTCCACCTGCGGGGCCTTTGCCTTCACGGCTGGCCTTCTCGCACATGATGGGGTGAGACCTCCTTTACTCATGACATTTGCTCTGTCTTTAAGAAGAAGACCCCAAATTGTGCTCTCATCGTCATGGCCTGCCTGGCTTTGCCACCTGCCTGGACCCCTTTCCTCAGTGGCAGAGTGGGGACCATCCACCTGGCACACAGACTGTGGGCAGTCTGTACCTCCTGCCTACCCTGAAAAACATAGTTAGCCTCTGCCACACCTCAAGGCAGCTTGGGTGTTTTGCAGGGAGACCATGCCCAATTTTAGATCAGAACTCCAAATGTCTCTGGGCAGTGGACCAACTAGAGGACTGAATGGTGAGGCCAGGCAGGAGGTATGGTGAGTCCTTAGTCACTGTGAGATTTTAATGCCTTTGCTACAGAGCACAGGAGGTCAGGAGAGTGGCAGTGCAGATGGACTTGCTTCCAGAACAAGAATGACTACACTGCCCAGATTTACACAATATTTTGTTATTTAGCAAACTGGGATTACAGGCCAGCAAGGAGCTGTTGCGTCTTCCCCAGCTGTCTCAAAAAGGAACAATCGAATCCAGTGACCCCAGTTATTAAATGGGACATCAAATGGAGCTTAATTGGGCCACGGATTTTTAAATCATCATTTCCTTTTTTATCTTACCAAATATGTAGTAAATGTTCATTATAGAAATTTAGAAAGCATAGATAAGAAAAAAACAGAAAAGTAGAATTTTTCTGCAGCTCCACTCTTGAGAGAGAGCCACTGAGCATTAGGGGCCTGACCATGTATCCCAATTTTGGAAACCCTGCACTTATATACATGTTTTCCAGAAGAGAATGGTTCAGAGAGTATAAATGTTTCACGAGCTGCCTTGCTTAATAGTAAAATCATAAGCAGTTTGTTGCGTTGTTAAGAATCTTTAGTGCCAGCTAGGAAGGCAGGATAGCTTTCCACTGCACAGAGTCATGCACATCACTTGCTTGCCCCCAGGGCTGGGCACTCAAGTTATTTCCATTATTTGGTGGGAGTGGAATATGTGTTCTGGCCTCGTTTTCCTGAGGAGGGCATGTTTCCAGATAGCATCACCAACAGACCTGGCCACACAGTGGTCTGGGGGTGCCGAGTCCAGTCTCCTGGATGTCAGGAGCAGCGCTGTCAGCACAGCACAGTGAGCTCTGGAGCAGTGGCCGGAGAAGATCCTGGCTAGAAAGGAACAGAGCAGTAGCCTGGCCAGGGTCTAGACTTGCACTCAGGGCAGTGAGAACTACTGGGAATGTTGAGGGGACTTCTCACTTGAGTGACAGCTGGCCGAGCACTCCTGCTGGTCTAGGTGCTTTGCTTAGCCCTCAAGGCAGTCCCGGGACAGAGTGCGAGCATGCTCCTACCCTGCAGGCCGGGGCCAGAGGTGCTGAAAGGCTTCACGGTACATTGCACTGTTTTGATTTTGACCCCACCATAACCCCATGAAGAGGCTGTGTGGGTGTCTTGAGGTCCATCTAATAGAAGAGGAGACTAAGGTTAGAGAATTCTGGGGGAATCCTCGGAGAATTCAGTGTCCTTGAAAAAGAGGATGACTGGCAGCACACCCAGGCCCTTCAGAATCCTTCCTAAGTGCTGTCTCCGTGGCCATGGACAGCTGCCATGTGAGATGGCTCTTCCTTTGGGGCTGTGTGTTCTATTCCCTGGGGAACACCAGGGGCTTCCTTCCACCAGCTCTCCTGAGACTGTCTGCAGGCAGTTCTCCCAACATGCTGTCCCTGTCCACAGGGCCAGCCCTTCCCCAAGTTCTGTGCCCGCTCTCAGCACATGCAGGTGTCAGTGGGCCCCATCATGTGGAGAAACTGAGAAGGGGAAGGGCATCTGACTCTCATCATCTCCAGCTTCCTTCTGGGTCCCTGAAGCCTCTCGCCACATACCATGCCTGACCTGTTCCATGGCCCTTGCTGGGCACCCCCTCCTGGGGATCCTGCATGTGACTGGGGCTTCTGGTTGGCCTGTTCTCACCCTCTTCCTGAACTCTAATTATTCGAGTGTCCCAGGTCTTGGTCCTAGGCCCTCATTCTCCATGTTATGCCCTGAATTATATCCCCACCTCACTGTCCTCAGACCCTTGGGCCTCCAGCCCACCTAGTACCTCCCCAAGAATCCCTTGGGCACTGCAGTGTCCCATCCTGATTGAGCTTGATCTTTGCCCTGGCTGTCCACTTGCCCTGGCCGTCCACTTGCCCTAGCTGAAAAGGGTGACCTGGTTTCCTGCTTTGCTCCACACCCTGAATCCCTCCACCAAATAGTTCCTCATAGCTCCAGAAGTTTCTTGGGTGTTTCCATTTTTATGTCTGTTCTCTTCCCAGCCCACTGCCTTCTACAGCTGTCTTGCCCCACCCCAAGGCTTCTACCCTTGGTCCCTGGAAGGCCACTCACACGGCAGCCAGGGACGGTGTCTGTGTGCATCTCGGATGCTCTGCTGCCCAGTGCTGTCTGCTCTTGCCCTGCCATGGGCCGCTCTGTGACCCCTACCCACCACCCTCCCACCTACTGTGATGTGTCAACTACACAGCCCCTGCCAGTTTTGCAAATGTGCCAGCTGTCTCTTCCAAGGGCTGTGTGTCTGCTCCACTTCTGTGAAGGCCAAGCCCTCCTCTTTCAGAGAGCAGCTTGAATGTTACCTCCATGGAGAGGCCACTGCTGAGGCTGACCCCAGGACCCCCACCCCTCACATGTTCCCTCTGTCCTTTTTGCACCTGGGCAGCCAGAAATTATCTTCCTACTTATCATTTGCAGACTGGTCCACCTTACCCTGTGCAATGCAGACTCCGGTGGGGATTTGTGGCTCTTGTTCATGCTTGTGATGTTAGTGTGTGGCCAGTGGTTAGTGCCTGGCATAGACACACGGTGGGTAAACCCACCCATGTGATCTGGGTGCAGCTGGTCTGCACCCCACTGCATGCCTTGGGGTGGTCCCAGGCCAACGCCAGCCTTCCCTGGTGTGGGGAAACACATGGTAGTCCTTTCCTTCTGCTCCATCAGCAAAAAAGAAAAGCTGAGGTTGGGGAAAGGGACGTCATTTGGGGAATTCTGTGGCCTTCTCAGTTGGTGGGCTGGCCAGAAGCCAGAGTTATGCTTCCAGAGGCTTCTATATCCCCTGTGTGCTTATAGAGCTGAGGGAGCCACTCTCATGAGAGCTGGTGTCCCTAGGTCTCCTTAAAGTGGCTCTGCCCAAGCTGCCTCTGGGACCCTGGATATGTTGGCTGGAGGGGCCTCTCCTATTCTTCCTGGGCCAGAAGGGGGGGCGGGGGTTATATGGATATGGAGATGTGTGGATGTGTGGGTATATGTGGGTGAGTGTAGGTATGCTGGTGTATGGGGGTTGGAGGATGTGGGGGTGTGTAGGTGTACAGGTATGTGTAGGTGTGTGGGGGTGAGTGGAAGAGTGTAAGTGTATT
>NW_003852487.1:5798472-5836220 GCF_000181295.1 Otolemur garnettii | reverse complement strand
AGATGTGCTGACCATTTCTCTCTCCCTCCCCTGCAGCCATGAAGTCAGGGGGCACTCAGCTGAAGCTGATCATGACGTTCCAGAATTATGGGCAGGCCCTCTTCAAGCCCATGAAGTAAGTGCCTGGGTCAGTGGGATGGACAGGGCATGGTGACTGAGCTGGGGCTGGGAGTGCGTGGGCACTAGGAAAGCACCTCATTCCCTCTCATGTCCCGTAGCCTATTACAGGGCTGGAAACCCACTGCTGGGCCTCTCTTACCCACTGTACATAAGCATTATACTTAAACCGGGAACCCAGAATATGGACACCAAATATGCCCTCTACAAGAGTGACCTTGTACCTTTCCGGCATACTCAGTACCTGCCCACATTTCGTAAAGGGCCAGACAGTGGCTATATCAGGTCTTGCAAGCCATGTGATCTCTCTCAACTCTTTGGGGGACAGTCCTGGCCACAGAACAACCAGGCATATGAAAGTGATGGGGACCATGTGCCAACAGGCTGTGCTTGTCAAACTAGGTGACAGGCTGGTCTGTCCTGCTCTGGATAAAACAGAAACTGTGTCACCAAAATCAATGTGAAAGTGCTCTGTGGCACACAGAAGCTTGATGGAGGGAAAGTTTGAAAGCCAGACCACCCCAGAAACTCGGGATGTGTACCTGTGGTATGCGACTCACTCTAGTGGTCCTGGGGCTCAGGTGCCCCAGGGGTCTAGGGTGGTTCTGCCATCTTCTGTCAGTCCCAAGCCAGGCAAGAGAGTTGTCGCAAACCCTACACCCGCAAGGACAGGCAAGTTGTCTAGGAGAGGCTGCTGGGTGGGGTAGAGCCTGTGGCAAGCTGCAGGGTGTGACCCCTCAAAGTGCCAACTGCCTCTTGGTTCACCAGATCTTGGCCATCTACCCTGACTCCTAATGTTTAAGATAAGCTAAAAACATGGATTTTCCCCCCTTGCTTAATTTTCAAATTTAAAAAATGATGGTAACTAAGAAGCATTTAAAACATTTTGCCAAACAAAATATAGCTGCTAACTTGCAAGCTGTGGCTGAAGGCATATTTCTGCAGCTGAGCTCTGTTTCTCACCTCCTATTTCTCTGGAAAGATGTCCTGGATGGACTTGGCAGAGGGCAGGTGGCCTTGCCCTGGGCTGAGCACATTGCCCGTTCACCAGGTCTGGGGAGGAGCCAGGAGCGAGCAGAGGCTGGAGCTATTGGCTGTTGGTTGTGGTGGGGTTGGGTCACAGGCACTTCCTTTCCCTTTTTGTGTATAGAAGTGAAATTGATTCGCTCCTTACAAAAGTCTGTCCTGAAAAGGACACAGTGGGCTTGACCTGGAAGGGAGTGGATGGCTGGACACTGCCTCTTTAACTGCAAGGCATGTGGGTAGCCGGCCTCCTAGTGGCTCTGTCCCCGGGTGAGATGGCAGCTCTCAGAGAGAGGAGCTATTTTAAGAAACCTCATTATCAGGACCTCGTATGCAAAGCTTGGGTGGGCAGGCCAGGTTGCTGGTGGCCAGGCCCTTTCAGTACGATGGCTGAAGTGACAGTGTCTTCATGTCCCTTTCAGACATGCAGCAAGGGCACGAGCTCAGCTTCGAGAGATGCTTTTGTGCTTCTCATCTGGCAGATGCATTTTCTAGCTTTGTGAGCTGCCTGGGAAAGTTGGTGCTGGCTAGAACAATGGCCCCTGCCGCCCTCAGGATGTGTTGTAGGGACTCAGGTAGCCAGATTCCAGCTCTGATCCTGCCTTGTTGGGGTCCCTGTGTGAATCTCAGAGGTTCCATTCCCCATTTTGAGGAGCAGTGTCTGGCTGTGGTTTGTAACAGCAGCAGCAACAGTGGCAGTAAGTGAGCACTGCTCTGTGCTGGGGCTTGTGTGCATAAACCTCTGTGCATGACTCTGGGTTGGTGGAACGTCTGAGGTTAGACCCAAGGCTCCAGAGGTGCCCAGACCCCCAGCCTCCACATCTGGTCAGGAGGTGCCCCTGTATCTCCCACTAGGAAGGCTTTGCCTCTGCAGTGGGTCCGAAGTCAGGGCCAGCACGGTCTAGGACAGGCATCCTCAAACTACAGCCCATGGGCCATATGCGCCCGCCGAGAACATTTATCTGGCCTGCCGGGTGTTTTTGCCGCTGCTGCCTGTCCTGTTTAGCAGCCGACTCATTCCGAGGCCTGCAGTTTGGCCCTCCAACAGTCTGAGGGACAATGAACTGGCCCCCTGTTTAAAAAGTTTGCGGACCCCTGGTCTAGGAGGGGGCTGTGCTAGCACAGGGCAGCCAGATGAGATGTAGGCTTAGTTGAGGCCAGGTTAGCGTATAGCCACGGGAATAGGACTGAGAATCTTGCAGCCATTGGGGAAACTGAGGCCCTGAAAGGGAAAGGAGGTGTTCGGGACTGGCCAGACCCAGAGCAAGGCTGTGGCATCCAGAGGCCACTTGGACCCTCCTCCCCGACCATGGCCTGTCATTGATTATGGTCCTGTAGCTGCCGCTGTTTATACCCAAATGAACTTGGGGCTAGGCCAGGGGCTGGGGCTGCACGTTTCTTGCTCCCCAGTGGGTGTGGTTTCAATACAGAAGCAGCTGCGGTTTGTGACCATAGCATTAGGAAATTAAAAACCATGATTAATTGTTCTCTTTAAGAAAGAACTTTCTTCTATGAGCTCGTAATAGCTTTATAAGTTCTTAATACACTATTATGAAATAATGAGATGCACACAGTTTATTTCCTCTGGGATCTTAAAGGATGATGTATGTGGAGGGTCTGGGGGAGCAGCTACAGCAAGGTGGGGACCAGGCCCGGGGGTCCTGTAGAGTATCACTTATGTGGCATGAGGGTGACCATTTAAAATTGTAGTGGTTATATATTTTATTTTAAAAATGTTTTTTTGAGACATAGTCTCACTCTGTCACCCAGGCTAGAGTGCAGTGGTCATCACAGCTCACTGCAGCCCCGAACTCCTGGGCTCAAGTGATCCTCCTGCCTCAACCTCCCAAGTAGTGGGGACCATAGGCATAAGCCACTGCAGCTGGCCAGGGTGTATATTTTGATAGACATAGAAAAATACATATAACCAACACATTAGCCCATGAGCTCCTTGATGTTCTTGTTCTAGGGTTAAAGTAAGTGTGTAATTTTAACAGCTTTATTGAGATATAAGTCACCACAGATTTCACTCATTTAAAGTCTGCAGTTCAGTGGCTTTCGGTACATTCACACAGCTGCTACACATGCATCACTACAAATAATTTCAGTCTAGTTCTCAGCCCTCCAAAAAGAAACCCCTCGCAATTAACTATCGCACCTCAATCCCCCAGCCCCTCTGCAGGCAGACAACCACTGGTCTACGTCCTCTCTCCAATAGACATTTACTCTGGATTTTCATATAAATGGAATTGTGCGACCTACAGTCCTCTGTGACTTGCTTATTTCACTTAACATACTATTTTCAAGGTGCATCTGTGTTGTAGCGTGTGTCAATACACACCCCTTTTTACTGCTAAATACTACTCCCTTGCGTGGATAGACCACATGCTATTTGTCCATTCATCTGCTGGTGGGCGTTTGCATCTACTTTTTGATTATGATGAATAATGTTGCTATGACATGTACGTACAAGTTTTAGCATGGACCTGTGTTTTGCAGTCTTTTGGATATATCCCTGGGAGTGGTCCCCAGGAGTATATCTCTAAAGTTGTGGTGTCACTACAACTTGAAATGGTCACCCTCAAGCCACATTTTTGATACTCTTGGATAGATCCCTATCATGCGATAGCTGTGTTTAACTGTTTAAGGAGCTGATAGTTGTTTCCCACGGGGGCTGCACCATTTTACAATCCTACCAGGGATGTAGGAGGGTTCCAGTTTCTCCACCTCTTTGCCAGCACATGTGGTAATCTGTCTTTTTAATTACAGCCCTCCCGGAGGGTGTAAAGTGGTCTCTTACTGTGGTTTTGACTTGTGGTTCCCTAATGACTAATGATTGAACATCTTTCCACGTACTTCTTGGCCATTTGTATATCTTCCTTGGAGAAATGTCTAATCACAGCATTTGCCACTTTTGTTAGTTGGGTTATTTGTGTTTTCATTATTGAATTGTAACAGTTGTTTATATATTGTGAATATAAGACTCTTATCGCATATGTGGTGTCCTTTGAAGCACAAGCTTTGAATTTTTAGGATGTCAAGTGTATTTATTTATCGTTGTTGCTTGCGCTTTTGATATAGTACTTAAGTTTTAATTTTGAAAAAATATATACATTGGGTAAATAGTGGTGCAGGTGACATGGCGGTTAGAAGAGCGGCAACTTTTGCACCCACAGAGAACAGGCCTGAGGTAGCCATCCTTGTTCTTTGACCTCCAGTAAATGCTGCCTCCTCTCCAGGACTCAGTTTACCTATCTGTGAAGAAAGGCATTGTCAAACTTGACCACCCTCAAGCTGGTTTAAGGAGTAGGGAGTCAGTGATCCTGCTGCGTGAGCCCTGCGGGCTCTTGACAACAAACTCCAACCTGCTTCTTGGAAAAGAACCTTCTAGGCCTGCCCACCACTGCTCACGACACTGGCTCTGACTACCTTCTGGCAGAAATATGCATTTAGCAGTTGCACTAACATTTACCAAGCTCCTGGGTCTTGGTCTCATGCCAAGGGCTGATACTGCAGATGAGACTCAGACTGGTGCCATTGGAGGAGCCATACAGGGCACAGACCTCTGGACTTGAGGGCCCTACTCCATATGCACATTGGTATCTCCTACACCGCACTCCTGTTGCTCAGTGGGGTACACACAAGGTGTGTCCAGTCCAAGCTATCCTAGGGAATGAGGGGGATATGGGTTCTGAGTTGGAGCCACAGGTGTGTGCAGAGAGTAACAAACTTCACAGATGGGGATGAACACACAGTAAAATACACCACAGGTGAGAAGGATCCAACTGTCCATTCATCTGTTGATGGGGATTTGGGTTACTTCCACTTTTTGACTATTATGAATAATGTTGGGGAGGACACCTGGGTGGTTGTGCTCTGTAGGTATTCAGGAAGGTGTCTCAGCATCTTTCTTTAGCTGAGGACTGAGGGCGTGAGGGTCAAGTGAAGGTCAGTTCTCCCCTGGCCAGAGGAGCATTTGTGTAGGACCCTATATTGGGGAAGTTGGTTGAGTACAGACGGAGGGATTTCCATGGTGCTGTGGCCTCACTAGCCCAAGCCAGGGGCTCTATAGAGCTGGTCAAAATCCTTAAGGGGCAATCATATAGCACAATAAGATGATATTTAGCTTCTTTGTCTCTCTCACCACATTTCCAGTGCTCGGTGTCCAAGCTGCATGACGCCACAGTAGACAATGCAGATGGGACATGCCCCTCACTGTGGAATGTTCTGGGAGGTCCTGGGTTTGAGCACAGAACATGAGGGAAGGTGGGGTACAGCTGCCAGGGAGGTTCAGAGGCTGGGGCCTGGGGGCACTGGGGCCCCAAGGGACAGTGCCGGGAAGGTTGTTCCTCCTGCTGTGAAGAACAGATAGAGGCAGAAGTGGGTGCTCTAGGGTGCCAGGAGAAGATGGTGTGGGGCAGGCCGTGGGGTATACAAGGCTTTCAGAAGGAGCACACCTGCTGGGCATTGAGGAAGTGAGGGCTCTGAACTGCGTGGACATCCAGGCAGAGCTGTGTGACACCTGAAGAGTAGAGGAAGGATACTGGGTTACATGTCCTTCTGTGCAGCCTCGTCAAATTACTACCCCGTCTAGGAGGCTGAAGAGGGAGGTCACAGGTCCCTGTCCTCCCCAGCTGTTACATCTCAGGGGAAGAATGGTCATAGACTCCCAGGATGAGTTGAGTGGTAGATTTGATGGGAACTCTGTGAGCCACTGCGATTCCTTCCCCAGGGTAGTCTTGCTCTTTGACCAGATGTGGACACACTCAGGTTTTAAGTTTCCATATTCACATATTAGTGGGAAGAGAAGTACCTTGGAGTATTGGCTACATGGAGCTGCAGCTATAAGAAGAGATTGGGAGGTCCTGCTGGGTACACATCTGCTTCTGGTGTGCCCAGCCTGGCCTGGTGGGTCTAAAGACCCCCCCATTTGCAGCCTCTTCCTTGAAGCTAAAACCCTCTCTGCATCCACACATGGCCGGAGATTGAACATCTTTGGGGTTGTTTAGGAAAGAAAGGCACGGCCATGAGTGTGGATGTGTCCAGGGAAAAATGTCAAGAACAAGAGCATCGTGGCCTACGCTGAAAATCATGATCGCCGACAGATGAGCACCAGCGCCAATGCAGGAATCACCATCGACAACATCCTATGTATCTGGCCTTATTTACAAAAGGACAAAGAGAAACCTGTCAGTCAGGCTCACTGAAGTTTGAAGAGGGTCATTTTGAGTCTGCTCAGTGAACACCTATGATTCAGGACCCAGGGAGGCAGTGGCTCTTGGAAGTTCTCTGAAGGTAGCCCTAGCCCACCCGCAGCCTGTGGAGGTGTCTCAGCGCCCTAGAGGGGTTGCAGGTGCCCCAGGACCTTGTGGCGCAGGAAGTCACAGCTCAGGCAGGAGCAGTGGGGTGGGATCAAAAGGTTCTGTCCATTCCCCAACATGAGGCTGGCTGACCTCATGTGCAGCTGAGGTGCCATTATGTTCCTCCACATTCCTCCCTCTTAGGCAGGTGTCCTCAAACTACAGCCCGCAGGCCACATGCAGCCCGCCTAGGACATTTATCCGCCTGCCGGTGTTTTTGCCGCCGCTGCCTGTCCTGCTTAGCAGCCAACTCGTCCTGGGGCCCAGAGTCCGGCCCTCCAACAGTCTGAGGGACAGTGAACTGGCCCCCTCTATAAAAAGTTTGAGGACACCTCCAGGCCTCAAAGCAGACATGAACCAGGGACCATGATGTCTTTGTGGCAGTTGAAATGTACAGTATTTCTTACCTTATAACGACTGAGGTCTGTGCCTGCATAAACACACTTGAATCAGTTCCCAGGGGCTGCTGTAGCCCAGTAGACACAACTGGGTCCTATGTAGCAACAGAAATTTATTCTTTCACAGTCCTGGAGACCAAAAGTCAGAGACCCTCTGGGGGCCCTGAGAAGGCTCCGCATGCTGTCGGCGTCCCGGGGTGTGTGGCTTTCTTACTCCTGTCTCCGCCTTGGTCTCCATGTGGGCTTCTCCCTGCATCTCTGTGTTCTCTCTTCTTAGGAGGACAGCAGTCACTGGATTTAGGCCTCATCTTAGCTTGACCAAATCTAATACCCTGTTTCCAAATAAGCCCACGTTCTGAGGTTCCAGGGCCAGGACTTCAACATCTCCTTTTGAGGGACGCAATTTAACCCGTGACAATACCCCAATAAGACATATATTTCATGTATGCCCAGTGCGTTTTTTCACTGCCTGGCTTGACAAAGGTAGTGAAGAGTCTCAATCTTCATGGTTAATCAATTCTCCCGCCAATCTCCCCTTGGGACCCCTCTTTCTGCACATTGCACAAAGAGAGATCGGATTACATGAAGATTAAATATTGTAAGTGTTGCTAAAATCCAATAAAATTTCAATTTTACCGACATATAATAATTCCGCATCTCTTCCTCTTCTCTCACCTTTTAAAAATTTACGTTTCTATTGAATTATGACATTCATATGGAAATGTGCACAAATCATAAGTGAACAGCCCAACAAATACCCACAACCTGAGCATACACATACAAGCAACAGAAACCAAGACTACAACAAGCCCCCTGGCGCCCCTGTAGCCCTCTCCTGGTCGTGCCCACCCAGGGTGAGCTCTTTGCTGACTTGCTGCAGCATAGGAGGCTGGCTTGGTTTTATCCCTTAGAAAAATAGAGCCCTGGGCTTCCTTTTTTGTTAGGCCCCTCACACTGCATTGAGTCTTTTATTCTTATTACTGAACTGTATTCCCCTGTGTGAATATGCCCAAATTTATTGGTCCATTCTCCTGTTGATGGGCATTTATGCTGTTTTTGGTTTGTGGATGTTATCAGTAAAGCTGATATGCCATCCTTCTGCTTTGGGAGCAGTTAAAACAGGAGTGAAGTGCTGGCTATAGGGAATGAGTGTGGCCAGCTGTGACTGGTCCTGCCGAAGTTGTCTGAGGGCGAGACCAGGCCACACTCCAGCAGCATGGTAGGAGAGGCGCAAGACAAGGTTTGTCGTGGGGGCAACACAGGGCTTTGGGGGGCTTTCCACAGACAGATGAGAGTGTTATCCACACAGCCTGGCTACGACATGGATCTGGATACGTCCTAGGCAGTAAATTCTCACCCCAAGTCTGGTCATCCTGACCGTTATAGCCCTGGGTCATTGTTTTCCATGGTAAGGGGACACAGTTTCACCTACAAAGGCCAACACCTGCCACACCACCTGCTCTTGCCCTTGTTCTGGTGTTGAGATTGCCTGTGTTTAGGTATTGTGGTGGGCCGGCTGCAGGTGCACACACTGGCTTCTCCCACCACCAGCGTCTCCTCCCCTGCTTTCCTTGAATGCTACAACATGGCAGGTTGGAAGGACATCTGTGCTGGGTTGGTTGCTGACTCTGCCCCTGCTGGTGAGGCAGGCCCTTGGGAGAGCTCAGTTTCCTTGTTCTGATGTATTTATTAGGAATTTATAGTTTCTGCTCCATCCTGACATTGGAGGTTGTGGGCAGTTGAGTGGCTGTAGACAGTGAGTGGCTGGGAGTGTTCAGTGGCTGTGAGTGTTGGGTGGCTATCGGTAGTTTGGTGGCAGTAGACAGGGAGTGGCTGTGGGTAGTTAGGTGGCTTTGGGTGTTGGGGGGCTGTGGGTGGTTCCTAGAGCTCTTTATCACACATGATGTCATTTATAGGTATTATTTTTATTATCAACTCTCCTCACAGAGGAAGAAACTGAGGATCAGCATGTGCCAACATCAACACTGAGCAGCTTCAGGCCCAACACGAGTCCCGCGTCCCTGACTGGGTCCAGGCCCACTGGGGGGCACATTATGTTAATGCAAGGCCAGCCAAGGGCCCTGAATCAGATGCTGGGCTGGGGGCATCATTTCTGAGGCTGCTCTTGCTCATTCTGCTCCTTCCTGGCTGGAATTTCTGGAGCTGCTGCCACCGGGGTTGGGAATTTAAATATTCACATTTGACACTTGTTTGCTAAGCTGGCTGAGGGTGGCCAGAGAAGAGTTCCTACTCTGTTCCCTGAGGGTCCTGGCCTTGGGCCCTCATTGGTGTAAACTCATGGAGGGTCCTGTGGGCTGCAGGGAAGTCCCAGCTGCTGTCATCTTTTCTTTCCTTCTGCAAAGAATGGAAGCGTGCAAGTGTGTCTAAGTGTGTCTGTGTCTCCCTGAGAAACTGCCCGAGAGCAGCTGTCCCCAGCCCAGGGTTCCTCTCAGCCACGATGTATAAACAGAGGCAGCTGCAGAAAAATTTGTAGGCTGAGACAGTATTTCTAAATGCAGATACCTGAGCCCTCCTTCCAGGCTCTGACAGTAGAGCAGGAGCACAGCAGAGAGGGAGGGCAGCCTCAACAGCCTTAGCCCGTAATGTCTCAGGGCTTTGAAGAGGTGCCTTGTTGGGTCTGAGGGACACCTGACCCAGGCACAGCTCTGGGGTCATAGCCAGATGCCTCGCTACTGAGTTGAAGGGCCCAAGAGGAGGGTGGTAGCTGGTTGGCCCTGAGGGGAGCAGGTAAAAGGTTTGGAGACTCAGGACAGCCTGCTCACAGTTTCCATCAGTGCCCTGGAGCCACATAAGGGACTGTGCATGGAGCCTCTGACAACCACCCTGCTGCCTGCAGGTCCTGATGAGGTCTTTGAGAGAAGCTGACACAGCCTGGGCCTGGCCTTTCTGGACTGATGTCCAGTTGGGGTGCTATTTGGGTCGGATGCTCAGGCCCCTCCTTGGGTCAGCCTCCTGGTTCCAAGCTTCTCTGGGTTAGTGACGCAGTGGTCTGCAGGCAGGCTGTGCCTGGTGCCCCATTGCACAGAGGGGTTGCACAGAACGGCCTCATCAACTTGCATGCAGATCTGAAGCCAGGCCTTGGGAACTGCTCTGGGCTGTTGTAGGGTGGCTGTGCCTGATATAATGGACTTGGGCTCAGTGGGGGATTAAGTTTGTCACTAGAGGGATGTCTGATGGAAGACAGCTGCCCATTGCACAGAGGCCTCTGGGAAGTGCTGGCTGTCCTTGAGCCTCCTCATCCTCCCTCATGGCTGAGCTTCTGGGCAGGCAGAGGTTCTGCCAGGGTTCTCTGTGGTTTCATGTGACCACCCTGGTGGCACAGGCATCTTGGGAGGGTAAACATGCACTATTAATAAGAAAGAGGGCTGTTGGTGACAGGCCCACCCGTTAGTACAGACGCGTGCACCATTTTGATAGGGAGAGGACTTGGAGAGGTCAGGTGCAGTGGTGCTGGGGTTGGAAGGGCCTGACTTCCATGGCGTTGGGAGAAGATGCGATGGGTGGCCCCAGATTTAAATGTCCTATTGATGTTCTTATTAGATAAGGCATGATGGAGCCCATGCAGCAGGGACGGGAGCTGCCCCTACTGGCTACTGAGACACTTTGCAGGGTATATGTGTGAGGCAGAGTGGCAGAGTGGTAGGGCTTGTTGCTTGGCAGCTACACCAACTCAGTAGCGAGGCATCTGGCTATGACCCCTGTGGCCTGGCTCTTGGACTTCCCAGATGTCAGTGTCCCCATGTGTGAAATGGGACACATAAGTCACAAGGCAGGACGTGCATTCATGGGCAGCTCAGGTCTAGTTGCACTGGCTCTCTAGTCAGTTTCCTGAACTGTGATACTATTTAAGCTGAACAGCACAGTGGGGCCACTCTGGCAGCTCTTCTCCCCCTGGCCCGGTCTCATCACTTCCCTGACCACTGGGACCCAACTCTGGGTGCTTCCTGCTCACACCCTGAGGGCTCCCACCGTGGGTCCTGCATGTGGACTTGGTCCTGTGATCTCAGTTAAACTCACTGAACCCTCAGTGTGATCCCTTTGACATTATTCTGTGACATGGCCAAGCAGAGCTAAAGGGAACCTCAGATTCCTAGAAACTGGAGAAAATGCATCCAACCACCCATCTACTGGCACCAGGGGCCTGGGAGGCAGTGGCTGCCATGGCGAAGGGAGGAGGCACTGGGTGCAGGTGTTGTAGCCCTTGAAGGCTGGCATAGATTTCCTGTCCAGGTCTTCTGAGCAGGAAAGGGCAGAGTGGGGGGCCTAGGCCCTTGCAGGGCTGTCCAGGGAGTGAGAAGAGCAGGAGGCATCCAGAGTTGGGCCATGCTCCAAGTGTCTGCAGTGGGAATGCCCTTCAGGAGATGGGTGAGTAGACCTTATCCCCAAACAGGAAAGACCAAAGAGGTGAGCTGGGAGGTGGTGCAGACAGCTGGTATCTGTCCTCTCTGGACCTCAGGCAGGGGACTGGAAGGGTGTTAGGAGGCCAAGGGACACACAGACCAAACTCCGAGTATGTGTGACTCAGTACATAGACCTGAGAAAATGCTGTGACCTGCTGGAGATGCAAAGAGCAAATAGCCTGGCAGTGGATATAGCTGGACACCACTTGAGCCATATACATCCTCTGTGAACCTTGCTGTCCTGGGGCTGGATAGAAAGAGAGAGAGTTTTGGTAGACACCAACTTGGCAGAACCGAGACCACTGGCAGTGAGCCCATTCCCAGCACTGGAGGGCCCCCCAGAGAAACAGGGGCCTCAGCCTTGAAGATGGGCCCTAGATGTCAGGGTGTGTGCTGCAGGTGGGGGAGAGACCCCAAGGATGGGCCTCTTTGGAGGATGAACCACTGATTACAATAAGAATCTGTGCTGGGCCTGCTCCTGTGTTCACGGAGCTGGCTGCTGAGAGTTGTCCTGAGCACCCCTGGAGTGAATGCTCAGGCAGGAGGGTCCCTGCAACCCGGCAGAGGCAGCCAGACCCTTGACCTGGGCTGCAGATGACGGGAAGAAGGTTAGTAAGGCATTTGGGATGCTAAGGAATGTGAGAGAGGAGCATTAAAAGCATCCTGGGTGAGAAGGAGCATTTCAGAGGGTTTTGGGTTAAGCAGGGCCGAGAGGGACTTGGAGTGAGCAGGGGGCCCTTGAGAGGGTCTTGGGGTGAGCTGGGGTTCTTTAGGGGCTGCTGTGGTAGAAGCCTTCTAGGCACAAGACCCTCAGGGGAAGACTTGGGAAATAAATGGTTTTGCGGGTCAGTGAGTGAGTGGTTTGGAATTTCCAAGGATTTGCTGCTCTGCTGATAAATAATTCATGTTTTCTATCCTCTGGGCCCTCACCAGCCCCCAAAGCAAACCGATTGCCCAATAGGCAGTCATGGGTGTGGGGCCAGTAGAGGCCTGGGCCTCACCAGGAGTGGACAAGAACCCCTTTGTCTATACACTGGGCATGAGTGGCCTCTGAGCCAGTTCCCCACACTGATCCTGGCTGGGCAGAGCCACTTGGCTTTTCTGAGCTCCTGCATCCTCTGTGTGGGGCCACCCACCCAGGACCCTTAGATCCCAATACACTCAGCAGAAAGCTGCCTAGATCCCAACATGCTGTCCAGGCTGAGTGGACTTCTGGCCCAGAGCTGTGGTCCCAGATGTACAAGGTGCCCCCTTGGTCTTGTCTCAAGAACTGTTCCCTAATAATCCAGGCAGCTGGGTTCTCTAGCAGAGGCTATGTTCATTTCCCCCTTTCTCCTCAGCCCTGCCCAGCCTGGTCACTACTGGGCACCTAAGATTCCAGTGACCAGAGCACACAGGGTCCCACCTTGCATGGAGCTTCAATTCCAGCAGGGACAGTTAATAAACACAGAAACAGGTCAGCAGAAATACTTCAGAGAGGAGCCATCCCAAGAAGCGGATTGCAGCCCAGAGCTGGGTGGTAGGCGGGCTGTCTCCTGAGCTTGCTCCGCCCCTCTGCAAAGTGGTTGCAGCATTTCTCTGTGCATGAGCCTCTGGGGACAGGGCACTCAAGGTGAGGTCTGAGCAGGAAGCCTAGGGAGGTTTGGAGCAGGACATCCCTGCAAGGGGCTTGAGTCAAGAACCCACTGCAGGGCCTGAGAGGCCAGAGGCAGGACCTACAGGGCAGGAGGCTCTTGCACAAGCCACCTTCTGGTTCTTATGAGCACAGAGAAGCTTGGCGGTTGGCTTCATTTATTCTGGTGCTCCCTGGACACCCTCAGGGAGCAGCACCAGCCTGGGAAGTGAGCAGCAATGGTAGGCTCACAAGGGAGTGGCATGCTCAGGGGGTGGGATTGAACGAGGGCCTTAGACTGAGGGATGGTTTGTGGTGGTTGGAGCTTGGAGCCGATAGGGGGAGTTGGAGGCTGTGCAGGACCTTGTGGGCCATGTGGACCCTGAAGGAAGTCAAGGGGAGAGAGGTCTTGGGCTGGGTGTGAGTGCCTGGTCTGAGGGTAGCTCTCAGTAGTCAGGGAAGGCTTGGTCCAGATGCTGGTGATCAGGATGGCAGAATAGGGGAGCAGGATGTCTTGAGAGCAGCCACTGCTACCTGCAGCCTCCCACAGGGCCCCAAGTCCTGCAAGTCCTGGAGAAAGGAGCCCTCTGCCTTGGGCTGGTACAGGGAGCAGGCAGCCAGTGGGGAGTGGCCTAGACGCCCTCCTGGGGCCTGGGCTTGGCACTGAGCAGCAGTATCTGCTGGGCCCTGAGACTCTGGGGCCCAGATCCCAGTGGGGGTGAAGGAGGGACCCCACTGGTCCCAGCCAAGGAACAGAGAACAGCCCAGTATGAGGATGCACAGCAGCAGGTAAGTGCTAGGGGTGGAGGTGCGTGTACACATTTGTGCACATGTGCATGAGTGTGTGTGCATGTGGGGGTAGGTATGCACATGTGGATCCTTGTGCATGCACATGTGCTTATTTGTGTAGGTGTGTAGGTGTGTACACATGTGTATGTGTGTGTGCCTTCATGTCTTTGTGTTTGAGTGTTCATGTGGGGTGGATGTGCACACATGTATACATGTTTTTGCATGCCTGTGTGCATACACGTGTACACCTTTGCACATGGCTGTGTGTGAACACTCACATGTGTGTTCGTGTGTGGTTGTGTGTGTATGCCTGTGCATTTGTGAGTGTGAATGTATGCTTGTGTGAATATAGGATGGGTGTGTGCATGCACGTATGTGTATATGTATATGAGCGTGAGCCTCCGTAGGGTAAGTTAGGACAGGAGCTGGTCCTCTGAGAAGCTGGGGTTGTCAGTTTATGGTCTTGCCCCAGTTGTGTAGTGATGGAGACTTGGAATTTAGAAGTCGTCTGACCACTCACGAGGCTGTGAGCTCTAGGGGGCAGGTGCTGACTCTTACTGTGACTTCATACTGTATCCCTGCACCAGCCATGCAGCTGGCACTCAGTAAGTCACTGTGAGTGAGGGAGTAAGTTCAGGCTGGGGGGATTGGCTGGGCCTGGGGCTTCAGAGCCATTCCTCTTGCCCTGTGGGCTATCCTGGCTGCTGTGGGCCAGGCCGAGACGGCCACTGCAAACTAGGCAGCAGGAGCAGGGGTGGCTGCCCAGGCCCAGGGTGGGTGGAGCAGATCCTGTG
This sequence comes from Otolemur garnettii, assembly GCF_000181295.1. Taxonomy (NCBI): domain Eukaryota; kingdom Metazoa; phylum Chordata; class Mammalia; order Primates; family Galagidae; genus Otolemur; species Otolemur garnettii. The sequence continues at coordinate 5,821,706 of NW_003852487.1, read as the reverse complement.
GGGAGGGGCATGGCCCTGCAGACAACATTTGCAGAGGGGGTCATTTGTGTTAGGGGGTCTTTGTCAGGGACCATGCCTGCTGCCTGTACTCATCCCATGCTGCTAGGCAGGGGGAGACTCTGGCTAGGTGATGCTGTCATTGCCTACTGGGCCCTGGGGTAGGACACTTGTGTTGTTTCTAGCTTCATGGACTATTTTTATAGTCAGAAAAAAATGAACCTTATTAGTTAAAAAAACAAATAAACAACAATCCTGAAATGAGTTTTTGAGGGATTCTACTGAGCCCTCTCCAGGCATCTAGGAAGTGGGAAGATTCCAGCCCTGCTGCAAGGGGAAGGCTGAAAGGCGTGGCCTCAGAGAGCACCTGGGACCCCTCTGAGCTGCACAGTCCCCTCAGATGACAGCTATAAGCCCTGCGAGCACCCCTGTTGCCAAGAACAAATTGGGTTTCAACAAGCTCGAGGAGACAGGACAGCAGCAGAAGGTACCTGATCCTGGGGCCGATTAGGGGCTGCAGCCTAGCTGTCTCTGCCAGGGCATTTGTTGCCAGGATCGCTATGTGGCAGGGCCTTTGGAGAAGGAGCTGCTCCCAACCTACCTGGTGCAGCCTGGGCCACCACAGCCCTTTTTTCTGGTGTCCCACTGCAAGGGACACAACTTTCTACTTCTGCAGCTGAGCTGAGTCTGCAAAAAGGGCTGGCCAGGAGCTGCCCAGCTCAGAGTCCTGGATCCTTAGGTGGGAGCAGCTGGGAGAACAGTAACAGTAATAACATCTCTGCTGTGCCCCATGCTGACCCGGGAGCATGTTGTAAGGGTTGGGTTACTTAACCCTCCCAAGAGGCCAGAGGTAGGACCCAGAGGTGTAGGGAGTGGGTGGGTTGCTGCTCACAGCCACCAACTGCAGAGTGGGAGTAGCCGCTCTGGGAGTGGCCTGACATCACACAGTGCTGAGAGTTTGCGCTCTCCCAGGGCTCTGAGTGACAGGCACAGGCCGTCACGCCCCCTGGCCACTCACAATGGCCTAGATTGTCTGGCAACTGAGGTCACTCTGGATAGTCCGAACACTTCATTGATTTACTGAATTATGTGAACTCAGGCCAGAATTATGTGAACTCAGGCTAACCACAGAGGCCAGCTGTCTTCTCCTGCCCTTACTTGGCAGTTGGAAATTTCTTTTCTTAATAAGATAAAAAGAGAAGGAAGTTATTAACAACAATTTCAGAGAACAGGGAAATGAATAAAAATAAAGTAAAACATTAGTAAAACCCTTAGGGAGCTTCAGGCCTGTTTTACAGATGGGGAAGCTGAGGCTTGTTCTGCCAGGACCCTGGCAGTCAAGCAGAGCCCAGCGAAACCAGGCCCCTCCAGCTTCCCAGTGGCTCTTCTTATGAGACCTCCTCAGCCTTCTTGCATGGCCCCCTCGGCCGGCTGGATGAGTGTGTCCTGGGGGTTGCTTGTTGCCATTCAAAGCCAGCTGGTCCTGCTTTCCAAAAACATCCTCCTCAACAGCAATATTAAGAGTATCTTTTTGTATTTTTCTCTGGCTCTTATGGTCATAGGGTGCCTGCTAGGGTGTGGGCCAGCATTCTAATTGTCAGATTGAAAGGAGGGGAAAGAAAATATGGTCTTCATTTTCCTGGCACCAGGGAGGAAAACGGAAGTCAGGGGATTTCATTCAAAAGCAGTTTGATCAGGTCTAGTTGCTTTTAATGCCCCAAAAGGAAATTTTGCAGATTTAAGATCTCCTTAAACAAGCGGTGAACAGGCTGAAGTGCAACCCCCTAACTCAGGATTTTCCTACTGATCTTTTTTAAAAAAGATCTAGGGCTCCTTGGAGGAAAAACAAGATTATAGCAGTAACCTTGGTGCTAAATATTTAATCTCTGGTTCAGTAGTTAGTAGCAGCTGGTCTTTTTATTACCTTTAAATAAAATGAAGAGCTGCAGGGACTCCAGCCCCGAGTGGCATGTGTATCTGCGTTTCGGGGCTACGGCAGCATGTGCATTTCCATTTCTGTTGTGTCCCCACAGTTGTGGCTGGATGGGCCGACAGAGAGGTATTTAAAGGTAGACCTTTAACTTTCAGGCTTCAAAATCAAGTCTAAGCCATCACAATTATTTTTAAATGGAAATGACTTTAGATTTTCCTTACAGTTGCAAATCATTTTAAAATTGATTTTGTTTAAATTGACCATAAGAGGTGAAGAGGCTCTTCTGAGTTGATTCTCCACCAAGCCAAGGAAGTGAGAGATTTTCTCCTTTTGTATCTTGCTTTGAAGAGCTGCAGGTGGTTTCCTGTGTGGTCATGCCCTGGGCATGACTGTGGCTTGGTGCCTCCTAACCCCACTTGCTCTGGAGAAAGTGGGTTCATTGGAAAAGCTCAGAGATCTCTGAGTCCTTATGTGCTCTGGGGGGCTCTCAGGTCAGTGTGGCCTGTCTCACACTCAGAGAGGACTCAGTCGCCTCTACTGCGGTGGAGAGACCTCCAGAGTCTGTGTCACGGCGGGAGTTTGCCACCTGGGGCTGGATCACAGTTCAGTGTGGGGAATCGAGCCAGGTCTACGTTCCCATTCCCAATCCTATAAGATGCCCATGGAGGCCATGGGAGGATGGAGGTGAACCATTCACAGTCAGCTTTCCAGAGGGCAGTGGCTTCCTCCTTCCTCCCCTGTGTGAGGCAGGGAACAAAGGCACCCCAGGGCCAGGGAATGAAGCAGAGGGTCTGGATGACCTGCTGCTGGAGCAGAGATCTTTGGCATCTCAGCAGAGCTGCCAGCCTCCCAGGTAACCCCCACCCAGGTCCATCCTGCTCCCTCCACTGCCAGCTGAATAGCCACTGTAATTCAGGCACTCTCGCTTTGGCCTTGTCAACAGGTTCATAGTCCTGGAATAGCTCTGTGCTGGGGATGCCTCACCGTAAATCTTGGTCCTGGAAGCTGCTTCTGAGCCCAGCCGCCAACCTTCTCATCTGTAGACAGGGGTCAGCCAGGTGAGCAGCAGCACTGTGCACGTGGTCAGGCCACATGCTGCTCCCATGGCCAGGGGGTCAGCCCCACAGAGACTAATCCATCAGGATGATGGGGGACACTGTCTGCCCCCCAAAGAAGGCTCCCTTCACAGCTGGATTAGAAGGTCTCCTCATAATCTTCAGAACCTCTGAATTCATGTGAAATCAGTCTTTTCCAGGCTCAGGGGTGTGGTGAGTGAGTTTTCTCCTCGTACACTCTCCATGAGGACTCTGTCTTTTGGAAACCTCACTATGGCATCTTCTAGCTGGTGTTAGATACTCAGGCACATCACTGCCCTTCTTAGTGCCGAGTCCCCTGTGACTTTCTCACGCAGTAAGTGAGAAGCATCCCCTGTGATGGGTTGACAGGCTCAGCAGGGCCCTGTCTGTGGCTGCTGTGGCTGGGGGTTTGCACAGAATGGTCCAGGTCCCAGCTGCAGCCCATCATGAGAGAGATGGGTAGGAGAGTGAGGTGCCAGACACAAAGGGGCTCACCCCATGGGTCAGAGCAGGGGATGTCAAAATTAGCACAACATACAGACAGTGCCCTCCAGGACTGAAAGGTCGGGCTGAAGTCACTGCTGGGAGAGCCCCTCACTTTCCAGAACATCTCCCGGCTGAAAACCTGGTATTAAATAGCTTAATATATCTCGTTAATGACAAGGTGGTTGTTTTCTGCTGTGTGAGTGATGGGAAGATTACCCAAGATAGAAAGGCTAAATTTTGCCTCCCACCTTCATTTGGTGAGTCAGGGACCATGTGTGTTTAGGAGGAAAAGAGAACATCTATCTTATCTGGTCTCCTGTCTCCTGAGGTTGGCCCTGGTCCCTTCTGTGACCGTCTGGGAAGTTTCTCCCAAGTTTTAGGTTCTAATCCCTGGAACCTATAAGCCTACCTTGTTTTGAATAGGGGGTCTTTGGAGATAATGATTGATCACTTGAGACAAGGAGATCACCCTGAGTCACCTTGGCCCTAAATGCAATCCTGTGTCCTTATAAGAGGGAGGCAGAGGGAGGTTTGATCAGAGGAGGGGATCACGTGGAGATGGGGGCAGAGGCTGGAGCAAGTGGCCACAAGCCCATGGGAGCTGGATGAGGTAGGAGGGACCCTCCTGTGGAGCCTCTGGAGGGAGGAGGCCATGGAATACCTTGATGTTGGATTTCTGGGCTCTTGTTGTCTTAAGTTATCTAGCTTGTAGTTCTTTGTTACAGCAGCCCCAGGAGACTTGTGGACGGACCTTGCATGTCTCAGTGCTCAGAGTGCAGGGAACTACTCACCAGGTTCAGGCAGAAGACAGTGGGCTAATAGAGAAGAGAGGGGTCTAGGCATCCAGCCTCACTCTGGCCAGTGTCCTTGGGCAGTCCTTCACTTCTTTCAGCTTCAGTTTTCTCATCTGTAAAATGGGTCTAGGAAAAATGTCTTCCCCATAAGGTCATGTATTTCTGCGAGTTGGTATGTATGAGGCACTGAGAATAGAGCCTGGCACATTGACGGTTCTGGGTAAGTTTGCGCTTATCAATGATATATAAACAGATGGAAAAGGGCCACACAAACCAGGCTACAGTGTGGACCCACTGCCAGACCCACAGGTGGTCCAGGTGGGGGGCAGGCTGGTCCCAGTCCAGGTCTTCCTGCCCTCTAGCCAGGCATCACCATTGTGTCTGGCCCATATCAGTTGGGGCCCAGAAAGGCTGTGGACATTCAGCCCTGGACCCAGACTAGAGCTGTGCCCAGAAGAACAGCACAATTTGGTGCCTAGCAGCTGGGGCTCTGAGGGTCAGGCAGCGCTGGTTAATTTTGTCTGTGCCTCTTGCTAGTCTTGGGCCGATTACTTCATCTCTCTGTCCCTCAGTTTCCATATCTGGAAAATGGGAGAAAAACACCATATTCCCAAGTTACAGGTATTTAGTGAGACAAAGTCAGTATTTAATAGGCAATGTTATTACTGTGACTGGGACCGTGACTGTTAGCACAATTTAGGTATCTCCTGGGGATTTTCTTATAACCCCTGTGGCCCTGCCCGCAGAATTAACTGTGATAGTAGGCTCTACAGTTTATAGTCACTGTAACTGGTAGATGTTCCCAGGGTCCACCTCAGAAGCAGTGAGCTTTTCGTTTCAATCCATTAGGACTCAAGTTCTTTGATGGATCAGTTGGTGGGAGTTGGAATGCTCCTCACAGATCTTGACAAACATGTATCGATGTTCATCCATTCATTCAACACACTCACTGGGCACCTGCAAGCCAGTGACTAAACCACAGCCAATGGAATGTGTAATCTCAGAGATGGGTTGCTGCTAAGATAAAACCAGGTGATGGCTCAGAGCAGTGTACTTCTGTAAAACATGCAATGATGAATGTGTCAGTTTCACAGGGCAGATGGTCTCCATCCCAAGCACTCGGCTCTGCCATGGTGGCATGAAAGTGACCACAGACAATAAACAGACAAGCAAGGCCATGCTCCAATGAAACTTTACTTATGAAACATCAGACCGGATTTGTCCTGTGGGCTGTAGTTTGCTGACTCCTGGCCTAGCCCTATGAGTGGGGGCAAGTCTATTCATTGGAAAAGATGGCCAAGGGAGATAATGCGGAAAGACCAGGACCAGAGCACTCCAGGCTAAGGGCAGCAAGTGCCAGCCTGTTCCCATGGCAGGAGCAGGCAGGTCCCAACAGGCTCCTCCCATTCAAGGAGCCATAAGGCTGGTGTGGTCGATGCCCCATATGATGGGCAAATGGCAGAGAATAGGGTTGAGTGGCAGCAAGAGCCACACCATGATAATGGATTCATTCCAGTATAGTGGAGGCCCCAGGAGGGTGTTAAAGGAGTGGCTTGATCTCGTGAAACCTGGAGTGGTCAGGGCTGGAGACACTAACTGCTGGACAGACGGTGGGGTCCCCTTGGAAGAAGAGTACCAGGAGAGGTCATCCAGCAGCCACACTGCATAGCCTGGGATGGGAAGGGCATTCCTGGTTAGCAGGAATTCACCTGCCTGTTTAAAAGAGAGAGTGATAGGTGGCCCTGGGTACCTGCAGAGGTGCATGCGCTTCTGGTATGTGGGTGCCCAGTAACGTGTGCAGACTCCCCACTTATGGCCTTTCAAGTTCCTGGTTTTCTTTCTGCTTGTCTGCAGTGTTTAATTTGGCAGTGGTATCTTATGATGTACAAGAGGTTGCTATGCGGCCCACCCTTCTCTGTGTCTCAGTTTCCCATCTGTGCCCAGGGGCACTGTAGCCCTTGGCTCAGGCTGGGGTACCATAGGCTTGGGGCCTCTGGTGATGGCCATGTGACTGCTCTCTGGCTCTGGCAGCTGCCCTTTCCCAGAATTTGGCCTTTGCTGGTTTCTGCTCTGGTCCCTGGACCCTGTCCAAGCAGCCTCACGGACCATCCCTGCTTTGTGGGAAAGCTGACCCAGGTGGGGATTTGGCTTCCCCATCCCCTCTTTTCTGCTAGGCCATGAACTTGGTGGGGCAGGCAGGTGGAAAGGAGGGCAGCCTGTGGCTCTTTGCTTCACATGGAGGAGGTGGCCTGGAATGCCTCACCCATGATGCTTCTCAGAGGGACCCATGGGTTCCCTTGCCGTGTCAGCCTGGCAAGGACACAGCGCTGCTCCCAGCCCCTTCTCCAGCCCCTTCCAGGGACACCCTGCGGCTCTGAGAGCCATCTGGTGACTGGATGGAAGCATGGCCTCAGACCTACACGCACAGCCCTCCCTGGGGCCTGCTGTGTCCTGGCTGAGTGGCCTTTGGACAACTGTCCTTGGTCTATAGAGCAGGTGTCAGGAAGATGCCATGAGTTGATTCACCAAAACTGTTCAGCAAAGTATCAGCTCAAAGGAAGAGGCCAATGCATGTTGGCTTTTATTTCTTCACAGTCCATGGTAATAAGCAGCCAATTCCATTTTTAACCAAAACAAACATTTTCTGTTTCCCCACAAATTAAGGAATGTCAAAGTGTTTGCTAATAGCAACAGTGAGGAATCTGTGAGTGACCAAAACTGCTGGCAGAGGCACTGTGTCTGGAAGGCATCCGTGGGCTCACTGGCTGCCTCTGCTCATGCTGGAGGAACCAGATACCTTCTTGCAAGGTCATGGTCATAAGGAGCCCTGGATCCTGAGGAAACACAAGCAAACCTTTCAGAGCCAGGGCCTTCCTGGGGAGGGATGCTGGAGCCAACTCCAAGCTGTGGAGCCCTGGTGCTCAGGGGCCCCTGATCTGGGAGGAATACATTCTGGGCTCCAAGGGAGCCCATGTCTCCCATGACCATTGGGAGCCCTGAAGGAAGAACACAGGTTTCAGAGTAGAAAGCTCTGCCATCTCTCACTGTGTGATTTGGCAAACAGCATTTCCCCTCTTTGAACCCCTTATCTTTAAAATGAGGACAGCAGTCAGATCTGGAGGCCTCCTGTGAGGGTTAACTTCTGGCCCAGGGAGGGCATGATGGCTATTAGATTCTGCCTCTCTTTGGCTTCTTTGGAAAAATAGTGCCTTCTCTCAAAATGTTCTGTATTTTTTCTTTTTTTTTATTTTCATTTTTTAGAGACAAGGTCTTTTCTTATTGCCCAGGCTGGAGCACAGCTCTGGGTCACCTTGAATTCCTGGGTACAAGTGATCTTCCTGCCTCAGCCTTCTGAGTAGCTGGGACCACAGATGTGAGGCACATACCTGGCCACATAATTTCTTAAAAGTTTTATAAATTTTAACATTAATAGCAGGATCAGATTTGGAAGAAATAGACTGGAATTTCTTAACCTTTCCTAAATCTCTGCCCATTTGTCTTCCTTTAGTGTTGCCAAAGAGTGTATAGTAATTCCTTATGGCTGCCTTAACAAATTACCACAGACTTGGAGGCTTAAGACAAAACAAATTTATTCTTTTACAGTTTGAAAGTCAGAAGTCTAAAATACAGAGACACCCTGTATAATAGTTCTACAGGCTCTGTTTCCTCAGGAGGCTCCAGGAAGACTGTCTCTTGGCCTCTCCTGGCTTGTAGAGGTGGCCAAAGCCCTTGGCTGGAGGTCCCTTTCTCATCCTCAGACCAGCAGCACAGCCCCTGGGGTGGTCACACCTCCCTCTGCCCCACTCTTGTGATCATCCAGGAATACCCCCAAACCCATGCGATCTGTGACTGAACAATCTCTGCAGAGTCTCCTTTGCCATGTAAGGTACAGGACTCACAGGTCTGGGGTTCAGACCTGGGCATTCCATCAAGGAATACCAGGGAGAGGTCAGCTTGGTAGTCATTCTCACTTTAGTATAATAACCACACTGGCACTTAACTGTGTTTTTTTCTGGAGCTAAGGGAAGTCCTTCCAAAGGAGGAGGTTTTGGGTGTGGTTAGCTCTGGGGAGGAGGGAAGAAGATTGTGCCTGAGGGAGCTACAGGAGGCTCCTGAGAACTGGTCCTGAGCAGCCCCTCTAAGAGCATGGATGTCATAGGTGCTCAGCATACCCTGGGGGCCACCTTCCTTTGTCTGCTTCTCTAGTGATCTTTGCAAAGTTTGGGAGGTCTTCCTGAGAGAGGAGGAGTGTTAAAGAGGCTTCTTGGGACCTGGCCCTTCCCAAGCTCCTCACTGAAACAGCTGCCTCGGAGCTCTGTGTCAACCTCATTCCTCTGCTGGTGCCTTACGAGGATGAGTATCGCCCAGTGGGCAGTTTTGAAGGCAGCCTTTAAACCTCTCATTTTGCTGCCTGCTCAGGACTTAGCCAGCCGTGGCTGGGTGGAGCAGGTGGGGTCAGGTATAGTGTGTTCTGACCTCAGAGGCCATAGTACAGGGCCCCGAGGGCTCCCTGTGTGAGGGTTGGTGGGCCTAGGCTCAGCTTCAGGGGGCAGGACCCAGAGGATCCTCCTGACAAGGGTCTCCCCAGGTTTTTGTCAAGTCTGTGTAAGATTCCTGGGGAGTAGCTTCTGTGCTCACCCTTCAGCCCCACACCATCCCTGCTCCCCCTGGCCTATGTCTGCCTGGTGACCTTTGGCACGTGGCCCCTTTGTGCACAGTTGACCTACAAAGAACAGAAAGGTGGTGTTATAGAGCCTCCTGCCAGGCTCTCCTTCCTCCTGGCAGAGCCACGTGGGCTCTGGAAAAGTGAGTTTCAGAGCAAGTGACCAGCCGCTCTCCTCTCTGAGCCCATGAGTCCTTGTCAATGCAGCTGGGGTGTGGAACCCAGATCTTCTCCAGAAGGAAAGAAGGAAGCACTCCACACCTGGACACCCCAACTAGCACCCTCCTAGGGCTGCACTGCAGGGCCAGGTGGGCAATGCCAAGGATAAGCCATGGCCAATGGCCACTAGATTCTCAGAGTTTCCTGGTGTCAACAGGAATTGAATTATCAAAGCATGGCAGTATGAGCTGGGTACATTTAGCACATTGGTATCTCTGCCCTGTACAATCCGGCATATCTGCCCCTTCACAAATACAGAGTGCACATGAACTGCCAATTTGGGGGGCTATGTCCTGCGTTCTAGGGAAGCCTGTGCTCTGCATGTGGCTTTGGCTTTGTGAAATTCAAAGTAAGTATCCCCCAGGGGACCCTGCTGGAGGATTCTTATTATGTCCTCCCTGTACATAGTTGATTGGTTGACTTATTTTTATTAATTTTCTTCTCTGAACTTGATGCTTTATTTATAGTCCCACAGAAAGCAAAACCAGAACTCAAGTCCCTGAGTCTTGCAGTGAGGGCATCCTAGGCAGGCAGCTTCTGCCTGGGGAGGTGGCTCCTTCACCTCCTGCTCTGGGCAGGAGTTAACAGCATCCAGCGACCCAGCAGCCGGCACGGCTCTGGCCGGCTGCTCAGTCCAGTTCACTGCGGTGAGGGATGCTCTGTCTGAGTTTTAGCTGCCACCTGTCCCCTCCCTCCTTCCCTCCTGGAATGCTGATCATGCTGGCCAGGACTATGACTTCTGGGCCTGGCCCCTGGGTTCCAAAGAGTTTGGACAGACTATCTCTATTCCAGGAAATGTACGTCCTCAGCTGCCCTGTCTCCCCCCCACCCCAACTTTCCGGGTCAGGGCAGTGGTGCTCTGCCAGCCCACGGAACCAGATAGCATCTTCCTTCCTGATTTCCATTCCCCCTGCCTGCCCTGACCTGCCCTGCCCTACCCTGCCTGCCCCGCACCTGCCCTCCTCACCTGGACATACCTTCCATCTGGATGCCCCAAGAAAAGAGAGGCTGCCAGCTGACTGGTTTGACCAAGTCCATCCCCTGCCTAGTCTGGCGAGGTCAGTACTTTTCCAGCGTGTTCTCCCCAGTGGCTGGCAGCAGCTGTCCTCTGCACAGAGAGGAGAGCAACCTACAGGCATCTCCAGGTACCTCCTTCTCTCGACCTCCATCATCTCCCTTGTTCCTTGCAGGTGTAAGAAGAAAAGCCCCAGTCTCCATCTCCCCAGGCCACTCTTGCTTAGCAGCCCGGGCTGAGGAGCCAGCATGGCTAGGTGGGCATGACTCCGAGCCAGCGCTTCTCCCGCTATAGCAGAGACACAGCTCTAAGACCCTTAATTGTCTTCTCAGATGCCCCTTGGTACTCAGATGGTGGCACCAGATGGAGGATGTCATTTCATCACATTATGTGGGCAGTTGAGGACTCTGACTGTCTCTGTCATCCCTGGCTGCGTGTAGTTGGCAGCTTTCAAGCCCCTCATTTATGTTGGTGCAAACCTTAAGCATTGAGGAGAACCCAGCCTCCTTCTCCAGCACCCGTGCAGTCTTGGCTGACCCTGAGCATGAGTGTCCAGGCCGTCTGCCCTTTAGGGTTTCCTGAGTGCCCACCTCTGCCCAGAGGGCCTCATCAGGACACATTAAATTGGGTTCTACCTTGCCTGCTTTGAGGAGCTCAGCCTATAGGAACCTTCAAATGACTTAGCAACAAAGACCTGGAGAAAGAGGGGCTGAGAGACACTCCGAGTAAATGCAAAGGAAAGGGTCTACCTGGCCTGGCCTGGCAGGGCAGGAAGCCCTGTCTGCTTGGTGGCCTTGTGAAGACCAGCCTGGAACTCAAGGAAATACCTTCCCCACCCCCTACCCTGTTCACTGCAGCTCCTCTCCTGGTATCTCTCTGAGGATGCTGCAAGTGTCCAGGGGTGCCTCATTCAGGACTGCCGAGAAGCAGGAACAGCCGGGTGTCCATGAACAGGCATGTGGCTGGGAAGCAGCTCCTCTCCTGGTATCTCTCTGAGGATGCTGCAAGTGTCCAGGGGTACCTCATTCAGGACTGCCGAGAAGCAGGAACAGCCGGGTGTCCATGAACAGGCATGTGGCTGGGAAGCTGTGGCATGCCCATGGGTGGTGTACTGCTCTGCCATAAATAGGAACAAGCTGTATACTTGGCTCCACCTGAGGATGCTGGAGAAGGTTGTGACCATCTGGGGCATCAGGAGTCTCAGCAACCAGTCTCCGGAGGTTCTACTGATAGGCCCCCTGTGGTTCAGGGAGGAGAGTGTCTCACCTGGGGCCTTGGTCACTCCCATGTGCATGGGTCAGGGCATCGCACCATCTGTACCTACTATGCACCCTACAAACAGAAATCTTCACAGGCTCCCTGGCCTGTAGATTTGCAGTTTGCTTATAGTCCAGCAGGGTCTGGCCTACATGCTGGCAGGGGAGAGGTGGCTGTGCTGGGTAGGGAGTTGACAGATGTGGAATATTCGCCTGGCTGCCTCCCCTGCTGGGTAGGGTTGGGCTTCTGGGTGGCCACAAGGGCAGGGGCTGGGACACAGTACATCTTGCCACACTGGGCTGCCCTGACAGGCCAGTAGCCACCAGTGACTATTGAGCCTAGGAGTGGTCACATGAGACCAGATATCCAGAGGGTGATCTGGTGGCCGAGGCTAGCCATGGTCTTAGCTCACTGGAGTCTGCTGGCATCACTGGGAATTGTCCCGAGTATTCTTGGGCATGACTGGCCCTGGGAGTTTTTCCATTCCCCCAGTAATTCCAGAGCATCCTTGGGGTGAGTAGGTGCTCAAATACTGAAAGTACCCACTGTGCAGAGGCACACAGGGAGGCTCAGGCCCCTGCAGACCAACAGCAGCATCCCCTGAAGATCGTCCCTCTGAGGCCTTGGCTACCATAAGAGGCATCTGGTGAGAGATGAAAGTGGTGTACAAAGGAGTCCTTACCCTCAGAGCAGAGGCTCCAGATGCTCTCAGGACAGAATACTGGCCAGTGAGGGCAGCCCTAGGTGCCAGGCGGAGGTAAACAGCAGACAGATAGGCTTATAGGATGCCCTGCTACTGGAGGCTGCCTGTGATATACCTAATCCTGTGGGAGCCCATCAGAGAAGCCTCAGGAGAATTCAGTGCTTGGTGTGGCGTGGGCCACCCTGGGAGCAGGGCAGCAGCAGGCAGGGACCCTGGTCTGATGGCACCTGGCCCTGGAAGCTGGCGGTCTCAACAGGTTCTGTTCTCTGTGCCAGGGAGTACAAAGTATGGCTAGTACCCTTACTTCTGTGGCAGATGGAATGTGCCTGTTTCACATCTCAGTATTGTTTTTACAACAAATCTGGGGTGCCAAGGGCAAGCTTGGGACTATGTGACTTGGGCACGAGTGTCTGACCTGCTTGTGAGAATAATAAAATGCATCAGAGGGTCAGAATCTGATGCCAGCATGCGTGCTCAAGGACATAGGTCATTGGAAAGCCCTGAGGTATGAGATGTGGGAACAAGGAACTGTTCTGGGATCAGATCATCCTCCAGGAAGTACACTTCTCAGAGCAGCAGAGCTTGGAACCACCTGGATTCCAGGTGTATGAACTGCTAAGAACATTAGATGGGGGGCAAGGGAGAGAGAAACCAAGGCCAAATTATTGGCAAATAGAGTAGCTAACTTTTTAGCACCATAAATATTTCCACCATCCATCTGGCAATAAGAGTTCAGTATGAATTCATGAAAATATGGTGGCAGTGACTAAAGAGGTGATGGTGGTTGTGGTGAGGATGGTGGTAATGATGGCAATGGGGTTCATGATGGTTGGTGGTGACAGTAGTGATGGTGGTAATAGAAATTGAAGAAATGAGGAGGCTGGCGTTTGAGACTACAGGTAGATCTAGGCCCTCTCTGCGTTTCTTCCATCAATTCCTCATTCATTCATTTATGAAACACCTATTCTAAAGTAAGCCCTTGGCTGGGCACATGATCTGGAGGACAAAGTGCTCCTGCCCCCAGGTCCTTCCCCTCCGGTCCACCAAACAATGGTGTCCAGTGTAGCATGTGCCAAGTTCCCCTGGGGAAGGAGCCACATTCAGTGTCAGGCTGCCAGGGAAAGCCCCACAGAAGCTGAGACAGATGAGGGCAGAACTGGAGGGGGAAGTACAGGTGGGGGCACATGTGGGGCCTGGGCATGCTGCCTGAGTGTGTCCTCCCTGGGAAGGAGCAGCAGGATGAGCTGGAGGATGCAGCAGGATGAGGAGGAGGATGGGAGGTGCTGGAGAGCTGACTCCTGTGCTCGAGGGAGTAAGGAATAGCCCCACTGCCCAGAAGGTTTAGTTTGTTGGAAGCCTCTTTCTTTGTCTGCCTTTAGAGCTGGCCCTCCCTACTTCTCTCCTGCCTGGGGCACTGGGTCTGCCTAGGTGGCCTGGGCCAGAGCTGTGGGGGCCTGGCCCCAGAGCTGGGGGTGAGGCTGCCCCCAGATTCTCTGCCTGCTGCCTTCTGCCCAATAGCAGAACGTGGGGTTGGGCAGCAGTCGCCAGATGGGGTGTGCTTTAATGACTGGATTAGAGCGGTTTACTCAAGTCAGCAAGTTACTCATCTCCTGCCTGAGCTTTGAGTCTCTTTTTCCAGTGAGGAAATCAGACTCCATCCTTTCACAGCCATAAAAGGCTCTGCCCCCAGCCCCTCTGCAAGGCTGTGATGGAGAAGAATCAAAGGATCTGGGTCCTAATCCTCCTCTGGCCAAGACCCCTTCTGATAACTCAGAGATCAGAGTTCAGCTCTGTCACTGACCCTGCCCAACCCCAGATTCCAACCAGAACAGCTGCCTCCCAGGGCTGCCGTGGACAAGGTGTTCATGCACGTTGCATTCCATGTGCAGCCGCACCCGCTGTTACCGGCAGCCTGCCCTGCACACCGCCGCCCTCTACTCTGTCCATAACAAAAACGCATGACAGCAATGACCACAGACACAGTGAGGTCACCGGGTGAAGTGTCCTTTGTTCATTAGCATGCCATCTGTACTTTATTCTTAAATGGCACCTGGAATGGCCCTCTGGCCTCCCAGAGGGCCTGGACACAGGACGAGTGTGACACAGGATCATGGCACATGGTCTATTCCAGCGTGCCTGGCATCCCAAACTGGTTCCCAGAAAGGCTGAGGAGGACATTTTTCATTCACCCAAGTGACATTCAGGGAATATGGAGAAGAGCTAGCAACAGCTTTCTGAGAACCCCTGGGAGGAAGAGAGCCCCCAGCGGACATACGATGTTTCGGCCTGAGGCCTGGACGTGGTCCTCCTCCTGGGGACGCTCACCCTGCTGGGGAAGGAATCCACCACTGGTACCTGTGCACCAGCTGAGCTGTTTGGCAATGGTGTTGGTTGGTGAGGGGTGCTGAGGTGCTTAGGGGTGTGGAAGGAAGGACCCAGGGAAGTCCCTGAGCCTCGTTGCTGGACTGGATGTCTATACCTCGAGTAGGAAGCTGGACGGGGTCACGTATGGGGCCCTGGATTCTGCCAGTTCTGTTTTCCAGCACCTGGAAAGGTCACTGGCCTTTGATTCTGGTAAATTCTTGTTGGCTTAAGGGCTGAGTTCCCTCTCTGGGCCTGGCCTGAGAAGACCTCCTGTTCTCTCCAGGTGGAGGCAGGGACACAGAGTGGATGCAGGCGTCACGCAGGAAGCACTTTTGCTGTCAGACGTGACTCTGGACAATGATAGGCTAATGTTTCCAGGCTTTTAAGGCCAAACGCTTGCGTGTATAGAGACCTAAAAGTGTCCCTGCTTCCTTGGGAATTTCTTGAACATTCCGGAGTCTGAGATAAGGGAGACCTTTAGGGTTTACATAATGATGCTGGCCTTTTAGAAGCCATTCTGTGTGGCTTCATAACCCCTTGGCTGGGGCGGAAGGGTAGGGAGGTGCCACACTGCCCCTCTCCACGAGGCTGTGGAAGGTGGGCAGCACCAGGGTGCACACAGAGGGCCCAGCCCCCATCCTGCAGGAGCTGGGGGCCTGGGGTGGGCTTGAGGAGGCCCCGGCTGGCATGGGAGAAGCCTGTGAGCCACTCTGCTAGTCCCTCTGGGTCCACCATCCTAAAGACTCAGGGCCTCTGAGAAGAGAAGAAGCTTTACCCGTCTTATAGATAAAGAAATTTCTCAGCAGAGAGAAGCGGCTCCATCACTGTGGGAGGTAGAGATTGTCCCCCCTACAGTCAGGGCTAATGTAGCCTGAGGGTCTGAATAAGCCCCCAGTGAAAGTCTGGTTAAGACTGGACCAAAGCCTGTGTGTGTGCATGAATGTTCTGAACCCGTTGGTGAGGAAATGCCCTGAGACCAGGCATCTGCTGGCCTGTTTTCCTGATTAACAGTGCATTTCCTTCCCCCTGGGTGCTGGGCTGGCCGCTTCCATGCCCTCCCTCACTGGACAGCCCTGGGCTGCCTGAGCCCCACTGACGTTGTCCTGCTCTGCAAGTGGAGCCCCCGGCCCCCAGCCTCTGCAAGGGAAGGCCTGGGTGGAGAAGGGCGGTGGTCAGACACCCAGCTCGAGTCTCAGTCTTGGGTGTCCTGGCTCCCCTAGCCAAGGCTCCCTCAAGTCCAGAGACTGTGAGAAGGACCTTGGTGGTGGGATAAGAACAAGGAGAAAGTGACATCCACGCTGCTGTCCCCTGTGCAGGCTATGGCCATGGGAGTGACAGGCACCTCCCACCACCAGCTGTGTGAATGAAGGGCAGCTCCCAGTGGGCAGGAGCCCATCAGGACCAGAGGCCCCTGAAAATGTCTCTCCCATCCCCAGCCTCAGTGTCCCCATCTGTGAAATGGGGAGTATATTACCTCTAGGTTTCCTCATCACAGAAGTCCCCACACTTCTGAGGCCTGGATGTTAGAAGTAAGAGTCCCATGGGCATCTCATAGGGTAGCTCCAAGAAGAGCTAGCCCCCTCTGAGAGGAGGTCATGGGGTCATGCTCCTCAGCAGGGCATGCGCTCGCTGAAAGGTGGAAGGGTGTGAGCAGAGACAGGAGCGTGGAGGAGCAGTGACAAGTGTGGGAAAGAGCAGCTGGCCATGACCGCAGCCTAGAAGGTGGGGCCAAAGGCAGGCTGAGCCAGTGACAGCTGGGCATCTGTGTGACCAGGACTCAGGCAGGCATGGACACTGGCTCCACTTGTAGACGTCCGGCATGGGCAAAAATCTCTGGCCTCCCTCATATCTATGTCAGGTGATGTCCAAGGGCAGGTTTGAAGGACAGTTTGTCCAGCCTGGTGTGGCCCTCGTTCACATGTGGCCCAGCTCAGGGCGATTCCCGTCCTCTCCTGTGGCTCATGCTTAGCTGCATCTCTGGGCATTGAGGCAAGAGCTGCTCTGCCCAACAGCTTTGAGGGGAATTGGGCTGGTGGCACGAACCTGGCAGTGGCTGGTAAATACGTGATAACCAGCTCCCTGGGGAGGAGGAGCCTGATCTGTGCTGTTTGCCAGGTGTCATGGGCCACTAGCGCGGAGACGGGGAGAGGCACACTTCAGCTCCACCCTGCAGATGGGAGGGACACAAACAAGCTAGTTAGGAAGAGATGAGATTTAAGTACCTATTACTTTTAAAATATAATGTATTTAATTGTAAATTTTCATAACTTCGTGTTTAATGATGATTGTGTTTAACTGGTAAGCAGAATTCTTGGAAATTTAACAGACAGATCTCAAAAGCTGGTACAAGCTGGAGGCAGCACAACAGGGCATGCACTCTTCAACTGGAGGTTTTCTCAGTGACAAACCCCCTCTGGTTTTCTCCCATTTTCTGTAGGCAAACCAGGGAGCAGGAGACACCCCCTGACTTTTTCTATTTCTCTGACTACGAGAGGCACAATGCAGAGATCGCTGCCTTCCACCTGGACAGGTGAGCCCTTCCTCCGCCCACCTCCCCTTGAGGACCATAGCCAGTTCAGGGGTGTCATGCATTTGCTCACTCAGACCCATTCCAAGCTCCTACCTAAGCCCCTGAACTGTTGGCTCTTCTGCATGGGGGGTACAATAGCACCCACTAACAACAGCAACACTAATAGGTACTTTCTCCCTGGTGGTGGCCCTGTTTGGGGCACCGTGTGTATCTCAGTTCCTTCAGCCATCATGTACCCTACAGGTAGACACCATCATATCCCCATTTTACAGATGAGGAAATCAAGGCACCACAAGAAACTATTTTTGCAGAGTCCCACACTCCCCTACCGTACAGCTGGGAATGGGGGAAGGAAGAATGGGAGAGGAAAGTGTTGAGTGCTATGAATTTCAACACAGAGAACAACAGGTACAAACCTCTCTGGAGATCAAAGCAGCCTTCCTGGAGGCAGCAGTGTTGCAATGCGAGGGCCCAGCCAAACAAGAATTCATCTTTAGGCTCCATTGGCCCCTTGCTTGCAGGGGAGGTGTGGAGGGTGAGCAGCCCTGCCAGTTGGACTTCTCAACCTCTCCTGGGGCTAAGTGTTCTGTGCCCTCATGGGGCAGTTTACAGGTCTGACCCTGGTTCAGTGGGGTCCAGAGGGTTGAGAGACCCCCCACAGTCAAGTGCAGTATAAGGAGAGGCACCCCTGGCCTGCATCATGGGGCCCTAATAGGACAGTGTGTCACAGCCCAGACTGTGGCCAAGGGCCAGCAAGATTGGTGGCTCCTGGGGTTCAAGAGAATGCAGAGTCCTATTCTCCACCCAAATCTTTGGACCAGAATCTGCATTTTAACAAATCCCAGATGATTCATGCACATTGAAGTTTGGGAGGATTTTTTAAAGATAAAAATCTATGTGATGACTACAGAAATCCCCAGAAGTAAGATTTTTACCAATTTTAACAATGTAAAGCAGCCTAAACCCAGAAACGGTCCCTTCTGTAAAAAGATAAATAGTGGCCATGAAGCCAGTGAGGGTCACCCCTCAGGAAACATGGGTCCCCTTGGTGGGCTCATACGTAAAGCAGGGACAACTTTACACCAGTGAACCTGCTGTGGGAGGAAGCGACAGGAGCTCCATGCAGAGGTGTGGGTGGACACTGGGCCCTGGGCCAAGGGTGGACAGCCATGATCCTGCACACCTGGCCACTCTCCACAGAGGACCACTGTGCAGGGCCATTGCGATGTCCCACATCTCTGTGTAATTAAGCAAGCGGCGACATGTACAGTGCCATTCAGAAAGACTTCCATTAAAAGTGGTTCATTTAATTTTATTTTAAATTCAGCACTGGAATGGGCATGTTTTAGTTGCACTTGACATAGGGCCAATCAGTGTAGTGTTGCCAACCCCAGTCCTCCTGGGATGCATTTCTGCCCCATCACTGAGAGTCCCACGCACAGCCATGCCCAGAGCCGAGTTTAAACAAAGGTGGAGTGAGGCGTGATTGCAGAGAGAGGTATGGTGTACCCAGAAGGCGCCTTGCAGGGTATAGACTCCCTTTTCTGTCTGCTTCTTGCCAGAATCCTGGACTTCCGTCGGGTCCCTCCAGTGGCGGGCAGGATGGTCAACATGACCAAGGAAATCCGGGATGTTACTCGAGATAAGAAGTTGTGGAGAACCTTCTTCATCTCTCCAGGTAGCTTTGCGTGGGGGCCGCCCCAGTGGATTACTGAACCATGGGTACTGTGGGCTCTGATGCCCCGTTAGCCAGAGGTGGAAAACTGTTCTTACCCTGCTGGTCTCCCGCGGGGAGGCACCATGTGCCCTTCCATGTTCACATGTGGCTGTACACACAGGCTGCAGGAGCTGCTGGAAATGATTGTGCTACCATCATTTACCCAACCCTGTGCTGCCCAGAGAGGTTATTTCTACCATTTGTTTATTTTAAAAGGCAAAATGATTCACTTTTGGAAACTGCTAGCCTCTCCAATAATAAGTCTTCTCCAGGTAGTGTGGCCAGAGGAGACCTTTGTCCTCTGAAGCCTTCCCCAGACTTAAAAACACCCTAGCAGGATCCCTCTCACTTAGAGACAGGGCCAGGTGGCTTCCCCTTCCTCAATTCAGCAGCTGGGTGGTGATGCCCCTGGGTGAGCACAGAGTGTGCTGACTATTAGGTGGAGACATACATGTCTGCGGGTGCTGACGTTCATAGAAACCTCCCAGATTCGACTGGCACACCTCGGCACACAGATAGATACAGCCGATGTTCTGCTTAATTACCTGCCCCAGTTGCTTTAAACCTGGCATTTCGGCCCCACCAGTTGGTCCATCCCTCCTCCATAGGCTCCTTCGTCACACCAGGCCTGTGTCTAGCTATCACCGGGCCTGAGCTCTGGGAGCCCTTTGCTCTGTCCTACACTTTTGTCACTTATAGTCCCTTTTGAAGGTGCACATGTGGTTCCAGCAATGCCAGGCCAAGTGGAACAAAGTGACCCAAAGTCACCAGGGTGGACCCCCCAGGAGTGATGTCGTTTGGGTTATGTGCTTACACCCCAGGAGGAACTCAGCTGCACTCTCCACTGACTCTCTCTAATTCACACAGATAAAATCCAATTGAGGCCCCTGATTAGCTGTGTCTTCAGATTTGCTGGCATATAAAACCTTGACCTAAAAGCTCGTTTTTTGTAGATATTTCAGGTGGATATATCATACTCTGCACTTTTTCTTAACTGCATTCATAAATTTATCAGAGCCAGGGCCCATGAACCCACACTTAATTAGGCTCCATTTTATCACACACAGCTCACTGAGATCCTTTTGTGGTTTCTTCCTCCCAGCGCCTGTTAATAAGAGAAAAATAGGACAGGAATCCCCCAGAGGTGGGGAGAGCTCCCTGCTGCCTTGGCCCATCAGTGCCTGGCCTGGGATGACCAGAAACTGAAGGGCAGGAGGAGAGCACCTGTGTGTTGGGTCTTTGGGGGCCTTTTGGTCAGTGGAGCCTGAGCCATCTGCAGTGCCCCATATGGCAGGTAATTTGTTTGGATGGCCTGAGCTTTAGGAAGGTCCAGTCTGGGGTCCCAGAACTTCCTGCTGGGGTCCCACAGGCACTTGAGCCCTGTGCGGGTTTAGAGGTCAACCCCAACTCCTCTCCCCCAGCCTCAGCACCTCCACCATCCAGCCTTTGCCTCCTGGCCCACTGTCCACGATGACTAACCACCTGACAGTGACCACCATGGCTGAGCCCCACTAGCTGTGCCAGGGTGCTAGGACTCTTACTCATTTCTGTTACAGTTTCTATTGTAACTTCTATGGTGATTTATTGCAAAGGTTCCAAATAGTATTCAGAGGATGACATCTCCTTCTCGGGTGCCTACACCCACCTTAGCAATCGCTAACATTCTTCTAGCTCAGACTCGATTCTCTGCATTTCCAACCAGGCCTGATTTCTGGGGCTGTCAATTCAGGGCCAGGCAGAGAAGAGCCAAGATGCCCCTGGTACGGCCAAGAACATGCCCTGGGGGAGGCCATGCAGGCTGGATAGTGTTACCTTGCACCAGGATAAATACACTCCCCACTGGGTAGAGCCTGCACCCTCAGCATCCAGGAGTTGGGCAGGAGAGTGGACCCAGGACCTGGCTCCCCTAAACCCCTTACAGCTGATGCTCCTGCCAGGGGTGAACGGGGGTGGGGGAGCCCCGTTGGAAAGTCCTTCCTTGGGACAAGGAGGGGGCTGTGCTCTCAGCACCCCCACCTTGGTACCAACTGGGGGCTTCTCTGCCCACACTGGGAAGGATCCTGGCGACAGGACCATGGAATCTCGAGTGCCCCCCAGGGTTTGCTGAGTGCATCTCTGGGCTTCCGCCTCTGGTTCTAAGGTCAAGCTTGTGGGGCAGGTTGAGTCCTCCTCCCGCTTCTGAGCTCTTACTGAGGTGAGGTTACGCAGTGAAAGGCACGTGTTTAAACACACAGTTTGATGGTGTCGATTGCTGTATCAGTACACCTGTGACACCATCACCACAGCCAGGACACACACGAGTTCTGTCCTTGGGGTCATTTGCTTTACCTATACTTTGCACTCCTGGTGGCACACAGTACCCACCCTTAGTGTCGGCTTCTCCAACTCAATGTCGTAATCTTGAGATTCTTGTTGACGAACATTGCTCAGGTGGGATTCGGTAACTTGCCCAAAGTTACCAAAGTGGAAGTGGAGGGGCTGGGGTTCAAAACTCAGGAAAGGGAAACCAAGAAGTTTCCACACTGAATTTTCCTTCCTCTGACATTAGAGGCCTCCCAAGAGCAAAAACGGCAGCCTTGGATTTGGGCTGTCAGGAAGGAGCCACAAAAGGCTTCTGTGTTCCAGAATTTTCAGAACTGGTGTTTTAGGTGCATTTTGTAATAGTAAAAGATTGTGGATTTTTTTTCCTGTTTTTTTTTTTCATTTAAACAAAAGACTGAGTTGACTATTAGTCTAAGGAGGTGAACTGAGACACTTCCTTGACATTTGGAATTTTTCTCAGGCGGGGCTTCTGGTCACGGGTGTATCCCAAGAGCTCCTGATGGCAAGGCCACTACACTAGCTGCTGCCATTCGTGTCATGTCTCAAATCTCTTTCCTTGTCCCTCTGATTAGCCATCTGCCAGCCTGACCCCTGCTCCTAGTGTCTGGCATCTTCCAGGCAGCTGCAGGCCTGTCTCTAGAGCCCTGAGGCCCTCGCTTGGCCATGTGGATGAGACCAGCCAGGCTCAGGCCCAGCACTACCAGCTGCGTCTAAGCACAGCGTCCCTGATCCTGCTGTAGCCCAAGTCACCCCCATCCTGCCAGCCTTTGATAACATGTGGCTTTGTCTAGAGCTGTAGGGCCGCTGGAGCCAGCATTGATCATTTTAGAAAATGAGATCCGTTAGGGTTTGTTTTTGTCCTTTTAGCTTTGCAGTCCCTTCTGGACCTACCAATACCACATCACCATTACTGCTCTACTGGAAAGCAGGGTGCATGTTGGGAGGCCGAGTCCACTGTGCACAGCCCTCTGCCTTGGATACCTGGATACCTCTCCTCTGGGTCAGTTGAGACAGAGAAATACTCATTGGCCAGTGAAGAGCTGAGAGCAGAGAAAGGGACCAGCAATGGCTGTGGGCCAGGGGTAACAAAAGGGTGAGTGGCAGGGGCAGAAGCAGTGCTTGGGCCAGCCACAACCTTGAGAGCAGCAGGCAGGCCTTTGTAGCAAAGGGTTATGGATCCTTGTCCAGAGAGGGCAGCTAGCTCCCAAGGCCACACAGCCATGGGGAGGCAGCGCCATGGTCAGAGCTCTAGACACCCATAAGACTGGCCAATTCTTGCCAATGTCATAGACATATGGGAAGGTGCACAGATGTCTGTACCCTGTTCTTCAGAACAAGGCACAGGCCAGGAACAGCTCCTGAAGCTCCTGTCCCATGGCCCCCATTCTGCACAGACTGGCCTCACACACCATGAAATGGGCCTTTCTTCCAGCCACGTTGGCCTGGGCTTGGCTAGGTGGTCACCGGGACTCTGTCTACACACTGTCCAGGTCAAATGTGCATGGAGGGAGAGAGGGGTTTCCCACAGTGGATCCTCTGCCCACAACCTCCTGAAAGCAAAGGGGATAGGCCTGTGGCTGCCTGGAAAATACCAGACACCAGGAATAGGTATCAGGCTGGTAGACAGCTGCCACCCCAGATGACAATACACCACCTATATTGGCAGTCCAGGACAGATAATGGCCAATGCCCTCCTGGTAAGATTCACCTGCCTGCTGGGTTAGCTGCAACATTCAGATAGAGGATGTCAAAGGCTCTCAGGCCTCTTGGCACTGACAGAAGCCACACATTGCCCTACTCCAAGTCCAGACCAGGGCTCCTCCTGCGAAAGAACCACCTGTGTCTCCATTTTCAGGGGATTGGCAGAGGTGACACCTGGAGACCTGAGGTGGCCAATCCTCTCCAGGGTTTGACTGGGACCCTGGCTCCCCCAGCTATCACCTTCATCATTCTCCACAGGACAAAGACAGGTTCATAGCTCCCCTCCCTAGACTGGGCAATCCATCTTCACAACCACCACCCTCCTTGGCTAGTGCTCACTGGAGCCTCCTCATGGATTGCCTTGTTAGGGCACAGCCCAGGATCCCCACTCTCCAGCACAGAGAAGTGAAGCACCCCACAGAGGTCACTCAGCCATCAGAACTCCCAACTCCATCCT
>NW_003852487.1:5773530-5798134 GCF_000181295.1 Otolemur garnettii | reverse complement strand
AAAAAAAAAAAAAAAAAAAAAACCAGATTCAGATTGCTGATGAGGAAAAGGCTATGGCCAGTGAAATACCTTTCTCTTTTAACATGATACCATCTGTAACCAGCATGAGTGAGGACAGGGAGACTATTGTAATGAACAAACTTACTTTGCAGCTGGCAAGAGATCAGATTGAGCTGAGGACTATGGCGAGAGACAGGCAGAGTCCCTTTCTGGACTCAGCTTGCCATCCATGAAAGAGCAGCTTGGACTGGCCACTCCCTGAGCCTCCTGGTCCCATGGGGGTCTTCTCTGTGGCCTGGGGGCTCCACCTCTGTCTGTGCACATGGGTGAGGGAGACTGTGTGTGCAAACATGCCTGACAACATGGATTGGTGCATACATACATGAGTAAAAGTGTCTGTCAGCAGAGGAAGCCACCGGCAGGGCCAACTCTAGCTTTCCATAGACCTAGACAGCAGGGGGCTTGCATTTTTTAAATTATTCTTTTTTATTAAGATGTCATTCATGTACCATAAAATCCATCACTTTAAGAAGTGTACAATTCATTGGGTTTTAGTATATTCACAATGTTGTACAGTCATCCCCACTATCTAATCAAGAACATTTTCTTCACCCCCAAAAGGAACCCTGACACTCCCAATCTCCCCTCCCCAATCCCCTGGCAACTCAAATCTACTTT
The DNA here is from genome assembly GCF_000181295.1 of Otolemur garnettii. Classification (NCBI taxonomy): domain Eukaryota; kingdom Metazoa; phylum Chordata; class Mammalia; order Primates; family Galagidae; genus Otolemur; species Otolemur garnettii. The sequence goes on along the minus strand of NW_003852487.1, from coordinate 5,797,456 downwards.
CTTTCTGTCTCTCTGGCTTCGCCTGTTCTGGACACTTCATATAAGTGGAATCACACGTTACGTGGTCTTTACTATAGGGCTTCTTTCTATGAGCACAAGGTCCACAAGGTTCATCCTCTCTGTAGCGTGTGTCAGAGCTTTGTTCCTTATTATGGTTGAAAAATATTCCCTGGTGAGGAGATGCCACATTTACTTTATCCACTCATCTGTTGGGAGACATTGGGTTGTTTCTCTTTTCTGGCTGTTGTGAGTAGTGTTGCCACAAGTGTTGAGGTACAAGTTTTTGTGTGGACACAGTTTTCAGTTCTCTTTGGTAGATTCTGAGCAGTGGGGTTTCTGGGTCCTCAGGTAGCTGTATGTTTCCTGTTTTCCAAAACAGGTGCACCATTCTCCATTCCCACCCGCAGCACACAAGGTTCCAGTTTCTCCACATCTTCATCAGTGCTTGCTATGTTATCTTTTAATCAAAACCCCCCTAGCAGGTGTGAAGTGCTCTCTCTTAGTGAATTTGATTTGGATTTCCCTGGTGACTGACGGTGTGTCAAGTGTCTTTTCATGAGCTTTTTGGCCATTTATTTGTCTTTGAAACATCTATTCCAAGTCCTTTGCCCATTCATTAATTGGGCTATTTATTATGATTAAATTGTAAGGATTCTTCATCTATTCTGAATGCTAGAGGCTCATCAGATATATGAGGTCTGACAATTAAGTTCATGAACTTGGCACTGTGCACGTAGGTTGGCAGCACTATGCAAACAACTTGGTAAGGGTTTACAACCCTTAGCATATCAGCATCTCACAGCTGTGTTGGTGGTTGACATGTGGTGGTGTCTTGCTGTGTGGTGTTCATTATTTTTGTATATTTTTTGTGTTGTGTTTTTGTGTTGTTGTGAGAATGTCAGAGTTTGGATTAGGGCAACGATCAAACATTAAATTTCTTGTTAAACTTGGCAAGAGTGAAAGTAAAATCAGGGACGTGTTAGTCCACATTTAAGGGGATAATGCCATGAAGAAAACATCAGTGTAGAAGTGGATTAAACATTTTTCTGAGGGGAAAGTGTCACTGATGAACACTGATTAACTGAGGTCAAGGCAACCAATAATAATCAGAACTGATGAAAACATTGTAAAACTTCATCAAATTGTGCATGAGAATCTTCAGTTAACTGTGAGAAGCATAGTAGACCAAGTAAACAGAGATAGAGAAACAGGAAAATCTTAACTCAAAATCTTGGCATAAGAAAGGTACATACAAAAGTGGTCCTAAAGAAGCTCACCAATGAACAAAGCAAAGGAAAGTCAAAGTTTGCCAAGACCTTTTGGAGAAGCAAGACCAGGTTTGAGGCCATGTGATCACTGGTGATAGAACATGGGTATACTAATATGACCTTGAAACAGAGCATCAAAGTGCACAATGGAAGTCAGCCAATTCTCCACAACCAAAAATAGTTCTGTCAGTCCAAATTAAGAGTTAAAATGATATTGCAAACTTTTTTTGATATCAAAGGGATTATTCATTATGAATTTGTACCAAATGGAGAAATGGTTAATCAAGTTTACTATTTGGAGGTGCTGAAAAGACTATATGAAAAAAAGTTAGATGAAAATAACCTGAACTTTTTGCTAGCAACTCATGGCTCTTGCATCACAACAATGCACCAGCTCTCACAGCACTGTCTGTGAGGCACTTTTTAGCCAGTAAAGAAATAACTATATTGGAACACCCTCCCTACTCACCTCATCTGGCCCCTAGTGGCTTTTTTCTTTACTCAAAGACAAATAAAATGCTGAAAGGAGACATTTTGACGACATTCAATACCTCAAGGTAATATGATAAGAGCTCTAACAGTTCTGATAGCCATTCCAGAAAAAGAGTTCCAAGATTGCTTGGAAGGATGGAGTAGGCACTGGTGTCAGTGCATAGCTCCCAAGGAGAATACTTCAAAGGTGACTGTAGTGATATTCAACAGTGATGTATGAAGCACTTTTTTCAGGAACTTAATTGTCAGAGCATGTATGACTTACATATGTTTTCCCCTAGTCTGTGGGCTGTCCCTTCATATTCTTTATACTGTCATTTTTAAGGTATTACATACTAACTCTAGAATTTCCTTAGATTCTAATCCCTGAATTTTGGGGGTAAGTAGAAAAAGCAGGGCTCAGGCCCAGCTCTGCCTCTTTGTAGTGGAGTGACCCTGAGGGGCCTGCTATGCAGGGCTTCGTCTTCTGCAACCCAGATTGGTGGTGTTTGTTAAGATCGATGTGAGAGCTCTGGGCAGGGCCTGACCTGAGAAATGCCAGGCAGAGCCCTGGGAGAGCATGAGGGTAGCAGAACCCGAAGAGAGCACATGGGGTGGGTACCACAGGGCCTTGGCAGAATATGGGATGACATTAGCAAATGAGCCCTGGCCTGACAGAAGATCTGGGGAGGGGCTGCCCTGAGTGGCCCCAGTGACCTAACTGACCAGCAGTCTGCCCTACAGCCAACAATATCTGCTTCTACGGGGAGTGTTCCTACTACTGCTCCACCGAGCACGCCCTGTGTGGGAAGCCAGACCAGATCGAGGGCTCGCTGGCAGCCTTCCTGCCTGACCTGTCCCTGGCCAAGAGGAAGACATGGCGGAACCCCTGGCGGCGCTCCTACCACAAGCGCAAGAAGGCCGAGTGAGTGTGGGGACCGTGGGGGCCCCAGGAGGGCCAGGCTCTGTCCCTCTGCAATGGGGAACAGGGACAGGAGAGAATCACCAGTGGCCACAGCGGGAAGGTGGAAGAGAAGGTGCAGGCTCTGTGCTGCCTGGTGCAAGAGCCTCATGCAGCTCCTTGCAGGTGGGAAGTGGACCCAGACTACTGTGAGGAAGTGAAGCAGACGCCTCCCTACGACAGCAGCCACCGCGTCCTGGACATCATGGACATGACCATTTTTGACTTCCTCATGGGTATGTCCTGTGACCACGCTGGCCACCCATCAAATGCAAGGCGCAAGGGCTCCCATGGACCTGCATGGACCGGGTGACACCCCAGGCTCTGTGGTGGGCATGCTGCCTGGCTGGCCCAGCATGGTCCTGTGTTCCCAGGGGGAAGGGTGGGGTTCCTGCTTTTATGGTTATGTTTTGGGAAGGAGGGAAGATACTGCTTTTCAGAGAGCTGAGGCCTCTTGAGCTGCAACCCTGCTTTTCCCCACAGGAAACATGGACCGCCACCACTATGAGACGTTTGAGAAGTTTGGGAATGAGACATTCATCATCCACTTGGACAATGGAAGGGGGTAAGTGTTCCTGCTCTTGCAGACCCAGTGAGAAGCTGGCCACTACCTTGTCCAGAAGTGGGAGGAACAGGCCTCAGCAGAAAGGGGCATGCACAGCTCCAGAGGACCCTCTCAATGTGAGATGCAGGGAGGGCCACCTAGGAATGGACCCTCACAGTAACCCTGGGGAAACGGAGGCCTGGAGAAGCTGGTGGCTCAGAAGAGCAGGGCTGAGCTGGGCAGAGGGGGCCTCTACCTGCACATGGGACTTGCAACCTGATAGCCATGGACAAATGTCCTCCCTGCCCCTGCCTGCAGCCTCTTCTAGGCAGTCCTGGGCTGTATCCTGAGAGCCTGATGGTTCCAATTAACAAAGCAGGCAAGTGAGTAAACCAGGCAGGAGGACATACATGTAGGGCTCAGATGCCTAAGAACTGTCAGCTTCAGACACCTGGATAGTTTACGCCTAGGCCACCGTGTGGCCCGCTTAAGAGAGGTTACTATGGCTAACATGGGCTGACACCTTTCATGCTGTCTGGACACAGCTGCTTAGGACCCTTCCTTTGTATGTTTTATCTCAGACAAATGGTCAGAACCCCACATCTAGAGCTGGGCTGGATATGCTGCCTGGCTGCACCCTTCTGACTCTGCTTCTGTCTTGGCAGGTTTGGGAAGTACTCACATGACGAGCTGTCCATCCTGGTGCCCTTGCAGCAGTGCTGCAGGTACAGCCCTCTTGGCCTTGGCCCGGCCCCCAGCCTCCACCCTGCCAACCAGCCCCTGCCCCACCCCAGCCATCACACCAAGAGAAGAAAGGCGCCTTCACCCCTTTCATGAGGCTCATGTGCCCCAGTCCATCCCGCAGACTCCAGGACAGTCCTGTCTGTCCATATGCAGGGAAGACACCCAAAGATCCTGCCATCCTGGCACAGCCACCAGATTCTGCTCTCCGCTGCCTTCTGAGGGGCTCCCTGACCCAGCTTCCCCCCACTGGGCTGGGGACACAGGGTTGCAAGACACCCGGTTTGTGATCTCTAAGGAGACACCTGCCGGACAGAAAACCCAGGCTAGGGACAGTCTCCTAGGTGAGCAGGCATCATCCTCACTCCTTCTTCTGGCCCCTCGGGGTGGTACATAGGCTACCTGTTCCCTGCAGAGCAGCACCCTAATCCCTCATGCAGGCAAGAGGCAGGCCCGAGTAGGTCCCACAGCTCTGTGTGTCTCTGTTTCTCTCCCCATCTCTCCCTCCCTCCCTGTCTACCTCAGTCTTTCTGTCTCCCTTCTCTTCTCTCCCCTCCCTCCCCGGCTCCCCCTCTCCTCCTCCCCATCTCCCCCTCTCCTCCTCTTCCTTTCCCTCTCATTTCCCATGGCCATGCATCTTCCCTCTCTCCTCCCCAGGATCAGGAAGTCTACCTACCTGCGTCTTCAGCTGCTGGCCCGGGAGGAGTACAAGCTGAGCCTGCTCATGGCAGAGTCTCTGCAGAAGGACCGGGTGGCGCCCGTCCTATACCGGCTGCACTTGGAGGCTCTGGACCGGCGGCTACGCGTTGTGCTGCAGGCCATCCGGGACTGCATTGAGAGGGACGGACTCCACAGTGTGGTGGAGGACGATCTGGACACCGAGCACAGAGTCTCTTCTGCAAGGTAGTGACCTGCCACTGCCACTTTGCCTGCCTGGACAAGATGAGGAGGGAGCCGGGGCTCAGGGGACCCCATGTACCACATCGTGAATTCAGTGAATTCAGAGACTGGACAGACCAATGGTCCCCAGGTTGTGAACTGCGGCCCCGGAAGGCTGAATTCGTTCCACTGAGGGTCTGATAGGACGTGTTGTGTTAGTTTTTGAACCCAGAACATGTTGGGAAGGAAGTACTATCTGTGCTCACGGACAGAGGCAGCTGTGGTGGGGGTGCTCTGTCCTATTTGTAGGGAAAGAAAGCCTTCATTTACTGTTTTGTATTTATATAAAGTGGATATGCGTATAAACAGGCATACACACAGACACAGATCACCTACCCAGCTAACAGGAGGGCTGTCCTTCCCTCTCGGACACATCTAGCTGTTAGTGCTTTCACACTCTGGACCTGATTTAAAATAAAGACGACTCTTCTCCGTCCCAGAGCCTCAGCACTCAGAGGGCTGGAGGGTCTTGTCTGCAGGCGGGAGGTGGCTCCCAAGGGACATTAGGCCTGTGTGTTATGGCCGAATCCACAAATGTGGGTTCCAGATGATGTAATGACCAGTTATTCTACTCATCTCTTGCAACCAGCAGCCTCTGACTTCCCTTTGGACAGCGGTGTAATCACGTCACACAGGGTCCACTGCACAGTGAGTAGTAGGTTTGCCTCTGCAGCATTTTTGTGGAATAGTTTGCAATGTGGTAAATGTGCAATAAAGATATGGCAAGTGTGTGTTGGCGGCCACACTGGGGTGGGGCCCTCAGACCCTGACGCTTGGCTGCCTGCCCACTCACCCTCTGCAAGAGCAAGTCCTGGCACCAGATGTACTTGGGCCCCTGGTTTCCAGCTGCCCATGGTGGCTAGAGCCCAAGGCCGGCTGGGGCCGGGGAGGGAGCATCCCACTGAGCCCAGTGAGCAGGCTGACCAGGCCTGAGCTCTCTAGGCCCCACAAGGTGCCTAGCAGGAGCCAAGCAGGGGGCAGCAGGGGCTCCACGGAGAGCTTGTGGCTGGGGGCGTACTGCAGACCTGAGCATTCTAGAAGCACGAGAGTCCCTGGGGTCAGAGCGCTGGAGTCACAGCCTCCTGGTCATGGGGTCCACGTCGTCCCATTGTGATCACTTTGTGTGCACCAGGCCCCCTGCAAAACAATCCATATAAATCATTACTGGTCTCTAAAGCAAAACAAGGTCAATTTTATTTCCTTCATTTTATAGATGGGCAAAGTCACTTAGCCTGTAAGTCAGTTTAGGTCCCTGGAATGGCAAAGCTAGTGGAAAAAACGCCATTAGCCCAATAGGGTGCAGAGGCCCCAGCCTTGACCCTAGCCCCCAGGCTTAACTAAGCTCAGGATGAGGCAGGCTTCCTGCACAACCAAACCTAAGGAGATTGTCAGACTAGGACAAATCACCAAAGGAAATAAACAGGCAATGTGATAAAGTATTCCTCGAGAGCTATCTCTAGTGGCTCTGTCTCTGTACAGGGCCCAAGTTCCCAGGGGTTGGCTCGCTGTGTGGCTGGGGCCCCCTTCCTGCCACCTCCCAGCTGGACTGGCTTCACACACACCCCGGAACTGGCTGGCACACTTCCTCCGCCTCTCCCAGCTCTCCTCCCCAAGGGCTCCCACCACCTTCCCCCTTTCTTCCCAGGGAGGGGCTAGAGAGATGGGGGTCAGGCATGCAAGGTGCTTTCGTCTCCATCGCCCCCAACACTGAGAGTGAGACTGAAGCAGAACCGGGTTCAAGGGCTGGGTTCAAGCCCAGGGTGGTGCAGAGGAGCTGTTGGCCTGAGCATACCAGAGGGGCCCTGGAGCCCCTGTCTCAGGCTGCCACCTGAACAATGTCACACAGCCCAGGAGCCCCTAGAAATCAGACTCGGGGAGCTCATCCTTATTACCCCATCTGCTTTCCAAGGCCCTTCATTCATTCACCTGTCCTTTAAGGCAGACACATTGTACACCAGTTATGTGCCAGGCTGGGGTGCAGAGGTGACCCGGACAAGGCTCTGTCTTCATTACACCAGCATGATGGAGAGAAATTAATCACGCACAAGACCACTGCCTGCAGCAGCCTGTCAGGGGATAGAGGACACCCAGGGCAGTGAGAGAGGTGCCATGGGCCTCCCCACATCCCTCTATGACTGTGAGTGGAGGGGATTGAGGTAAGCCAAGGTCACTAGGGTGACCCCCGTCTCATGTGACCAGGGTTCTCATAAAGAGTGACAATTGTACACAGACACACAGAAGGACAACCACGTGAGATAGGCCGAGACACCACTTGCCCTGCTCCCCGCAATCTCTCACCTAGCCTCCAGGTCAGAGGGAGGCTTGTGCTATCCAAGTCTTGTCTGTGGAGCTCTGGGGCACCCCCGCTGGCCAGCATGGGAGGCTCTGAGGGGTGTTTCTCAAAGCCGGAAGCATGAGGAGCCACTGGGATGCTGTGAGCTGGGACAGTGAGGGGAAGGGGGAAGCAGCAGGTCCTCAATGGGGCTCTCAGGCCTTGGGAAGGTAAAACCTCAGGTGCCTTTAATTGGGTAGGGATATAATTAAATTAATGAAAAAGCAAATATTCTCTGATATTCTCTGGGGTTGAATTGATTGAGGTTTGATGCAGGGAGCGCAGCAATGGACGAATATCTGCTACCTCGGCAACCCAGAGAGCAGCAGCAAATTGAGGGGGAGGCCAGCAGGGTGAGCAGAGGTCGGGAGAGAACTCTATGACTTCCAGAATTGCCCGGACCCTTTGAGGGGTGCCCGTCGTGAGGAGGGTTGGCGGCAGGGCCAAGCCCGCAGTGCGGCCAAGTGGTATCTGTTGCACCTGTTTGGTGTCAGTGGCAATGGGGTGAGTGACAGAGGCATCTGGAGGGCTCAGCGCAGAGCCAGAACACAAAGCCACAGAAGGACCAGCCCATGTGGCAGGGAAAGGGGGTCCACTGTATGCAGAGCCCAGCTCACCACAACACCTGAGGCCAGACAGAGGGTAAACCTGAAAAGAAAAGAGATGGCCAGAAGCCAGGGAAGCCCAGGGGCAATCAGAGGTGGCTAATTGTCCTGTCAATCATGGGAGGAGGAACAGGTAAGAGCCATTGCATGTGCAGGTTCCAGCAACATAGAGCCATGAAAAGAAGCAGCCTGAAGATGTATGCAAAGGCAGAGCCCTGGGGACCTCTGGGGACCCTGGGAAGCCCTGGGAATTTGGGGGAGCTGAGGATCCACACTAAGGGAGGAGTCCTGAGAACATTGAGGCAGGAGTACTGAGGACCCTGGAGAGCCCTGGGGGCCCTAGGGACCCTGGGAGCCCTGAGGATGTGCATCCTGGCAGGAGCCAACTCCTTAGAAGAAGTGGGGAGCTGCCTGAGGGGGAGGGCCGGAGGGCTGGTGGGTTAATGTCCAGAGGACAGTGTGGGAAATCACACCCAATGGAAAGCTCAACAGAAGGAACGGGGTGAAGTTAAGGAAGACTCTAGAGAAAATCAGGGGAGATCAGAAGCTGGGGAGGAAAAAGAGTACAGATCAGAGGCTCAGTCCAGCTGGTCAGTGGTAACTAGCAGGGGAGATACATACAAGAGAAAACGGAAGTGAGGAAATACACCGAAAAAAACAGAAATAAATGAAACTCAGCATGAACAGAAAGACCTAAACCTGCGGATTAAATTGTCCATGTTTCCAGCAGAAAAAAAGGGAGAACAGCAGAAAGGTCCAGATACCACCAAGAAATCTAGCACACTGGGGAAGACAGGCTCACGCCCCTGGCACACCAAAGCTCTGGGCAGGCTCAGGGCTGGCACCTCGCCTGCTTCTCAGCAGCAGCCCTGGGGTCTGCGAGGCAGAGCTGTTTCCCCCAAACATCAGTGAGCAGGTGCTGCATCCAGCCCCAGGTGGCATAGGGGTGAGGGTGGGATAGAAACACAACCGGCACACAGACTCCAGACCGATGTGGCCTCCACACCCCCACCAGAATGTGGTCAAGAAGGAACAGGCACCCGCCAGGCAGAGAAGGCCCCAAGTGGTGAGGGGGCCCCAAGGACACCAGTGCTCTGGGCCCCCCAACAGAGCCAGCTCCAGGGAGAAGGACTAGGAGAGTGTGGAGTGTGTGCAGAGTGATGGGCGCCTACCATAAGCGTGGGACACCGCAGCTCAGCCCTGAATGATGCTTGTGACACTCACAGATACACAGTAATATCAGCAATCAGCACCATCTCCAAAGAAGAAAGGCTCCGTCATGGTCAGGGGAAGGGGGTGTTCGGGTGGGGGGATGTCTCACAAGAACTGACTCCTCCTTCAGGGTAGAAAGTTGATGAATATCGTACAAAGCCTAAAAATAAAAAGTCGTCACATAACCTGTTATTTAGAAACAGGGAGGTAAATACAAAAGCAAAATAAAATACGCCCAGCAAAACATACAAGAGGGATTTTCCCTGGGTCTTTGCCACCTGCAGGAGGGGAAAGGGCCACTGTTTTTCCTGATTTGACCTGTGGTTTCATTCAAGACTTTCGAACGGCTATTTTTATTGCTGTCACTAAATCCAACATGAAGCTTAGTGCCATTGAATGGGGGTGACACCTACAGCTGAGACCCACCAGGCCCCGGGGCATCAGTGCCAGGCCCAGTGTGGGCCACTGCCTCTCTCCTCTCTGCTTCTTGCTCCACAGTGTGGTAGGGGGGTGGTTCACTACCCCATGGTGCCCACTTCTTAGCTGTGGAGACTGTCTCAGAGGGTGTGGCAACTTCCCAGTATATGGCACACTGGCCATGGTGTGTTCTTTATCCCAGAGTCCCTGTCTTCTCTCCCTCAGAATCAATGCTGGGCACTACCCTGCTGGTGGCGCAAACCCACCGGGGACTCCGTGGATCTGCAGTGCTGAAACCCAGTCGAGAGCAGGAGCCCAGGCTCTCAGTTACATCCCTCTCAATGAGAGTCTGTGACCCAAGTGAGACAGGCCACCTGCCCTGCCCAGAAGTAGGACAGCATTTGACTGGAGGGGCCTATGAGAAATGTGTGGGTTAGAATTCAAACATGATTTTTTTTTAAAACTGGGGGAAATAATAAAACACAAGCTCCTTGAGTGGCTTGGGATTTCTCTTGGACAACAGAGGGGCTCCCTAGGGCTCCTGCCAGAGGACAGGCTAGAGCTCAGGGGGCAGGGGGATGCTGCCAGAAGCCTGAGGGCAGCTGAGGCAAGGCACACTCTAAATTAAAATACATAAATGAACAGAGTGCCTGGCCTCTGCTCTTGCAGACTGCAGGGATAAAATGTGTGAAATAGGGCCCAGGAGTGCCGATGGTGGGTGGGTGCTCCCTGACTTCTCGGGCCCCCAAGAGAGCACCAAGGCCACTCTGTGGAAGATAGACTGCTGGTGCCCTGGAATGGTCCCCAAACATCACTGCTTTGTAGCCACCAGAAATGGGTTCAGTGTACATGTTCCTGGGCCAGACTCCATTCAGGGTGCAGGGGCTGATGCCTTCTGTGGCTCCCAGGAGACTCTTTGGGGGCTCACCACTTGGCCCCATCCCCACCTCCAGGACGCTATACCTGTGTAGTTCCCAAAGCACAGACTTGCCCTCAGCACATCCTGCTTGAGTCCTGCCAGCAATGGCAGAATGCCCCACAAGAAGACCTGGACCAAGGCAGGTAGAAAAGAAGGCCTGGGACACCCTTGCCTGCCAGGTTGGTGTGGACCACGGTGAAGCAAGACAGAGTCACCCAGACTGGGCCTTTGTCAGAAGAGCAGAACTTCAAAGCCTCTGTACGGATAGGGGCAGGGGGTGTCTTCCTATGCACAAGGGAGTCTTTTCATACCCTCTTCACACCCTTTGCAGAGCTGCATTCAGAAGAAAGTGTTGAAAGGCCACCCAGGAGTCATGCCTCTGGGAAAGCATCCTGGCAGGGGTGGGGACTGCTCCTGGTCTTGGCCTCTATAGCAGCATTGTCCTCAGGTAACCCCTGGGATAAAGGGAGGGTCAGAGGCCCAGACCAGGTTAGGGGCAGCCCAGCAAGATTGCCATGGGGGCTTGGGCCAGCCAGCCCCTGCTCAGAGCCCCTGTCCTACCCTGTTTCTGTGGGTCCCAGGCCAAGGATGCTGCTCCCTCAGCCAGGCTCGCTGTGGTCAGGTGTGTCCCAGCATCATCTATAGGTGAACACATTCTCCAGCGAACACCTGCTCATGTCTGGTGCCCTTGCGCCATCTAGAGGACATCTCAGAAAAAGCAAGCACCTGGCACAGGCCCACACCATGGCCGGGCACAAAGACCAGGCTAACTCAGCCTCAGTGTCCAGGGGTTCAGGGCCCATCCCTTCTCCCAATTCCATGGTCTGGCCAAAAGCTCCAAGCAGGAGCCCTGTGAGTCCTACCTTCTGCTGTCACCCCAGGGCCCAGCACAGTCCTGGCATATTATAGATACCTGTTCTCCAGTATGTATCTTCTTAACAGGTGCTGAATTCAAGCTTTGCCAAGGTGACCAGATTTTAACATTAGTAAAGCGGGACACCATTGGGGGGCGGGGCTTGACAACAATGCAAACTTTGATAAGCAGTTCTCGATAATCAGTTCTCAACAATTATTTGTTATTAAAGTTCAACATTATAAAATTAACAAAAATAATATAAAACGCATATCCTGGCGAAATAGCCACATGGCAGCCGAAAACTGTATATTCCCTTCCTGTTCTCCTGTGTTCCCTAGCTTGTTGAGCATTCTTTCCAAAAATTGGGGCTTTTTTTTTTTTTTTCGGCTGGGTTTGAACCTGCCACCTCTGGCATATGGGGCCAGGGCCCTACTCCTTGAGCCACAGGCACCACCTCAAATTGGGGCTTTTTTAAGATGCCACAGGATGCAGGACAAATTGTTAAAAATCAGGACTGTCTCGCCAAAAGCAGGACATCTGGTCACCTTACTCTGGGGGTGGGGGCTACTTGTTTGTTCCAGACAGTTTGGCTCCTTCTGAGCTAATTGTCCTTGCCTAGAAGCAAGGGAAGGAGCCAGTCTCCTTCTGATACCTTGCCCAGGAGGGAGTAGGGAGTTTACATTAGCCTTTTCATTTCCAAATGAAGGTACATTAACCTCTTCATTCCCAAATGGAGTTACATTAACCTTTTCAGCAGCCGTATGTTCCCTTCCCATTCTCCCGCTGTTCCCTAGCTTGTCATGCATTCCTTCCAAAAATTGGGACTTTTTAAAAATGCCAGGAGACTGTCCCGCCAAAAGCAGGATGTCTGGTCACCTTAAGCTTTGCACACCTGAACACCAATGATGTTTGTGACACTCTCCTTCAGACAGAAAATAAGAGAAATGTTGGAATTCTTCACAGAGGCCCTCACCAGATATATAGTGAGCAGTCCCCTGGCCACAGCACCATGGGGTTCCACAGAGGCAGCACCCTGCAGAGCCCTCATCCCACCCTGTAGGCAGGCAGGCAGGCAGGCCAGTGGGCCACGCAGCTTTCTATCATCATCTCAGTGCTCAATCATGCACCAATCCTCTTCCACACTCCATGCAGGCCCCACAGCAGCATTGGAGGCTCCCATTTCCCTGTGTGTGGCAGTCGCCCTCAAGCTGGCTCCTAGTTCACACCTCCTGCTATTCCTGCCCTTGTGAGTCCCTGGTCTTGTTGCAGCCACATTGGTCTGTGAGCCCATTAGAACACATGTAAGTGATAGCTCAGCCCTGCCAGAGCTGGGGGTATAGAAGGCTCGTGCTTGTGTGCGGGTGCTCTCTCCCTCCCTCCTTCCCCCTGGGATCTCTTGCTGTGGGGAAGATTGGCCTCTTGTCAACACCCACATGAGGGCGCCATCTCACCCTCCACTCAATGATACAGCTGACTCCTGACTGCAACCTTGTCAAGGTCCCCAAGCCAGAACCACGGACTAAACCATCCCTGAATTTCTAAATCTCAGAAACTCTGAGACAACAAATGTTTATTCATTGTTATTTTAAGCCACTTAATTTGGAGGGGTTTGTTATGCAGTGATAGATAACTAATGCACTGTTGAGACTTTTACATTACCTGCAAAGACTTTTCCATCCATTAACAGTTGCTTCAAGTTCACCTATTAGGAGCAGAGGATCATTCAGACTGCACTTCTCCACCTTAGCTACCTCTGTTTCTAATGAGCTACTGCACAGGTCCATGCAATGACTGACATATAGGACAGTTTGCTCTCCTTCACTGCACACTCTAGCTCAGTGTTTTTCCACCTTTTTTTAATCTCACAGCACCCTTAAACCTATAGTTAAAATTAATTCCATGGCACACTTAAATTATGTTAATTTAAAAAAGAGTAAGAGAAAGAATATGATTACTGTGCTTCGAACTTCTTTCAAAAATTTAATTTATAATCTTTAAAAATGTCTGTGGTCTTCTCACAGCACACCAGTTGAAAATCACTGCTCTGGAGGCAGCCTTCCGCCTTCCAAGGTAACAGCTTTTGTATTCGTTTCCCAGAGCTGCCATAACAAATGACCACAAACTTGGTGGCTGAAAACAACTCAAATTTATTCTCTCATAGTTCCAGAGGCCAGAAGTCTGAAATCAAGGTGTCAATGAGTTGGCTCCTTCTGGAGACTCTGAGGGAGATTGTGCCCAGGCCTTTCCTCCAGCTTCTGGAGGTTGATGGTGATCCCTGGTGTTCCTGGCAGTGTCACTCCAGTCTCGGCCTCCATCATCACTTGGCCTTTTTCTTCATGTCTCCTTCTCCTGTTTCTGTGTGTTTCTCTGAGTCCACCTCTCTCTCTCCTTTTCCTTATACAGGTAGTCCTCGGGCTACAAACAAGATAGGTTCTGTAGGTTTGTTCTTAAGTTGAATTTGTATATAAGTTGGGACAGTGCATTTACCTATCACCTGTAGTAGCTTCTGTTCATAGGTGTGATTGCACATAAGTTGGACGTTTGTGACTCGGGCACTGCCAGTAAAGATGTCAATCATTGGATTAGGGCCCCCCCCCCCTTAAATCCAGCATGATTTCATCTCAAGAGTCCTCATTAAATCCATTTGCAAAGATGCTAATTCTAAATAAGATCACATTCTGAGGTTCTGGATGGGTATGAATTTGGGGGGCACACTGTTGAACTCACTACTGCCCTATCATCCCGGTGACTGTTATCTCTCTTTTCATTTCTTAGTCCATTCTGTTTTTAAGCATGCTGTGAGTGTTAACTAGGATAATCAGGGTCACTCTCCCCATTCATAGGGAAATCATGATTTAATTCACAGGAGACCCTGTGCTTCAGATATAAAGGTTCAAAGATGTTTGATGAAGATGTGGCATAAACACAAACCGGCTCTGTGCATCACAGCTCCCATCCACATGCTTCCTGCGGGGAAGTTCCCTGTCCAAACTATTTGTTGGCTTATTAGTAACAGAGGGATAGTGGCCTTCTGACTGTGCTATCCAGCTTTCCTATGTTCCACAGCCCTGAAGAATGCAAATACAAGTATAAAGCATCCCAAACAGAGTGCTGCTCCCTGCAACGCAAGGTGAAGGCCGCAGCTCTGAACCTGAACACCCCCTGGGCCCCTGCGTGTCCTGCCTGGTTCCGGGCCCATGTGTTTATTTATTGACCATGTGCTAAAATTCTGCAGTGAGTGAGAGACACACCTGCCATCAACACATGGGTACCAGGAACTTCTGAATGCACAAATGGGACATGGTCCCAGGGAAATGACAGACAAGACAGGGCAAAGGCATGAAGGCAGGTAAGGTGTTGAGGGCAAAGTGTCACAGTGTCTGCAACTTACCTGGAGACATTTCAGCAGAAACAAGAATTCAAGGGGGTACCTGAATTCTACTCTGGGATGAAATTATACCATAGAGTATAATTTTGAAAAAGCATATTCATGCAAATGACTCTTTCCTTCCTCCAGGTAAATGAGTCAAGATATTAACTGAACTCTAGAATCAGCAGTGTTTCTGGGTGTACATTGCACGATGCTTTCAGCTTTGGGGTAGATGTAAAAGTTTACACCAGCCTTCCTGAATTGTCCAGAGGAAGAAAATATGTGAGCACAATTTGCAACCTCATTCTTGATCATTAAATCTTAACTGGGATCAAGACCTTGGCTGAGGTTGGTTAACTGGTACACCCCTGTCAGGGCATCAGCATCACAGGGGAGGCCCCAGCAGCCTCCACCATAGGGAGTGAGGCATTGCAGGTGCCAGCAGGAGGCTGAGGAGGAAGTGCCTGAGAAGGCTCACACAGGGCGCCTGACAGAGAACAGATGCTGAGGAGGGTGGGCAGCCACAGGGCCCCACACCAGGTCCAAGTCCCCTGCAGGATGGAGCACACCAGATCACTTCGACCCCTCTTCCTGTGCCCCAGGTTTTATCTTCTCTGAGATGTCTGGCAGACACCTGAAGTTTAACCTAAGCTGGTCTTACACTTGTCCCCCAGGAAAGACCCTGCCAGTGCTACCTTTCCATTGCCATCGGCAACGACCCCATCTTCCATTGCTTAAGCTTCCCCAACTTGCCCTCACACCCACAGCCTCTTAGCTCTCCCTTTAAAAAACCTACAGAACCAGCCACCCTATCCCCCAACCCCGACCCCCAGTGCTCTTCTGATCTCATATTCCAGTGACCCCTGCTCCATACGTACACTCTTGAGAGTCAGTTCTCAGCGTGGCAGTCCAAGGGGTCCTGTGAATTCTCACAATAGCCTGCGCGGCCCTCCACAGCCAAGCCTCTGTCCACTTGCTAGTATCATCCTCCTCCTCTTCCTCTTACCTCTTCTTCTTCAGCCCCCTAGGCCCTGGATGCTTCTCAGTTGATGGCTACACACCTGGCACCACACTCTGCTCCACTACTCTCTCCACTTTGGGTGTCCCTCCACGTGTTCACATCACTCACACACTCACCTCTTTCTAGTCATTGCTCAGGTGTAATCTTATGGTGAAGCCCCTGGTGACTAATCTATGAAGATGTGCACATGTACACAGACCACATGCATGCACACACACATGCACACATAGACGATGTGTGCATGCACACAGCACCCTGGACTCCCAACCCTGCTCTGTTTCTTTTACCATAGTACTTTTCTCAACTAAATTATCATATCAATCATTTTTTTTGTCTTCCCCAGCAGAATAAGTGTAAGAATACATATAAGGCCACAAAGGCAGGGCAGAGTTTTTACCAGTATTGTTCACTGATGAACATTGTAATCTTGATAAATAATGAAAATGACTCCAGGGTTCTGCAGGACAGAAAGAGCCCCCCTTTGGTCAGAAGGAGCCAAAGCCACAAATTTATTCAGCTAATGACTCATTTCTTTTCTCTTGCTGCTTTGAAAAGTGTCCTTGGCCCTGGACAATTTGCTTATGTGCCTCAGTGAGGATCTGTTGAGTTTAACTTACTTGGAATTCACTGGGCTTCTTGGGCATGTAGATTCATGTATTTCATCACATTTATGACTTCTTGGTCATTATCTTCAAATATCTTTCTATCCCTTTCTCTCCTCTCCTTCTGGGTCTCCTATTATGCATAGTTAGGTGTGATGCTGTCCCACAGGTCTCTAAGGCTTTAGTTTTCTTTGTTATGTTTGCTTTCTGATCTTTAAACTGGATTATCTCAATTGACCTATGTTTAAGTCACTGTATGCCTGCTCAAATCTGTTATTAAATCTCCCTACTGAAATTTTCATCTGTTAGTTTTTAGCCCCAGAATTTCATTTGGTTCCTTCTCATAATTTATGATATTCACTATTTGTTCGAACATTATTCTCCAGGTTTTGTTTTTTGTTGTTGTTGTTGAGACAGAGTCTCACTGTGTCACCCTTGGTAGAGTGCCATGGCGTCACAGCTCAGAGCAACCTCAAACTCTTAGGCTTAAGCAATTCTTTTGCCTCAGCCTCCCAAGTAGTTGGGACTAAAGGCATCTGCCACAGCACCTGGCTATTTTTTGTTGCAGTTGTTGTTGTTGTTTAGCTGGTCCGGGCCGAGATCGAACCTGCCACCTTCCGTGTATGTGGCTGGTGCCATAACCACTGGGCTATGGGCGCTGAGCCTATTCTCCAGGTTTTCTTTAGCTCTTTGCCCATTGTTTCCTTTAGGTCTTTGAGGATATTTAAAGTAGATTTAAAGTCTTTGTCTCGTAAGTCCAATGTCTGCTACCTTAGACACAGGTTCAATTTTTCTGTAAATAACATATATACCATATTTTCTTATTTCTTGCATGTTTTCTTTGCATGTTTTTTTTTTTTTTTTTTTTTTTTTTGCAGTTTTTTGGCCTGGGCCAGGCTTGAACCCACCTCCCCCAGTATATGGGACCAGCCCCCTTCTCCTTGAGCCATAGGTGCTGCCCCCTGCATGTAATTTTTTGTTAAGAAGTAGACATTTGGAATATTATAATATAGCAACTATAGAAATCACCTTCCTCCCCAGGATTTTTTGGTTGCTATTTTAGTTGTTGTTTACTTATTTAGTGACTTTCTCATTAATTTTATAAAAATTGTATTCTTTGTTGTATGTGGTCAGCAAAGTCTATGTTCTGATAGCTTAGTGGCCAGCTAAAGGTTCCGTAAAGATTTCCTTAAACACCTACAACACAACACTCATGGGCAAAATACCTCCCTGTATGTGAAGAGGGTCTCTGTGTGTGTTTGGGTATGTATTTCCAACACTCAGCCGGACAGTTATGAATCTGCTTTACCTTTCATTTTGTGTTTTTATGGAGCCTGAAGGCCAGCCAGATGTGAGAGCTTAGAGCTTTCTCAGGTCTTTTCTGCACTTATACACAGCCCTAGGTATTCCCAAGGATATATGGGGGCTTTCATGTGTTCTCCAAAGCATCCTAGTCCCCAGTCTTTTCTCCCACACTTCCTGGTTAATCCCTTATTTGCCCCAACTATCATCCCTTGCCCCATGCAGCAGTGACTAAAACATTTGACCTCCAATGTTTTGACAAATGACCCGAGAGTAGACACCTGAATCCTTAGAGAGCTCCAAATTATGTGAAATAAAGGCAAGCCCTTTGCGCCAGCCCAGCAGGGAGCCACCAGACAGGTCGAAACAACTACCCACAATTCTTTGAGAGTGAGGTCTATTCTGCTAATGTCTCCAGGTACTAGATTCTTGTATCAGGAATGTGCACTGTTGTCTTCAGGGTCTCAGCAAGCTGGTGAATGGTAGATGGGTCCAAGACGAGGTAAAATGATGCCAAGCTCTTACAACTATTTTTTATTGACTATATATTCCCCTGGTTGCTGCAAGCTTTTGATTAGTGTGCAGAGTGCTAAGAACCTTGGTTCTGATAGTTTCTGCCAGCTTATTTATTGCTTTTGTGGACAGACACATTTTAGAGTTTCCTACTGCATCATTTTCACTGATACCGCTATTGTGGAGCTGTGGAAGTTGTTTATAAACTCTAAAATGAGGTTCTCTATAAATTCTAAAAACAAGTTCTCTATCAGATACATGCTTTTCAAAGAGCCTCCTAGTTAATGGCTTACCTTTGCATTCTTTTTATAGTGTCCTTTGAAGGCAGACTTTTTCATTTTGATAAAATCCCATTTAGCAATGTCTTCTTTTATGCATTGTGTTCCTCCTCTTTCCCCAGGGCCCAGATAGTCTTATTTTATTTTGTGTGTCATAATTTTCTTTTCACCTAAAACTAGCTATGTGATTCACTTAGTGTTCTCTGGATTTTAAAAATGATTAGTTTTTTCTATGGTCTTTTTCCCTTTCCTTTCTATTTTCCTAAGTATTGGCATTTTAATTTTTAAAAATACATATTTATATGTATGTGGACATATTTTAGTTCACTGTTTAATTTAATATTGTCTTATCTAATAATAAAAGCATTTAAGGATCTGAATAGATCTTCGATACAAAGTATTATTATTACATTTGATAAAGAGCTTTAGATTGTATTTTAATTAGCTACTTAATCCAAATGTTGTTTAGCCAAGTCTTTCTGGTTTGATTAGGCATTTTTTAAATTACATTTTTATCATCAATGTCTAGCCCAATTGCACTGTAATTTTAAAAGGTGAGAAGTCTTGTTTTTGCTTCTGAGACTATTTAGGTCGTTTGGTTTTGTCAGTTTTGGTGATTTAGCCTAGTGCATCATCTACTATTCTAGCTATTTCACGCACTCTTGAAAATACTGTCTATTTTCTTTGTAGGTGACAAAAATTTTCTGCATACCTATAATTCCACTTCCCATGAACCCTTGACACTAAGAAGTGTGCTGCTTATAAGGGACAAGGTTTTCTGTATGCCTAGGTATTCAATTTTATGAATTATTCAAATAATCCAATCATAAGTTTTATTTGATTTTGTTTCGTTGGCCTGACAAAGGCTCAGAAAGACGTGTTCAAGTTTCTTCACTGAAGCACATTCTGGTCTCTGTATCTCTTATTGTTGCCTTATCTATTTGGGGACTAAAAAACTCAGATAAAATGTATGTGACATATTTTCTCTGGAGAGTGCACCTTTTATGAACATGAAATGACCCCTTGGTTTTATATTTTTGCTTCAATGTTACGCTGAGGTTGAGGTCAACACTTGTACTTTTTCCTAATTTACATTTACTTGGTGACTCTTCCTTCATTCTTTTGTGCACCTGTGCGATTTTTCACTTTTCCTGTTTTAATAAGGAATCTAAAACATTTGTATTTATTATGAAAACTGGTATGTTTGGCTTTGTACATGTTGTTTTAGAGCAAAAATCTTGTGTTTGTCTGTAGTTGTTTTTTTTTTTTTTTTGGTGGTTTTTTTTTTCTTTTTTTTTTTTTTTTTTTCTTCACTGTTTCACTTACACAGTTTCCTGTGCTGATTTGACAAGTAACAATCCTGCCCTTGTCCTATAGTTCTGGAATTTGTTCATCACATTCTCATATAATCCAGACATTTGCCACAGTCAGGAACAGACCAGAGCTGGAGAACCTCCCCCGTCACACACACACCTTCTCCAAGTTAATGATCAGAGCAATAGAATTAAATGGCATCAACAAACAGCCGGGCACAGGGGCTCTCGCCTGTAATTCTAGCACTCTGGGAGGCGCAGGCAGGTGGATTACTTAAGATCACAAGTTTGAGATTAGCCTGAGCAAGAGCGAGACCCTGTCTCCAAAAATCTAACTAGGCACTGTGGCAGGCCCCTGTAGTCCCAGCTCCTTGGGAGGCTGAGGCAAGAGGGTCACTTGAGCCCAAGAGTCTGAAGTTGCTGTGAGCTATGACACCAACGCACTCTACCCAGGGTGACAAAGTGAGACTCCGTCTCAAAAAAGAAAAAAAGAAATCAACAAACAAAGCCAATTCAGGAAACCTCCTTCTAAGATGCATGACATATTGCTCCCTTTCCCTCTAAGAATCTCCACAGCCCCGATCAGTTCCAAGCTGCCCAGAAGTGGGGCCTGGGGTGGTGCCCGCTCACCGCTGTGAGTGACCCAGCCATGAAGGGCCCTGTGCCCTCCTCATGTGCACTAGACCTGAGCAAGTTCTTCCTACGCACTGGGCCTCAGCTTCCCCAGTATAAGAAGCAGCAGCAATAGCTGTTTAAGGAGTTGTTATGGAAATTAGTGTGTCAAATGCTGGCCTGGCAGAGCCACTGCTGATTAGGACTAGTGAGCCTTATCATTTCTCCTTATTACTGTGTGCAAATAACTGGGGAAGGAAGGGGATCTTGGTGAAGAACTGGCGAAATAGGTAAGATTGAGTTCCTAGGGAGATGTCCAGGCAGAATTTTTGAAATGGCTCCCAACAGTGCCCCACCTCAAGCCCCACATACCACAAAACACATCTGGAAACCCTCTCAGTTTATGTGGAAACTTGTCTCGTTCATTCCATAGCAGATTTTCCTCTGAGGAGGCAGGGATGCTCCTGACATGACTTTCACTTGCTGTCTTGCCAGCGTTCCAGTTATCCACTGTTGTGTTAAAACCACCCCTAAAACAAGAATATTCATCTCACTACAATTGGAATGGGCTCAGCAGGGATGGTACGTTTCTCTCCCACTGGTGTCACCGGGGCCAGGACACCAAGCCTGGTCTGGGCACCAGCCAGTGAGTGTCCTTGGCTGGAAGCCCCACTGGGCTGTCAGGTGGGGCCCTCATTCCTCGAGGGTGTTACTTCCTCGCTAAGTAGCTGATATTATTGAATAGAGATATTGGTGAAGTCCCTTCTATCTGCTTTTTTTCTCTGTGTGCTTTGTCGATCTGTTACTCCAGGGTAAGTTCTTTGTGTGCTGACTTTGTTACCTCTCTTCCCCTCACATGTTTGGGGTTCCCAAAGCTGCAGATGATGGCCTGGATGTGGAGAGAAAGGAACACCTTTCACTGCTGGTGGGATTGTAAACTAATACAGCCTCTTTGGAAAGAAATATAGAGAATCCTCAAAGAACTCAAATTAGACTTTCTATTTGATCCCACAATCCCATTACTAGGCATCTACCCAGAAGAAAAAAAAAACACCATTTTATCATAAGGACATTTGTACTAGTTTGTTTATTGCAGCTCAATTTACAATCACTACGATGTGTAAATAACTTAAATGCCTAGTGGAATATGTATACCGTGGAATACTATTTAGCCATAAAAAAGAGAGAGACTTTACATCTTTTGTATTAACCTGGAGTTGAAACACATTCTTCTTAGTAAAGTATCACAAGAATGGAAAAGCAAGTGTCCAATGTACTCTATACTAATATGAAGCCAGTAGGGGATCTAATACACACCCACACAAGAGAAAAACTCAATTCAACTCAAGTTGGGGGCAGGGAAAGGGAGGGGGACTGGTGAGCTCCTACCTAATGGGTACCATGTAAGGGCACATGGCACACCTTCTGGGTGGGGGACACAACTACAGCAGGGAGTCTACCTAACAAATGCAAACATTGTAACCTAATTGTTTCCACCCTCATATTAATCTGAAATTTAAAAAATGTTGGGGGTTCTCGGGTATGCACCATCTGTACAGTTGAGATACCTGGGTGGACACCCTGCTACCTGCTTGCAGCCAACTTGGGAGTCTTACTGTGGGTGGTAGGTAGTGTGAGGGCAGGGCTGCCAGGGGAGGCCTGGGCTCTGGTCTATGGGCACGTCCTGTCCCTTCCTCCAACTCCCCAGAGTCCCTCCTGTACTGCTCCCACCCTACGTGGATGCAGACCCCCTACCCTGACTGCCAGCTGCAGCGGGCAGGGCCTTCCCACCTGGCTGTCTGCTCCGTTACTTTGTTAACTGCCGCCCTTCCCTGGACTCTGCCTCCAAATGGAGACGGCTTTCCCGGTGCCTGCACTTGGCGGCCTGCCTGCTGGCACACAGGGTGGCACACACCCTCTTGTCCCTGTGCACCTGGATCCATCAGACCATCGGATCCACCTTTGAGGGATGCATTGCTTTCTGGGCCCAGGTGTGTATCCCTTCTTACTCCCAGCTGGCTAAATGCCGTGTGTGTGAACTGTACCTTATGTGTGTCTGTAAATGGATTTATCATACAGTCAGAGCACATTGTATGTAGTCCAGTCAATGTTTTTAGGTTTTTCTAAAGATTCGGTAAAGAAAGTGAAATGCATGGAGGCTTTCAACTTGAGTTGAACTTACATATTCACCTTCCCAGAGCCTGCCTGGGAGGAAAGTGCTCAGCTATTCAAGTTTGGAAATAGTTGGTTTAGGCCAAGGTGTTCTCCATTAAACACTTTTTCTCTCAGCTAACTTTGGACAGAGCACCCTGAATGTTGCCGGGTAGTCGGGGGGGTCTCGATTGCCAGAGTCCTTGATGTATAAAGTGTTGTATTAACACACACCGTCCTCTCTGAGCCAGCAGCGAGGCAGGCACCCTCCTACTGAGAACATCTCTAGAGAAGGATCTTTAAATATCTGTCCTAATATCTCTGTCTTGGGGGTGGGAGAAACAGGGGACGTGCACAGCAGATCCACGCAAGCTATTTCCTCTGCAGTAGATGCAAGGAGCTGGGAGACTTTTCCACTCTGCTGGGGTCCCTTTCATTCCTGCAGTGCCCTTTGGCCACTCTCTGAGCTAGATGGCTCTACGGAGGCATGCATTTTAGAAAATAAAACAAAATATCAATTCCCAGCAAATAATTGCTCACTTCGAATTATTTGATTTCAGAATTTCAGCAGATTACACCCATACTTGAACATCTCAAAAAAAATCTCAAAAGAAACGTGTAATGACAGCAATTCTTATACATTTGTGTTCAAGCCTCTATTCTATTTAGCAAGAAGAAAATATCAACAATTTATTCAGCCCCTTGGAGATCAGGGCCTCACTCAGGCCGGCCTCACTCCTCAGCCGTGAGTCAGGCTGGCCTTACACCACCACCATGCCTGGCTCACCCACACCTTAAATTTATTCTGTCTGTATGAGCTGGAGTTCTCCCTATATCCCTTCTGAAGTGAGTTGAAGTAATTAAGCCATTGCACTTTTACAGGGCGTTTACCCTGTGCTGAGTAGAGCAAGACACTCTATCTCAGATCCACACAACTGGCTGAAATAGCTCCCACCATTGTTCCCATTAAACAGACAGAGCAGTAAAGTGCAGGACTGTACTTGACCCGTTCAAGGTCACACATCAGCAAACAGCTTATCCAGGAATAGGCCCCTTCCCCTCCTCTGTTCAGGCCCTCTGCCCTCCAGGCTGATGAGCCAGGAATATACGGACTTGAGGGGCCTCTGGGGCAAGTCCCCACAGAGTGCTTCACAAGGCTGTTGCAAGGATGTGTGTTTGCTCTGGGCCCAGGCTGCCTCTCAGGGTTCTGGGAGGAGTCCGCAGGGGAAGGAGACAGGCCTGTGGCTCTTTCTAATAAATGGCAAGTAGGCACACA
This sequence comes from Otolemur garnettii, assembly GCF_000181295.1. Taxonomy (NCBI): domain Eukaryota; kingdom Metazoa; phylum Chordata; class Mammalia; order Primates; family Galagidae; genus Otolemur; species Otolemur garnettii. The sequence continues at coordinate 5,773,753 of NW_003852487.1, read as the reverse complement.
ATGGGCTGGAGCTCCTCATGCTAGACAGATGCTAAAGGTGGTGAGGCATTTCTCACCCCTCACTGGGCTAAAAAGCTTGGTGGAGAGTCCCCAAGTGTTTTCAGCACGTCCCCATTGCTGAAATTGGGAGGAAAAATCACTCCTGGACTTCAGCCAAACATTCTCTTTCTTCCCAGACCCTCGAAGCTGTGGCCGGAATCCTGCTGTGCTCCTTCCAGATGTG
>NW_003852487.1:5762277-5773471 GCF_000181295.1 Otolemur garnettii | reverse complement strand
CCCAGGGCAGACTACCCAGCACAGAATCCCTCTGCACGAACACTTGTGGTCCAGGAGGCCCCCCAGGAACAAGAGTCCCAGGACCTGGTGGTCTCTCTGCCCTGGGCTGATGAGGCCAGCTACTCAGGAAATATGGTAAGATCGATTGCTTTAGGGACCCAGAGTCTGTTCCTTCTTTCTTTTCATAGACCTTGGCCCTTGGGTGGGCCCACTCAGGCCAGCCTCACTCCTCGGCCGTGAGTAGGGCTGGCCTGACCTCCACACCAGGCCTGGCATTTTCAGTGAGAGGACCCAGGGGTGCAAGGTGACTCCTAGGCCAGTGAGCTGCAACACGGACCCACTGGGCCACCAAGAAGGAAGTTCTCAGAGGGAAAGGGTGGGCATGAGATGCTGGCTAAAGCTGAGGGGAGTTCCCCAGTCCCGTCTGAGGGCAGAGTTCCCATCATTAGCTGTGTCTTTTCTTCAGCTACTAATCACACCAAACTCAGGGCTCTGTGAAGGAGTTGTTTAATCTTGGACTTTGTAAATGCTACATTTTGCTTCTGATATTAAGGCAGCCAAGAAGGAATCACAGACGCGAACTGTCCGCGTTTACGCCAGCGGCCGAGAGCACTCAAGCAACCACAGTGACTCAGGACGCCTTCCCTGGTGTGCAGAGTGACATGAGTGTCATTTTTATATTTCTTCCCAAGGCTCTTCATGTATCACTTAACAAGTGGAGCAAAAGAGCCGATCCCACTTCAAGGAATTCCAATGTAACTGCTAAAGAGACCAGGCCGTCCCTTTGTCTGGGTTGCTATGTGGTTGTTGGGTCAGAAAAGCAGCTGAGATCAGAGACTCACAGGTACTCTGAGTGATCACCGTTGGGTGCTTCTCTTCCTAAAAGAAGTTTGTGTCTGAGCATGAAGAAATCCGTAGTTACAGACTGGCAGGTGGTTATTCATATTATGGGGTTTCCAGAAATAGATGCTTCCAGAGCATTTAAAATAAGATTTATACATGAACTCTGACCCATTTAACATTGTGTAGACATCAAACATCAAGGTTTTGAAGAACGCTATGTGATAGCAGTTTGTAAATGGCAGTTACACTCCTAATTCAGAAAAATATATGCCAAGGTGTGAAGAGTGGCTAGCTCTGAACTTGGGTGTTTTTTAAAAATGCCTTTTATAAACTTTGTGTGATAAACACTACCTTTAATTTAAAAAACAAAAATAAACAAGACACACAGGAGACCCTAGAGATAGTTCTGAAGTCCCTCTGCCATGTGCCACCCTCCACTGGGCCAAAACCAGACCATGATTTTATGTTGGCCGAGTTTATATGCGTCACAAAGAACACACGTCTCTGTCCTGTTTTCAATGTCCATTTGTAGTATCCCATCGTCTGTCTGGACCTCAGATTTTTACTAAATGTGTCCTCTCAAGCCACCGGATGCTGGTCTCCATGAACACTCCCAAGGAGAGGTGGCAGTTCCCTGTCAGCTGGAATCCAGTGTTGGCTGTACCCCCCCTACCACCACATCTTCATGTGGGTTTGTTCTGAGAATGGCAAGTTGCTTGCTGGTATACCCTCGCAGGGGTGGGGACCAGAGTGCCTAAGTCCGACCCTGCCTCCCATAGGAGGTGTGCCTGTGGACAGTAGTGAGCCTCCTTACCCCAGCGAGAGGGGACAACTTGCAGGGTTGTCATGAGAGGGGCGAGTCTGCAGAGGTGACAGTCATGGAACTCTGCCAGCGTGGGGGGAGTGGTGTATTTGCTGCTGGTTTGCCATTATGATTATTGCTCTTATTTTTATTATTGGTATTATAGGAAAATTTTTGGCTAAGCATCAGAGAAGCCCTCCTGCTCACTGCCAAGCCTCAAATTAATCAATAAGTCATTTTGGAAGTAAGTAAAGCACATGTTTTGGAAAGGTTTTCTAATTAACCAAACTTTTATTTTCCATTCAACAAAATAAGTAAACAACTTGTGCTGCCTCTCTGCCATCTGTCTTTAAGGTTCATTTATTTCCTACTTCAAAAGCACCTTCCCTCCCCACTCCTAGTCCTCAGGCCCCATCTAGGGAAAGAGGGGACCTTCCAGTACCTCTCTTGAATGAGCAATGCACTGCCCTTCAACTTGTTTCTGGTTCACTAGGTGCAGCATGAGCTGGTGTCCTCCAGTAGAAGGGGCCACAGGAATTGAAGGGCAGCCACAAGCTCTTGGCACTGTGTATGCCGAAGAACACCAGCTCCTTGTTCAGCTTCCTGACTCTGCCAAGCCTGGTGGGTCACATATCACATGAAGGCCCAAGGAGGCCTGACTGCTCCTGGCCCAGGGGCCCTGGCGACCTCTGGAAATCTCTCTCTGGGAAGTGGTCAGTCTTGGGCTTTTATTTATTTATTTATTTATTTATTGAATGGTAACTATGTACATTAATGCACCAGTCTTGGGCTTTTAATACTATCTTTCTGATGTGGAGGCTCTGGTTTCAAGTGATGACGCACAGATGACCTTCTTCCTGTGACCAGGACTGTCCCCAGGTACGGCCTCTCCTACAGCAGCCCCCACTGTCTGCCCATGCTGGACATTCACATGGTCCTCAGAAGCTGTCAGCAACTGTTCACGATGTTTATCCTTCATCCTAAGGGTCTGGAGCACATGCGTAGTGTGAAAGTATAAACTCAAAGTTCGGTCTTGACTGCAAGCTGTCCTTGCAAAAACAGAAAATACATTTTTTAAAAAAGAAAAAGCTCATTTTGCAAGGAATGTTCTCTAGCACTGCTGTTGTGTAAAAAGACTGCTTTAAAACACCAAGGTCTAGTCTCTCTCTGGATTTTAAAACAGATTATGCCTTTTGATAAGCTGAAGTTATTCCTTTTTTAAGACTGATACCACCTGTCTGTGGTCTATTTGATGGTTACAGAATGGATGTTGCATCTGCAGCTTTGTTCCGACATGCAAATGTGTTGGTGGATGTATCTAATTAGTTCTGTACCGTACCCAAGTGCACTTCAGATCGGATAGCCTTTTAGGAATTCTCATAGTCAGCCCCTCCAACACTGTCTCCCTGTCTCCCCCAGGACACCAACCCCCTTCTCCCCTGCTCTGGTCCCTTCACTGCTCTGTTAGCGTCCATGTCTCTGGTCTCAGTGCTTGTTCTTCAGTTTTACATTCCAATTTCCTAATTCTATCTTCAATAGTATCTCATCGAATTTGTCCAATGTAATGACTATTTTTCATCTCTAAGATCATCAATAGGTATTTTAAATAAGATACAACCTGGATGCTGTAAAATCAGTGCCTCTTGGTGTACCGCTGAGCAGATTTTGACAAGTGCACCCAGTCATGCGGTCATACCACAGCCAAGATGGGGGCAGCTTTGTCACCCAAGGCTTGTCTCCTCTCAGCCCCTGGCAACTACAGGCATGTTTTCTGTTCCTATGATTTTGTCTTCCACAGTGTCATATAAGCAGACCTGTATTATTCAGCATCTCAGTCTGTTTGTGTTGCTGTAAAGGAACACCTGAGATGGTGTTAATGAAGTAATGAAGACAGTTGGCTCACAGTTCTGCAGGCAGTACAGGAAGCTGGGCACCTACATCTGCTTCTGCAGAGGGCCTCAGACTGCCCCTACTTGTGGTGGAAGGGGGAGGGAGCAGTGTGTGCAGAGACCAGAGTGTGAGAATGGAGAGGGAGGGAGGGAGGAAGAGAGGTCTCAGGCCCTTTTGACAGCCACTCTCCTTGTACCTGGCAGAGGGATAAACTCACTCATTACTTCCAGATTTGCATCAGACCATTCAGCGGGGATTCTTCTCATAACCCAAACACCTCCCCTGGGCCCCATCTCCAACACTGGGGTTAAGTTTGAACAGGAGATGTACAGGGGACCAATATTCAAATGATATCATTCAACGTGTGCCTTTTTCAAACGAGGTCCTTCACTCAGCCCATTGTATTAGAGTTTCATCTTTGTCTGTAGCAGGTGAACGGCATTCTGTCATGCGGACACATCACAGCCTCTCTGCTTTCCCTTGGTGAGGTGTCAGCCTCTTTGCTTGGCCCCTGGTGAGGTGTCATTCCAGTCAGGTCCAGAACATCTGGGTTTTTCCAGTTTTTAGGGACAATAAAACCATACAAAGTCACATAAATTCACATCTAGGCTTTTGTATACAAGTTTGCATTTGACTTGGCAAACACCTGCAACTAGGATAGCTGCATCTCCTGAAAAATGCATGTGTAACTTTACAAGAAGCTGGTAAACCGTATTCCAGAGTGGCTGTGCCGTTTGCATCCTCACCAGCGATGAGAAAATCCCAGCTGCCCCCTGCCCTCTTCACTTGGTGTTGTCAGGTGTTAGTGTTTGGCGGTTGTGTTGGGGCTCTCTGGAGATATAAAATCAACAGTGTGTAAGTGTTCACACATGTGTGCACATGTGTATGTATGTGCATGTGTGTGCGTATGTATGTGTATGTTCATGCATGTGTGTGTGCGCATGCCTGTGTAGCAGGGGAGGGGGAGGGGTGAGAATTTAAGGAGTTGATTCATGTGACTATGGAGGTTGGACAAAATCTGATGAGTGGGATAGGCCCGCAGGCTGGAGACTTGAGAAAGTCCCAAGGCAGGCGGCTATGGGCAGAACTCCCCCTCGCATGAGGGAAGTCAGGCTTTGCCCTGCTAAGCCTTCACCTCATTGGTGAGGCCCACCCACATTACAGAGGGCCATCTGTTTCATTTAAGTCTGCTGATTTAAATGTTAACTGTGTCCAAAAACACCTTCACAGAGACACACAGAATGATGTTTGACCAAACATCTGAGCCCTGTACCCCAGCCAAGTTGACACATAAAATTAACCATTACTGTTTTTGCTTTTTGCTTGTTAGCCATGGTAATAGAGGTGGGTATGTCTATCATTTTGAATTTAATTTACATTTCCCCAAAGACTAACAATGTTCAGTAAATTAACAATATATTTCTTTGGTGAAAATTTGGCTTAAAAATTGGGATCTTTGCTTTGTAAATATTTTCTCTTCATTTGTAACTTACATTTTAATTCTTCTATCTTTTGAAGAGCTGATGTTCTTAATTTCATGTGCAATTAATCTAATTTTTTCTTTTATAGATCACATTTTTGGTGTCATATCAAGGAAATCTTTGCCTAACCAAAGATTATGAAGACATACACCTATGTTTTCCTATAGAAGTTTATATGTTAATGTTTTACATTTAGGTCTATAATCCATTTTGAGTTAATTTTTGTTATAAGAATCAAGGTTCACAGATGAAATGTACACTTGACCCTTGAACCACTCAAAGATAGGGGCACCAAACCCCTGCTCAGTCAAAAATCCATGTATAATGTTTGATTATCAAAAAATTACCTACTCATAGCTTACTATTGACAGGAAGCCTCACCAATAATGTAAACAGTCTATTAAATGACATTTTGGATTTTGTATGTGTTATACACGGTACTTTTAAAATAAAGAGGCAAAAGAAAACATTGTCAAGAAAATTGTAAGGAGAGAATATGTTCACTATTCACTAAGTGGAACTGGATCATCATGAAGGTCTTCACCTCGTCATCTTGACATGAGTGGGAGGAGGAGGAAGAGGAGGGCTGGTCTGGCTGTCTCTGGGGTGGCAGAGGGGGAGGAAAATCCACCCTTATCCACTTGTGCATCTGTGTGGCTCAGACCTGTGTTGTTCAAGGGCCAACTGTGTACAGACGTGTGTGTGTGTGGGTGTGTGTGTATTTATACTAACTGTTCTCCAAGCACAGATCTATAGTTTGAGTCTTTCACTGGTTTTGGAAATTTCTAGGCCATTGTCTCTTCAAATACTTCTCCTTCCCTGTCATCTCTTGCCTCTCCCCTTCTGGAGATGTTTGTTAAATCACTCAATATTGTCCCCCAGCTCGTGGCTGCTCTTTTTTCTCTCCTTTTTGCCTCTGCGTTTTAGCCTAGGAGGGTCCAGTGACTGGCCTTCAGGCTCACCGGCTTTCTCTCTGCTTTGTTAAGGAGACCACCTTCTCTGTTACCAGGTTCTTCATTTACCGCCTCTGAATCCTTTTCCTAGTTTTCATTTCTCTGCTGAGGTTCCCAAGCTGATCAGTCATGTTGTTCACCTCTCCACTGAAGCTGTTAGCCTATTAGTCATAGTTATTTTCAATAAGCTGTCTGATAGTTCCACGTTTATCTTATACATGAGTCTGGTGTCTGCTAAATGCTTTGTCTCTAAACAGTATGTTGTTGTTGAGACACAGTCTTGTTCCTTTGCCCTGGTTCAGTGCAGTGGCACAATCATGGCTCATAGCAACCTCAAACTCCTGAGTTCAAGTGATCCTCCTGTCTCAGCCTCCTACATATCTGGGACTACAGACTTGTACCACTAATACACAGCCTATTTTTTTTATTTTTAGTGTAGATGGGAGTCTCACTTTTATAGGTCTTGGACTCCTGACCTCAAGCCGTCCTCCCACCTTGGCCTCTCAGAGTGTGAGGATTACAGTTGTGAGCCACCGTGCCCTGCCTGTTGTTTTTATTTACTTATAAGTTTTGGACCGAAACTGGACATCTTGTACAGGGCAGCAGAACAGATAACTGGTCTGTGTTCCCAGAAAGGAGCCAGCCTGTTTGCTTGGCCCCTGGTGAAGTGTCATTCCAATCAGGTTGAGCTGGTTTAGGTCTCATGCTCACCCAGGCTCCTCTTGATGTGGCCCAGGCCGAAGTCCCTCAAGTGTGCTCTGTACTTAGGGTGAGCCTGGCTCACCAGAGGCTTCCCTCAATGCCTGCTCTGCCTTCTACTTCAGACTCTCCTTTGCTCTTAAGAAGATCCCTCTCACTGCATGGGGCTGTTCTAGGCAATAGGGTGCTGTGACTCATTATGGGACATGCCCTGGTGCTGTGGGGGGGTGCAGGTGGGCTGGAGGGCTGGGGTGTTCTCTGTGGTTCTGGTTCAGCCAAGCTCTTAAGTCACAGGGTCTCTGTGGGGTTGGGGCTCTCAGGGGATCTCCCCAAGTTAGGAAGCTGTCCCTATCCTCTCCTCCAGATGTAGTCAGCCTTTCTTGGCATCCTGAGGACAACTGCTGCAATTCCCTTCCCATGTCTGCCCACGAGGGAAGCTTCTAGGTCTCTCACCTGGCATGTTATTACTCCTGAGCAACAGTGAGGTCCCTGGAGAGCAGCCTGTAAAGTAAAGTACCCTGCACCCACCCCACCCCCCAGGACTCTAACCTCTCTTGCCGGCCCACACCTGCCTCCAGCAATTCACCGACAATCCTCACCAGCCTGCTCCTGCAGGGGCTCAGTGCCCGTTTCTTGTCCTTCCTGGGATTGAGTTTGTTGATTTGCAACCTCAGTTCTTTCCCTCAGATTCTAGAGAAGCTGAGATTGTGTAGACCAGCAGTGTGCGCTGCTCTGAGGGTGGGGCAGGGATGCTCTTTCATCATCTACATCCCTAGCGGAAGCCAGAGTCCTCAGCAGATTTTGATGTCCACTAATCTTGCTTAATTTCTTCTTGTTTTTGTTTTAAGTGAACATCATTTAATTACCTCCTCAAACATTCTCAGCACTCTTATTTTTTATAGTGGTAAAGCATACATAATATTTATCATTTTCACCATCTATAAGTGTACAATTCGGTAGCATTAGATACATTCGTAATGATATGTACACATCACCATTGTCAACACCCAAAACTTTCATCCTCACCAACATAAGCTCTGTACCCGCTAAGTAATAATGCTGCCAGCCCTGGGTAACCTCTCTCCTACTGTGTCTCTGTGAACTTGGCAACTCTAGGGAGCAGGCAGAATATAGAATTTGTCCTTTCATGCCAGGCTCATTTCGCTCACTGTGATGTTTTGAAGTCCATCCATGATGTAGCATGTACTGAAATTTCACTCCTTTGTATGGTATAACTGAAGGGAAAAACACCAGGGATAATCTTCCCCCCCAGAATGGAACAATATCTGCAAGTCAAGCATCTGACATGGAACCAACACCTTATTTTACTGCTCTACAACATTCCTTTTATCCAGAGTGAATTCCTCACCCAGTTATTGATTTGGGAGGCCATCTTTCTTAGCCTTAAATTTCACATGTGTTTGGTAATATTGATCCAGGGGCTCATTTCGGAGAAGACTCACTGGTTCTTCTCTTGTTTTCTCCTCTGCACTGGTCCCCTCACTCTCTGTGGTGGCTGCATTTCCTCAAGGTGGCTGTACAGTGCTGCCCATCCCACCTGCTCTCCCCAGTGTAGCCCTGCCCTCCTCTGTCCTCCTGTGGGGCATGGCCTGTGCCTCTGCAGGAGAAGGCTGCAAGCCCGTCATGTAGCCTTCTGAGGTTGACATTTTCCACATGTTTGGAGATTCACCCAGTTCACTGCATGTACCAGTAGCTTGTTCCCTTGACTGCTGAGTAGTGTTCCATGGTGTGGATGTGCCACAATGGACTTAACCAGTCACCTGTTGAAGGACATCCAGGTTGTTTTTAGTTGGCAGATGTTATAAATAAAGCTGCCATAAAGGTTAATATACAGGTTTTTGTGTAAATGTAACCTGGGATGCTCTCCGAGATAAATGCCCAAGAGGGTAATTTCTGGGCTTTATTGTAGTTGCATGTTTAGTTTTTTATGAAACTGCAAAACTGTTCTCAAGAGGGGCTATACCATTTTACATTTCTGCATTCCAGCATTGTAAATTTTGATGTCAGGATTGAGAGAACAATGAGTGGCCACTGAATATGTCTGAGCCTCAGAGCACTCAGGGACCCAAACAGACACCAGACAGCTATGATGCCCACAGCTGAGGGGCAATTACACAACACCACCACCACCCCCAACCCCCACCCCCGGCAGCCAGGCCTGCAGGCCCCTCTTTATGAGGGCAGGGGAGCACCAGGCACTCCTGGGTCCACAGGCTGCTCTGAGCACAGGTCATTTCGAGTTCAAAGTGCTGCTTTGAAGGGGGATTTGGAAGAAAACTGTCTACCAGGCTTTCCAGCCTCAGACAGACTCATAGGCATGTGTTTGGCAGAATTCTGCAGATTATTCATGGAAATGCCATTTGGTGCCTTAAGATCCCACCTTTCTACTTTGTCCTGGAATTTCCTAACCTGGTGGCTTCTCTTCTCCCCTGCATATACCTGCCCCTTCCTGGAATCAGAGCTTTTGAGCCAGTGGCTCTGCTGTTGGGGAGCCCACTCTGTAAGAATGCAGGACCTTTCCCCAGAGCCAGACCTCCTGGACGAGGCGCACTTCTGGGCAGGAAGGGAGCATGGGACATGGGGTGCTGGAGGAAATATTGGACCTAGGTCTCTCTGCCAGTGGCTCTGACCGGTGACCTGGGCCCCATAGAATCTGCCTAGACTCCATCGCTCTGGGGTGCGAAAAGGCAAGCCAGTGGGCTCTCTGTGGCCTCTGCTGAGCACCCCGGGGATTCGGGCGCCAAAGAACAACCTGTGTCTCAGGAGGGGCGCGTAGGACGAGGGAGCTTTGAGGAAACTTCCACCAGCACAGGGACTGTGAGAAGCTCCAACTCTGGCTCTGGGGAGCAAGACTGGGGCGAGCCCTGCCCTGAACTCACGGGCGAGCGCAGGGGGCGAGATGAGGGCACTGGGAAGGCAGCAGCAGGCGGCCCCGCCGGTCGGACCACCCAGCACGCTGCTTCCTCCTCCCTCTTCCCGCAGCGGGTCAGAGGGTCGCCGAGAGAGCCCCCTCCACTCCCCTCTCCGCAGTTTTACCGGTGGCTGGGGCCTCCCCCGTGCGAGGATTGGACGCCAGAGAACAGGGCGGGGGCCGGCGGGGGACCCCCGAAGCTCAGGTTCCCCAGACGGGCGGAGAGCTGCCCGCAGTGCAGACGCTTCTAGCCCAGGCTGGGAGGACCGCCGCGCAGAGCTGGACGGCCGGCGGGCGGCGCGGAGGAGGCGGCAGCTGCACTGGTGGCACCGCGAGTGCCCGGAGCATCGCGATGTTTGATAGCTCGCAGTATCCCTACAATTGCTTCAATTACGACGCTGACGACTACCCTGCCGCCAGCTCTGATGAGGAGAAGCGGCTCACGCGGCCCGCGTACAGGTGACCGCGGGAGTTAGTGGCGGGGACTTTAGGGGACAAAGACAGCCTCTGCTGGACACTCAGGTAGCGAGGACCTGCCTGGCACGAGGAAGGGGAGAGGGCTTTCTTATCCCGGGAGGGGCTCAGAGAAAGGACACATTCCTGGGCACTTTGTGGGGTAGCGGAGGAAAGTTTCTCTCCACCTCCCTGGAGAGGGGCCTTCAGGTGCGGAGGAGAGCTTTTGGGGGCCCGGTGGGAGCGGGGAGCAACGAGCCCCAGGGTCGCCGACACCCTGGCTTGGGCGCCCGGTTTGCAGCTACATCGCCTTGATCGCCATGGCCATTCAGCAGAGCCCGGCCGGCAGGGTGACCCTGTCCGGCATCTACGACTTCATCATGCGCAAGTTCCCCTACTACCGCGCCAACCAGCGCGCCTGGCAGAACTCCATCCGCCACAACCTGTCGCTCAACAGCTGCTTCGTCAAGGTGAGCTTCCCCACTCCTCCACCCCACCACCACCCCACCAGCGGCTCCAGCTCGGTGACACCTGGGCCGAGTCCTTCTGGGGCCGGGAGGGATGTCGCAGCGGCGGCTGAAGTCCGCCCTCAGCCAGCGGGGCCACCTGCTCGGTGAGCGGCGCGGACCTGTCGCGGCGGAGCTCAAGGGCACCGCAGCGCTGAGCCACCCTCGCCCCACAGGTGCCACGGACCGAGGGCCACGAGAAGGGCAAAGGCAACTACTGGACGTTCGCGGGCGGCTGTGAGTCGCTACTAGACCTCTTCGAGAACGGCAACTACCGGCGACGGCGGCGGCGGCGTGGCCCCAAACGCGAGGCGCCCAGGGAGTTGCACGCGCGGGACACTGAGGGGCCCCTGGGTGTGCCCAACCAGATCGCTGCGCCGAGGTCCCCGGCTCCAGACGGCGCGGGCGCAGCCTCGGCGGCCAGCCCGCCTGCCCCGGGGAAGGCGCACCCGGGCGGCATCAAGTTCAGCATTGACTACATCCTCTCTGCTCCAGACCCCTCTCCCGGGCTCAAGCTGCCCAGGCTCCTGGCGCCTGAGGGCCGACACCCGATACTGGAGGCCCAGCACAGGAACCTCCACTTGTGGATGCTGTGAGCTGGAGCCACAGTCAGTTAAGGGTCTTCCCATACCACC
>NW_003852487.1:5762011-5762223 GCF_000181295.1 Otolemur garnettii | reverse complement strand
GTTCATTCAGAAAACGTTCTGCAGGGAAGGCCCCACTGGGTTCCAGTTTTACTTAAGGGTTTGTTGGAGACCCACCAAGTTCTCCAGCTCTGCAGAATAAAAGCCTAGGGCCATGTTCCCTGCAGACCAAGTGATGTTTCAGCCCTTGGCCATTTAAGAATGTCCCTCCCAGATATCACATCACAACAGCTGCCAGCATGCTGAGTATACTG
>NW_003852487.1:5754873-5761854 GCF_000181295.1 Otolemur garnettii | reverse complement strand
AGTTAACCCAACATTCACAATGGCGTATCTGTTACTGATGATGTGATCAGAAGTGACAAATGTCTCTTTTGCTGTTGGCAGTATATTTTGATGATGGTTTAGGAAATCCATTCTACTTTGTAGGCAGGAAAGGAAGGGAAGAAGGGTGGGTGGGAGGGAGGGCTCTGAATTTGGGAGACCTTTGGGGCAAGCCTAGTCTCCTCGGCTCTTCTGAGCAGGGAGGGTGTCCCTATTCTGGCACCTTCCATCCAACATGTTTCCCACAAAAGCAGGTGTCGGAGAGCAAGCGGTTGATAAAATTCCGGCTCTACTGCGAGGTGCACAATTAGGACGTGCACAATTACAAGCATCCAGGTGGGTACATGCCATTTGAAATGTAAATGATTTAATTCCTGTGTAGAGATGGGCATTAAAAAAAAACACAATTATGCACAGTGAAGCTATTTAACCAACCTTATCATTTCTCACCAGCCCATTTTTACAGAGTTAATTGCTTTCCATGACTTAATTTGAACATTAGTATTGATTACACCTACTCTGATTCACTAAGTGATAATGATTGGCTAATTTTGTGAATGGCAAAAACACACTCAATGAGGCTGGCTGTCTTGTCTGGGAATTACATAGTCTTGTTTTATCAGACTCTCTTAGAAACAGGGGCTGGGGGTCCATGAAGGCAGGCAGGCTGCTGAAACAGGCATGAGTCATGGAAAAGACATGCCTAGCCCTGGTTTTATTTCTTCTGTTCAGAAAGCTTGACATTTTGTTAAATCCAAGTACTTCTTCACCCACCCACCCTGTAAACAGAGACTTGATGTGTCCTTTTAATTGTATTGAGAAGAGGGAGAAGGCCATTCCCTGCAAATGCTGTGAAGACTCTGGCCTCCAGCTCCTTGATGAGCCTGGTGGTGACACGCCCACCCATGCCAGCCCCTGCCAACAGGCCTAGAAGGAGGAGAGGGAGCCCAGCCTCAAATGCCCTTTCGTGAAAGCAGAAACGAGAGGCCTATATCACAGACACCTCTCCTTTGCAAATGCCAGTTGCCTGTTTCCAGAACTCTTTGCTGGGAAAGCAGCCAAAGCTTGTGGGGTTCCTACGCCTGCCAGGCACAGAGCTGAGCCCCGAGGCAGGTGCTGCCTCCATGGCTCACACCAGTCCTAGGAGATGGGCATGTCACTCTTGTGCCCAGGCTTGTGACTCTATGTCGGCTCCTAATTCCTCCTCCAAGCCAGCTCGTCCAGGCTATCAAGAAGGCTGTGTGTGTGCGTGTGCATGTGTATCGTGGGTGCGTGTCACGTGTCTGTCTGCATTCCTGTTATTTATATCCCTTTGCTGGTTGTGCTGAAAGTATCGATTTAATTTATACTAGATATAATTTAGATGGTGATAAGATGCAGATAGTCTTATACGTAAGTATATGGCTTATCGAGTCTCTGAAGATATATTTTTTTTTGCTACAAACTGAACAAATAAAATTTACATTTTGTCTTTTGGGTCTTGTTTTATTCCCACATTTTGTTCTGGTTAGCAAAGTCTCTGCCCTAAACAGGACACTGTTTGGAGGCCTCAGCCTGAGAACAAAGTGAGTTCTTGGCAGCTTCCCCTCTGCACACATCTGGAGCCAAGTGCCCACGCAGCTGCCAGGCAAGGCAAGGGCGGCACTGGACAAAGTCTGTGCACCATGAGGTGTAGCATTTGTTTTGTAAAGGATATCAATCATGTTTTTAAAAGCAAAGGGACATTTTCAATTTGCCAGCATGTGACATCCTGCAACTTCAGAAAGGTTCCCAGCCCTTAGAGTGAATGGCATTTAATACCAACAACATCACCGAGGTGAGGGCTGGCTGTGACCTATTCAAATGTCGCCGCCACCACGCAGACTTGCCCAACACAATTATAATTAAATACTTTATGCCTCTCTTGCAAATCCGCTGATTGATCATCGATATGTACATTACCACCACATTACCCCCGAGCAGATGTCTGGTTATGGATCACCAGGTTTCCATTAACAAAGTAGGGAGGTGCTGCCGAGCGGGTGTTCAGGAAGGCAGCATGTGCAAATTACTGTGGTGCAAACCAAAGTTCCCAGGCTGGGCTGCACCAGGGCCCTGAGCCTCTCTTCCCAAGCCACCAGGAAATTCAGGGCATTCCTCCTCCCAGCAGCTAGGCAGCAGCCCCCCACCCCAAACTGCCACAGGAGTGAGGCAATAGCTTCCTGTAGGAAGATGGAGAACCATTCCCATGGGTGGAGGGGCCAGAGAGGCAGATTTGAGAGCATGGCCGTGGATGCAAACCCACCTCAGATGCTGCCCCCTCCTCACTGCTGAGCCTAGGGCTAGGGCATTGCTGTGTCCTCCACAAAGGCCTCCTTGGCTAACACCTGCCCTCTAAGCCAAGCTAGAGCAGGACCCTTGGAAGCTGTCATCCATCAGCCCTTGGTATGCCTCCTGGGTCAGAAGAGAGAAAGGTTCATTTCCCTCAGACTCCTCCTCCCTTTATTGACCAGGCTGGGGGCTCTTTGCTCCTTCATTCAGCAAACATCCCTGGTGGCGGCGCTAGGTGCTGAGGCATAACTGAGAAGCAGAGAGGCACAGACTGCGACCCAGCAATACCCAAGAAGTAAAGGAAATCACCACAAGCATGCAGCTGAGAGGCCAGCCCAGATGGTGTGCCCAGGAGGCTGCAGAGGGTCAGCCGGGTTGACTGAGCATTACAGGTACTTGTGAATAGACCAGAAGGCTGGTGTGGCTGGAGGGGATACAGGCAGGGAGAAATACAAGAGACGACCACAGCCACACCCCCAACCCAGGTCCAGGCCAAGTTAACCATTTCCTTAACCTCTGACAGGCAGCTGCTGCATTAGCTTGTTTGCTCTCCTGACATGTCTAATTCCTCCAGTCCCAGCAGGACAATCACCTTCCATGGCCTGGATACTGGCCATGGTTAGCAGCACCCCTCCCCCAATTGCTGACTTCCCTCCTGACACTGTACCATCCCCACTGTACCCCATCTTTCTTCCTAACTGGTGTCATCCTGTGCTCATGACACTGTTTAGAGATCCCAAACCCAGATGTGCCTGCTCTGGCCATGTTTGTGATGCTGGGAGGATGGTGTCTGCAGAAGCCCACACCTCCAGCCTGCTCAAGGAATCACTGTACCAGAGGGGCCCCAAGCTCTGCAGTGGCCCTAGAGATCTGCAGTGACCCTGGAGGCCTGCAGTGGCCTGGAGGTCTGTGGTGGCTCTAGAGGTCTGCAGTGTCCCCATTCTCCCTGGAAAGGAAGGAGCCCTGGGCAGGAGCCAGACTGCTATATATATGTCCTTGGATAGGCCACCTACGGGTCTGGGGCTCCTCCCCCACAGCATGGCCTTGTCTTTCTCTCATTCCCTGCCCTACACTCTGCCTGGCCTGAGATTGGCTCCCTGGGATAGGACTGAGCAAGTCGCCCACAGCACACAGTAAGGCAGTCCCCTGAGCACCTCCCTTCCTTGACACATCCCCAGGACTCCTTGCTTCTTCCTGAGAACATGTCTTGGATACTATCAGCTTCCTCGTGGCACCTCCATTCCACAGGCAGGCAGGGGACAGGAACCTCCTCAGTGGTCCCAGAGTGAGCTTTGAGTTGGGCCTGACACAAAAAGACACAGTCCCAGCTGTCTCTGGTGCTCATGTGTGCCAGTTTCTCTTCTTTGGTAGCCCTCCTCTGTGTGGTCACTGGCCTCTGTTCTGGGTCAGGAGCTGGTTTGGGAGCCTCCTGAGCTGAGCACACAGTGAAGACTGGGCCAGGCTCTGTCTGACCCCTGGGTTCCGACCCCTGCACCCATCCTGCCCTGGGGTCAGGGCCTTGGGCTGTGCAGGCCCAGAAAAAATAAGAACAAGTTTATTTTGATGCTGAGGACCCTGGAATCTCTCTGCATAAACATTCCAAACCAAAAGGAACCAAAATACACATGTTTCTCACCAGAAGTATGAAATTGAAAATATGTATGACAGGCTTTGGCTGGGCTGGGGTCTGCCTGTCCTGCAGGGACACAATAGCTCTCTCACCCCTCTCACTCTGAAGTGAACACCATGACCCAGGTCCTGGGAAGGTGGGAGCCTGGGGTCCATCTTTGCCTACCCCTCCCAGGCCCACCTGGCCCTGACAGCAACAAGAGCAGTTCATAGAAGGCCTTCACATCGAGACACCAGCCTGAGAAGACGCCTCTCCAGGAGCAGATCAGATTGGAAATGCAATGCCTCCATGCGTGGGTGAGGCACAGAGGTCAGTGTGCTGAGGAACCTGGACTTAGGGACAAACAAAGCCTGTCAGTGAATTGTCTAGAGGGACCCACAGGCCACTGGCGGGGCTGAGAGTGGGCAGCAGGCAGTGGGGTCAGGGCAGGCTGCTGGGGACCAGCCACTCTCACTTCCGCAGAGGAACAGTTCTCCTCTGAAGGAGGCACAGAGCCAAAGAGTGAAGGACAAGTGTTCTCACGACCCTCCCGTCACAGGTCCTGCTCACCCTGGCAGCCCTCTGGGTGGGCAGCAGACTCCAGGTCTCCTTCCCACGGGTGAAGAGCGAGGTCCAGAGAGGCCTCCCAGGCCCAACCTCCTCCTTCTTCAGCTGCAGTCTCTTGCTGACTCCTGAGCAAGTGGTGGGGACAGCAGGAATGTTCCAGTCCCAGGGATCTTGAATTGGAAATGGCATAGACCCATGTGAGGTCTAACCTGTCCTGCCACATGGCTGGCTGGGGCTTACACTCTGAGGTGGGCTTCCTTCTGGCCAGAGGGACCAGCCGTGCCCATCCCCCCTCCCCTGCCACAATCAGCCTGGTGTGCGGCCCTCATGGTAATTGCTTCAAGAGAAAGCCAGAAAAAGTGAAAGTGCACACAACCTATTACCTGTAATTTGAGTTTGCTATTCAGCCAAATTAACAATCCATAAACATTTGCGAAATTACATGTTTTCATCCTGTGAAAAATACCAAGTGCATCTTATGTAAATGTGCCTGATCTGAGCTCTTTGCCGTTGGAGAGACGGTCGCTCAGAACCAAATGTGAAGCTTGTCAAATTAACAGGCCTCGTGTGCTTTTGTACAATTACATTTCCACCAGCTTTAGGCAACTTCAGACCCAGACTCCAAATAAGATGTGAGTTCACTGAACTGAAACTTGCAGTATTAGATTTATAATAAACAAAGAGAGGTCACACGGCTATGCCATTTTTAAAAAGAAAAAGAAATTGAGTGGGAACATTTGAACTTTTCTCAACTTCCCCCTGCACTCTACGTTGGATGCAGGTTACAGAACAGCCACAGAGCATTTTCCCAACTGACGAAGGTTCCGCAGGAACAGCCATGCCAGACTCCAGACGCCTGTGGCCCCTCTTGGGCACATGCCAGGCACCCAGGTATCACATAGGTGTTTTCTGCAACCACTTTTATTAGCCATACACTCACCATTTCATCACTATATGTCCTTCCAGGCCACCAACAAGCTTCTGTCCTTTCTTTTCCAGCCTATAATTCAGAATTGCTAGTTCTCCAAATCTACTCAGCTCCTGAGTTCAATAGTGAGAGTTTATAGGGTGAGGTCAGATGACAAGACACCCCATTATTTGTCACTGAGTTTGGGGTAAGGAGGTTTGGACCAGATCTCTTAAAACACTGATCACAATTGATTTGGGTTCAGACAGTAAAGAATATCTGTATCCACTCAGGCAATTCATTCTTTAACATCTGCAAACAGATAGATGTCATGTTCCTTAAAGCATAAGGAACATCGGAGCAACACCCTGTGTCCAGGGCTCACACTGCACTCAGCACACATGGATGAACCTAACAATACAGTGAATGCCTGTAAGGGCCAGGCCCCATGAGGGAGAGCACTGAACTCCCAGGGCCCTCCTGCATCTCGTCTCTCACAGACTGCGGATGCCGCTGTCCACCAGCAACGGGGATCCCAGGCTGCCTGCACACAGGAAGGCTGGTGCCCTGGCCAGGGAGGAGGCCAGTGCAGAAAGAGCGTGGAGACAGCTGCTACGTTGCGAGATAGGGACTTGAGAAAGTTTTGTTGACCCGTCCATGAAAAGCATCTTTTATCTCCACCCAGGGAAGGTGCATTAAGACAACAAAAACCAGAATGGCCCAGACCAAGGCTGGGAGGGTTATAATGACCCCCATGAGTCTCATGCCAGGCCCTGCAGGAGGGAAGGATTTTATTCTGGTGACTTCCTACAGCCACCACCTTACCACCCTGGAAGGCTGTGGGCTGAGAACAGCCTCCTCTGACAAATGCAGAAACTGAGGCTTAGAGCTATGAAGTGGCCAAACTCATGTATGAATCCAGCCCTCAGAGTTCCACCCAGGTGTTTCCAGACAGAAGAGCAAAAGTGGTTCATTTCACTCACTGTCCTCTGGTGTCCCTCCCTGGTGTACAGAAGCACTTGTGCCACCTGTGGTTGTTCAAGTGCAGATTACAAGCCTGAAGTTCAAAGACAGAACATCACATGGCAAGTAAGCACACACCTGTGCATGCATAGGCATCCACACACACACACCCATACATACACAGGCATACATACACATACACAGGCATGCGCATACACACATATACACAGGCATCCACACACACATACACAGGCATACACACATATACACAGGCATCCACACACACATACACAGGCATACACACATATACACAGGCATACACACACACATATACAGGCATACACACACATACACAGGCATCCGCACACACACGCAGGCATCCACACACACATATGCACATACATGCACAGCCACACATTTGTGTGTGCACACCATACACACATGCCCACATGCACAAACATGTGTACACCAGACACATCGCATGAGAAATGCACACGTGTATGCTTGGCAGAGTGAGCGTGTTCACCTTGTCTGTCTGCCAACCTGGGGAGGAGATGACCCCATTGAAGTCAGGCTGCTGGCTCCATCTGACCGCCACTGTCACGCA
>NW_003852487.1:5745173-5754771 GCF_000181295.1 Otolemur garnettii | reverse complement strand
TGCCCAGCTCCCACCCCTACCCCCAAACCCCTAAGCAGAGCAGTGCTCTTTGACCACAACTTCCAGGTGTGGCAGTGATGCAGCCACAACATGGAACGGGGACACTTCATTTTTGCCATTATGTTACAGAGGAGGAAACTGAGGCAGGAGGCCTGTCTAGGACCACCTGGCTCCAGTTGGGTGTGTGCTGGTCCCAGGGTTCTTGCCCTCACCCACCAAGGGATGTGGGGACTCCAAGCACCCCATCCTGCCCAAGACACATGTATTTCCCATGCTACAGCAGACCCACCCAGTAGGTTCCAGGATGTGCCACGAGGCCTTGGGGCCCAGAACAGGAGCCTGTGCAGGCTGCCATCCCTGACACAAGGGCAAAGAGCTGGATGTGCTTGTTTCTGAGAAACTGGGAATGATTTTTCCCTCTGTTTTCTGTTTAAACTAACTGACCCAGCCAGATGCTGGCCAGGAAACTGCAGCTTGATATGTCCCCAGCAGACAGTCCTGAGACCTCAAGCTTCTCCCTCCAAAAGAGGCAAGGCCTCCTATCCTGAAGAAAGTGGCTGTACCCTCAGTGGGGTACAGCCCTGATGCTAAGGTTGGGTGAGGCCGGGAGCCTGGCACCCAGAAGTACCTGTGGGCTCTGGAGCCTCCTCTCGCTGCCTGTGAGCTTGTCCCTGGGCCTGCCTAGGGAGACCTGCCCTGCACCTGCTGCCCCAGGTCTAGCTCCAATCTTAGGGACCTGGCCCCAAACTTAGGGACCACACCAGCTCCCAGGCACTGTCCACAGCACCCAAAGCAATTCCCCAGCAGCTCTGTGGAGAAGCTGGGCAGTGGGATGAACCCCGCATACAGATAAGGAGACTGAGGCCTAGCGGGGGCAGCCCTGAGATGCCACCCATCCCTGGAGGCTCCGCACAGCCCTGGGGGAAACAGCTGAGTTAGGAGCTCCAGTGGGCCCAGCACCCAATTCCATGCTCAGCTGTTCTGGGATTTTTGTTGTTTCTCCTGAGCTGTTTTGCCTCTGGCATTTCCCTCTTCATGTCAGGTGACTTCAACAAGACTAAAGGAGACTTTCATTTGGTCCTGTCATGTCGGGGCCCTCCCAGGAGGGTCCTGTGTAGAACTAGCCCTTCTGCTTGGAGAAGCCCTCCCCACTGGCCCTGCCTGCACACACACGTTTCCTCTGGGGGGTGGCCCATCTGCCTCACCTCCATCCTGGTGAGGTGGGGCTGGCCCACCTACCCCAAGTGGGCATGTGACCCACATGGTCCCATGACCCAAGGGCAAGGGAACAGGCTCAGCCCTAGGTCCTCAACTGAACCCTGGGAAGGGGCGCGTGTCATTCGGTAGGGTGTGGTCTGGGAAAGCCCATCAGAGGACGAGCCACACAGCAGCAGGAAGAGCCTGAAGGGCTTGGTTATAGTGTTCTTGTCCAGCCAAGCCTGAAGCCACAGTTTGCTTTCCAGGTGTCTGAGCCACTCACACTCGACTAGGCTTCAGCCAACGTGATGAGAGTCTGACACTCCTGACTTCTACAAAAGTGATTTGCTATGTGCTTCGCAATGGGGGATGCATGCTTTAGACTAGCGATTCTCAACCTTCCTAATGCCGTGGCTCTTTAATATAGTTCCTCATGTTGTGGTGACGCCCAACCATAAAATTATTTTCATTGCTACTACTAACAATTATTATTTCATAGCAATGAAAATAATTTTATGGTTGGGGGTCACCACAACATGAGGCACCATATTAAAGGATCATGGCATTGGAAAGGTTGAGAACCACTGCTTTAGACCAGGAAACGTGGTGGGATTATGGCTGAAGAGACAGACTCAGCAGCTCAAGGGCCTTCGTCCAGGGGCTGAAGTACAGGTCGTGCCCGTGTGTGAGTGTGGCCTATGAGCCACTGTGAGCATTACCTGGGGAATCTCTGCAACACCTAGCTCAGCCTACACCCTCCACATGACACCTTGGGGAGTCAGTAGACACTTGGGGCCTGGCACACCTACCCTTTACCTTGTACTCACTGCCACCCCCGTCTGTGCCTTAAGTCTGTCTATGGGAACTGGGTTCCCTGGGCCTGGCCGACTCTGGCCAGGTGCAATTTGATGTCCTAGTGCTTGGACAGCTGTGAGCAGAAGAGGGGCAGGTGGTGTCTCCTCTGTCCATTCTGTGTGCGGGGCCTATGTGTGCTTGTCTGCTCGGTGTGTGAGCTTGTCTGCACCCAGGAGTGTGTCTGTGTGCCTGGCTGAGTGTGAGCATGTGCATGCACGGTGCAAGTGTGCACATGGGCATATCGGTGTGGAGACATGGCAGGTGGTGAGGGGAGCATACAGACATATGATGAGATCTCTAGGGACTGTACCCCTGACTGTCAGCCAAAGTCATGTGAGCTCTGACACCTGCTGAGGTCACAGCTTCTCACACCAGTGCAACCTGGGAAGCCTCCTCCTTTTCCAGTTCCTTTTGTGCTAAAGTATGTGAAGGCTTGGGACCTGCAGCTCCCTGATCTCCCCAGATGTTTCTCTGCCATGGAGATGTCAGGATGGGAGCAAGTGGGCTCTGTGCTCAAGGCCACACACTCAGCCTGGGACCCAGGAAGAGCATGGAAGAACGACCGTGCAGCAGACGCCATGTGGGATGTAAAGGTTAATACATAAATCAAAGGGAAATGTCAGCTGCCTTTTAGTGCTGATTGAGAAGTAATTGGGGTGGGGCATGTGCTGCTCAGAGAACCATGGCAGGTGGCAGGAGAGATTATGTTGCTTGTTTGTTTATGTATCCACAATCACATCAAGACTGATCGTCCCTCTGCTCTGGATGGGTGTCTCTTGAGTGTTCTGAAGATATGAATCTATAAGGCCTGGTGCCAGGTCCAGAGTGGGCAGGCGCTGCTGAGTACTGAAGATGCACCGTAAACATGGCCCATGAGAAACTCTCCAAAGGTCCCATTGAAAACACCTGATCCCAGGTCATCCTGAGGGCTTGCGTGACCTCAGCAGGACACACAGTTCCACACGGCAGCCCCAGCGGGACCAGTACAAGGCCAAGACTATCACACACAGCACTCTGTATTTTGGGGTAAATGCAAGTGAATACTGAGTATACAAAACAAAATTATTATGACTTGTGGGGTTTAAATCATATATGGAAATAAAATGCAAGAAAACAACAATGCAAAAGGCAGGAGGCAGAATCCAAGGGTTCTAAGATTATAGCGATATAAATACAATAATTAGCAATAAAGCTAATGATTAGACTATAACAAGTCTAGAGAATGTGTAACTAACAAATAATTAAAGGAACGTATTAAGAAACATTTGATCCATTCAGAAGAAAGGAAGTAAAAAGAACGAAAACAAATGGGCAAAAAGAAAACACATAGCAAGATGATTACTATGAACTACATTAAATTTATGTGAACAGACTCTAAGAAACTGTCAGACTGGCTTAAGGAAAAAACAACTAAAAACTGCTTACAACATACACATTTTAACTAGAACAACACAAAAAGGTTAAAAGCAACATGATAGAAAAATAAAGCCACTAACCAATAGAAGGCTGGTGTAACTATATACACGACAGATACTATCCAAAACTTTTCTAAAAAGGGACATTTCATAATGGCAAATCCTAAATCCATACCTGGCTTCCAAATACATAAAGCAAAATTATCAGAATGAGCAAATAGATAAATCTACAATTGGGTTGGGTTGAGACTTTAACCTCTTTCAATAGCTAATGAAATAGGCAGGCAGAAGTTAGTATGGAAGGTCTGACAACACGATGAACCAACTCACATGCCCCGCACGACACCCCAGAACACAGTCATGTTCCTTTCAAGTTCACACAGTTTAAAACATTTACTAAAGTGACTGTATGTTGGTCCACTAAAATCCAATCAAAAGACTGCAATCAAAGTCTGTTCTCTGAGCACAGAGTTCTCTGAATAATCTAAGAATTAATCACAAAAAGACAATTAGAAAGACCCCAACTGCCTACAAATTAAATAATATACTCCTAAATAGTCCATGATTCAAGGAGGAAATCAAAATGGAAATTATAAAATATTTTGGTCTAAAGATAATGAAGATGCCACAGCAAAACTCGAGGGAGGCAGCAAAGAGTGGCCCTCAGGAGGAAATTTACTGGCTTCACCAAATACAGTAGAAAAGAAAGCAGACAGAAAATCAATGATTTAATGCGTCTGTCTTTTTAAGAAAAATAACAATGAACCAAACCTATGAACAAAAATACTAAAGATGAAAGCAGAAAGACAACAAAATTAGAAACAAAAAATACAATAGGGGAACTCAATAAACATTTTAATGTTTATTGAGACTATAAAGACTAAAACAATTAATAGCAAGATGAAACTGAAGCTGAGACTTCTGTATAGGCACTTTGGTTTCTGCACGCTGCTGGTGACAATGCAGTGTGGCAGGGTCTGGTTGAGGAAGGGAAGAGCTAAGCAGAGAGCAACAGGTGTGAAGCCAATGTCCTGGGGTGTCCTCCACAGGTCAGTATCTGCAAGCTCTCAGACCAAAGCCCTGAGGACAGAGGGAATGTAAAATTCCCTGTGAGGCTGAGGAAAAACCACTTAATTGCCGCGATCAGAGGAAGGGGTTGCTGCCCCGAGGAGCCATGCACACATGTCCCAACTGTCTCACCAGGAGAGTAGGGCTCAGCAAGGGGTGGTCCTCCTCCAGGACCAATGTGGGGACATGTGGATACGCCTTCAGTTGTCTCAAATGAGTTGTCTCAAAAGAGGACACCACTGCTACTGGTGTCCAGGGAGGACAGGGCAAAGGAGTCCCCACTGCAAAGAATTATCTGGTTCCAAATGTCAATAACGTCAACAGTGCCAAGAGGGAGATACCAGCATGGGCTGTGTGGTGGGGTTCAAACTTTACATTTTAGGCCACTAGTGGTCAACATGGGCTGTGACTGAACTAGCTAAAGGATGAAATGGGGAGTACATCTTGTCACCCCAAAGTTTAAGTTGCTTTGTTAACGTCATGCATCTGAAAGCGGTGACGGTGAACCCTCATCACATATTCAAGCCACACAGCGTCTCCCAAACATCTCCCATTTGCACACACATGATTTCTGACTGTGTAGAAGATGTTGAAACAACATCTCCAGTCTCCTCTCTGGCTAGGTGTGGGTATGTGACGTAGGCACGTCACAGAGACGCTGCGCTCACTCCATCATTGGATGTGTGAGTGATCAATGTGAGTCGATAGCTGGGTGCAGAGGAATTTGTATTCCGGCAAGAACGTGGTGTTAAGGAATCCAGTTCTTTGGGGACAACCATAACAGCACTTCCATAGGGTGGTTCTCAATCAAAGATAGCACCACTCCCTCCCTCAGGGAAGCCCTGGGAATATGTAGTACTGATATTTTGGAATATCGTAGTGACTTGGGAGTATACTGACATGTGCTGGTGTGGCCTGGGGGTGCTAGACATTCAGCAGTGAATGAGACCACCCTGCACAAGGAGGAATCACCCTTCTCGCGATGCCAGTGTGTCCAGGTGAGAGGCACTATCCCAGCGTGATGGGTGCCAAGTGGGAGCTACAGGGAGGACCCCATGGAGAAGCTCCTTCATCATGGCTGGGCTTTGTTTCTAGCTATGGAAATTTAGAGTCTGATTGCTCTATTATTTGTTATTAAGTGTGCTTTCTGTTTAAACTTAGAGGGAAGAAAATGGCAAACGTCTGGAAAAATCTATTCAGGTATTATCTTTATAAAACAATACAAAGAACAGCGAGTAATCTGGGGTTTATAACAATGAGGTGGAACTTCTATCAGTCAAGATACTTAGTTGTAAACAACACATTCACTCATCATCTGTTTTTGCATCTCACTCTTTTCTTCTGGGATCAATTTCCTTCTTCCAGAATTAAATCCTTAAGTAGTCCTGTTAGAGATAATATCTCCCCCCACCCCCGAGTCTGAAAATGTCCTCCTCCCTTCTCCCTTTGTTTTGATTCTGAAAAAGCATCCTTTATCTGCTAGCCTATAATGTGGCTATTTTGGACTCTGCTGTCTATCCACCAGTCAGTACTAACCATTTTCATCTCTGGGTACTTTACTCAGACAAAAAGAATATACTTATTGTGCTTTGAACTTCTTTCTTTCTTTTTTTCTTTATTGTTGGGGATTCATGGAGGGTACACAGGACCAGGTTACACTGATTGCTTTTGTTAGATAAGGACTCTCTTATAATTGCATCCTGCCCCCCAAAGGTGTAGCACACCCCTTGTCCCTCCACCCCCTCCCTCCTTCCTTTTCTCAGCTCTCCCCATCCCTCTGAACTTCTTTCAAAGATAATTTAATTAATGTTCTTTAAAATTTTTTGCAGCACACCCAAGATCCTCTCACAGCACACCAATTGAAAATCACTGTTCTAGAACTTCACCTATTTACTTTGGGGATAAGCCTTCCTTCTCTCAGGATGTTCTGAGACTCATCCGTGTTTGTGCGTGTGTCCCTAGTCTGTTCCTTTTCATGGCTGGGGGGATGTTGCCCAGTTTATTGGACTTTTTTTATCCTTTTATATTTGAGTTATAGGAATTTTTTATATACTCCTAATAAAGCCCCATGTTTTGAAGTTTTTTTTCTCCCAGTTCACGTTTTGCCTATTTGTTTTCTTAAACATTTTAATAAGAAAAGAATTTTAATTTGATAAAGTTTAATTTTTCTGAGGGTTTTTTGTTTGTTTGTTTTTGAGACAGAGTCTCACTATGTCACCCTTGGTATAGTGCCACAGCATCACAGCTCTCAGCAACCTCAAACTCTCGGGCTTAAGATTCTCTTGCCTCAGCCTCCCCAGTAGCTGGGACTACAGGCACTCACCACAACACCCGGCTAATTTTTGGCTGCAGTTGTCATCGTTGTTTTGTGGGCCCTGACTGGACTCGAACCCACCAGCCTTGGTGTACGTGGCCGGCGCCCTACTCACTGAGCTATGGGCACCGAGCCTCTCTGAAGTTTTTATGACTGTTTTTTCCATGTCTTAAGAAGTTTTTATGACTGTTTTTTCCATGTCTTTCCTACTCTTACATTGTAAAGGTATTATCATATGCTTTTGACTAGAAGCTTTATAGTTTTATATTTCACATTTAGCTATCTGTTCTACCTTGAATTATTAGTTGAAAAGAGTTTCCTTTCCTTTACTGGAACATTTTGATGTCCTTGTTAGTAATCAGTTGTCCATGTATGTGAGGGTCTGTTTCTCAACTCTTTTTCTGTTTCATTAATCTATTTGTCAGTCATGACATAAATACCACACTATATTGACAATTGTGGCTTTATAATAAATATTGGAAAAAATTGTTTGGGCTATTTTAGGTTCTTTGCAACTCCAAATAATTTTTTTTTAAGACAAAATCTCATTCTGCCACCCTGAATAGAGTGCTATGGCGTCATAGCTCACAGCAATTTCCAACTCTTGGGTTCAAGCGATCCTTCTGCCTCAGCCTCCCAAGTAGCTGGGACTACAGGCACCCACCATGATGCCTGGCTATTTTTTCTACTTTTAGTAGAGACGGGGTCTTGCTTTTACTCAGGCTGGTCTTAAACTTCTGAGCTCAAGGGATCTACCTGCCTCAACCTCACAGAGTGCTAGGATCATAGGATTATAGGCATGAGCCACTGTACCTGGAGAACTCCAAATAAATGTTATAATCCGTTGTCAATTTCTATGAGAACATTTTCTGGGACTATGATTGGGATTGTGTTGAAGCTATATATCGATTGTGGGAAAACCGACGTCTTAACAAGTACTGGTAATTGCTTTTTTATTCCTTTTTATACTATAATTTAAAAAACTTTTTCAACTTCTAATTGTTGATAATATACAGATATGAAATTTTCTATATTGATCCTACATCCTAGAATCTTGCTAAGCTCACATTAGTTGTAATTGTTGTTTTGTAGATTCCTTAAGATTTTCTACATAGATCATGTCTTCTGTGACTGTAAGGTCTGACAGTTAAGTTTGCAAACACATCCTAGAAAAAACACTCCATATTCATTGCTGAATATCATTACGGTCACCTTGGAAGTACTCTTCTTGGGGAGCTATGCACCAATACTAGTGCCTAGTCCACCCCTCAAAGCACTTTTGGAACTCTTTCTGGAGTGATCATCAGAGTTGTCATCAAATTACCCTTGATGTCCTGAATGTCATCAAAATGTCTTCCTTTTAATACTGTATCTTTGGGGAAAGAAAAAAGTCACTGGGGGCCAGATCAGGTGAGTGGAGAGGGTGTTCCAATACAGTTATTTCTTTACTGGCTAAAAACTCCCTCAGACAGTGCCATGGGAGCTGGTGCATTGTTGTGATGCAAGAACCCTGATTTTCAGTTAAGATTTTCCTATTTATTGATTTGTACTTGATCTGCTGTGCTTCTCACAGTCAGCTGATAATTTTGATGTACAAATAGATGGATTTTTGCAATGCTTTTGTCAGTTCTGCTTATTACTGGCCACCCTGACTTCTTTTCTTCAGTGACACTTTCTCTCGCCTCAGAAAAATATTTAATCCATTAGTACACTGCCGTTTTCTTCATGACATTAGCCCCATAAGCTTGGACTAACATGTCCCTGATTTCACCTCCATTCTTGCCAAGTTAAACAAGAAATTTACAAATGTTTGTTCATTGCTCTAATTTAAGCTCCAACATTCTGGTAACAGCACACAAAAATACTCAACAATAAGGAATGTCACTCAACAAGACACTGCCACATGTTGACACAAATGAGACACTAATTGACAGCTATGAGACACTGATATACCAAGGTTATGAAACCTTACCCAGTTGTTTGTACAGTGCTGCCAATAGAAACACATGTTAAGTGTGAACTTAAGTGTGAACAGTAAGTTCGTGAACTTAACTATCAAACCTAGTGATTATAGCTTATACCAAGGTTATGAAACCTTACCCAGTTGTTTGTACAGTGCTGCCAATAGAAACACATGTTAAGTGTGAACTTAAGTGTGAACAGTAAGTTCGTGAACTTAACTATCAAACCTAGTGATTATGGCTTTACCTCTTAACTTCCACTCTGGATGCTTTTTATTTTCTTGCTTTATTATACTGCCTAGAACTTGCAACACAATGTTGACTAGAAGTAATGAGAGAGGATAGTCATGCCTTCTTTTGAGTCTTGAGAGAAAAATGTACAGTCTTTCCCTGTTGTATATTAGCTGTAAGTTTTAAAAAATACCCTTTATCAGGATGAGAAAGGCTTGTACTCCTAGTTTGGTGAGAGTTTTTATTGGGAATGGATGTTAGATTTTGTCAAATTCTTTTTCTACCCTTATTGAGATAATTTTAAGCTTTATTAATATGGTCAATTCCATTGATTAATTTGCAAATGTTAAATTACCCCTGCATTTCTAGAATAAACTCCACTTGATAATAAATATTTTCTTTTTATAAATGTTGGATTCAACTTGATAAACTTCTGTTTAGAATTTTTATTTCTATATTTATGGGGAAGCTTGGTCTATAATTTTCTTCTAACCACTTTCTCCAATTCTGGTTTTAAGATTATGCTGACTTGGCTCGGCGCCTATAGCTCAACCGGC
>NW_003852487.1:5722305-5744638 GCF_000181295.1 Otolemur garnettii | reverse complement strand
TCATTGTTGTTTGGCGGGCCCGGGCTGGGGATTCGAACCCTCCACCTTAGGTGTATGTGGCTGGCGCCTTAGCCGCTTGAGCCACAGGCGCCGAGCCTAGAATTAAAATATTGATGGATTTCACCAGTGAAACCATATGAGCTTTCTCTATAGTAAGGGTTTTAATTGCCAATTTGATTTCTTTTAAAGTTGTAGGGCTATCCAATTATCTTCTTAAGTTTAGTGATTTGTGATTTTTAAGGAATTAGTCCATTTCATATAAACTGTCAAATGTACTGGCACAAAAATTATTATTCTCTTCATAATAGCATCTGTAATGATAACATCTCACTCATTTCTGATATTGTTAATTTGCATTTTTTCTTCTCTTTTTTTCCTGATTAACCTAACTAGAAGACTATCAATTTTATTGATCTTCTCCAAGATCAATATGGAATATTGGAATTCTTTTCTTTCCCCACATACTTTGTGTTTAATTTGCTCTTACTTTTCTAGTTTCTTGGGTGGAATCTCAAATCAATGATTTGAAACTTTTTTCTTTATGACACAAGTGTTTAATGCTATAAAATTCTCTTTACATACTGCCTTACATCGTTCTATAGATTTTAAATTATTTTTGGTTTTATTCACTTGAAAATACTCTCAAATTTCCCTTTTTATTTCTTCTTTGGCCCCTGGATTATTAGAAGTGTGTTATTTATCTTCTAAATATTTGGATATTTTCAGAGATCTTTCTGTTATTAATTTCTAATTTGATTCCACAGTGGTCACAGAATATATTTTGTATAATTTGAATCTTTTTAAATTTATTGAGACTTGTTTCATGGCCCAGAATATGGGCAATCCTGGCCAATATTCCATATGCATTTAAGAAGAACATCTACTCTGCAATTGTTGGTCAGGGAGTTAGTCAATATCGTTGTTCAAATATTCTGTATCCATATTAATTTTCTGTCTACTTATTTTATCAATTATTTAGAGAGGGATATTGAAGTCTCCAGCTATAGTGAGAGATTTCTCTTTCCTGTGGCATTTCTATCAGTTATTGTTACCAGTATTGTGAAATCACATTATTAGATGCATAAACATTAGGAATTTTTAAGTCTTCTAGATTGACTGATTTATTATTATGAAATATAACCTTCTTTATCTCTGGTAATAGTCTCCATTCTGAAATCTACTTTCTTGATGTTAATATAGCAACTCTAGCTTTCTCTTGATTAATGTTAGTATCGTATATCTTTTCCATCTTTTTACTTTTTAATCTATTTGCTTTTTATTTAAAAATGTGTTTCTGCTAAGCAGCATAGAATTGGGTCTTTCTTTTTATTTAAATCTCATCTAATAATATCAACCCTGTAATTGGAATATTTAGACTACTAACTTTTAATGTATTTGCTGGTATGGTTATATTTGAGTCTATACTCTTGATTTTTGTGTCCTTTTTGTTCCTCTGTCCTTATTTCCCTCTCTACCTTCATTTTTGATTGAATTATTATTATTCTATTTTATTGCCTTGCTCGGCTCATTAAATATAACTCTTTTATTATGTTAGTGGTTGCTTCAGAATTTATAGTATAGTTCTTTATTTTACCTTATTGCAACCTACCTATTAATGTGGTAATATTACACCACACTTCTTTTAGTATAAGAACCTTACAATGGTGTACTTCAATTTCTTTCCTCCTGCCCTTTGTATTATTGTTGTCATACATTTACTTTTATCCTTATCATGATCCTCATGATACAGAATTATATTTGTTTAAAGAGTAATTATCTCTTAAAAGATTTAAATAAGAAAAATTTCATATATTTACCCAAGCATTTACCATTTCTATGCTCTTCATTTCTTTGGAGATTTATATTTCCATCTGATATCATTTTCCATTTGCATAAAAGAAAAGTCTGTCTGACTTTCTATACCATTTCTTGTGGTCCAAGTGTGGTAGTAGTGAAATTCTTTAGCTTTTATGTTTCACATTCATTTTTGAAAGATATTTTTATGGAGTACAGAATTATAAATTAACCAAAATTCCTTCATCTCTCTCTTTCTCCCTTCCTTCCCTTTAAAGATGTTTCTCCACTGTTTTTTCACTTACATTGTTTGTGATGACAAATCTACAGTAATCCTTGCCTTTATTCCTCTGTATGTAACATATCTTTTTTCTTTCTTTGCTTATAAGATGTTCCTTTTATCATTGTTTTTAAACATTTGATTATAATGTACCTTCATGTGGTTTTTTCTTTCATGTTTCTTGTTCTTGGGGGGGGTGGTTACTGAATTTCTTCAATGTGTGAGTTTATTATTACTGTTATATCAAATTTGGAAAAATTTCAGCCATTATTTCTTTAAATTTTTTTTGGCCCCACACCCTGCCCAAGTAAATACACGTTAGTCTGCCTGAAGTTGTCCCACAGCTCACTGCTGCTGTCTCTTTAATATATCTACCTAACTTTGAGGGGGCACATAAAACACAGTTACAATAAATGTTTAATGTCTTTGCCTGTTAATTCTAACATTTGTGTCAATTCTGACTTGTGTGAGAGATTAACTATTCTCCTCACTCTAGGTCATGTGGTCTTGCTTTTTATGTGTGGTAAGGTAATCTTTAATTAGATGCCAGACCATTGTGAATTTCACTTTGTTGGATTTGGGCTATTTTTGTATTTCATTCTTGTACTTTGTTCTCAGAAATATCTTGATCTTTATCTCTTCAAATGTTTCCTTTCCCTAATTTTTCCTGTAGAACTTCAATTAAACATATATAGCATTTTATTTAAGTCACTTAGAAATAATTTAATCTGAACAGTAATGAATAGTGCTGAATTTAGGGCCAGTCAGTCTCCACCACTGAAGTCAGACTCTCCTCTGTGTTGTCTATGCAATGTCCCTTGGACCATGAGGTTTCCAGTCTGTCTGGTGTAAACAGTTACTTCTAATCCTTTCAGGTGATTCTGACTATAGTCCTGAGTAGTTTGCTCACAGAAATGTTCTGGTATTTAGCTAAATGTTTCAGGGGGCCCCTCGGCAGACACCCAGAATTCCCTTTCTGTTCAGCTCTCTCCTCTCCTATACTCTGTCCTGTGAACTCTAGTCATCTTGGTCTTCTTGAACTCTAGTTTCAATGTCCTCAACATAAGGAGTCTGCCAGCTCCCCCAGGTTCCACCACCCCTTCCAAGCCATGTCCTGGGAACTCTCTCAAGGCTAATAGCTGGGCTCCTGGAGGACTCATGTCATTTCCCCATCACTCAGGTACTTTTTTACCCCTCTAACTTGTGTAGCAGAACTTGTCTGGGTCATTTTTTGGTCTCTCAATTCCTTCTGAGTTGGAGACAGTTTTTTATACTATCCTGGGATTTTCATGAAACAGTAATTTACTCAGATCTATATTCCAGTTATTAATTCTCTTTTTAATTATATCTAAATTGTTTAATTTCATTGACTGTATATTTCATTTTTAGGAGGTCATATGCTATTATCCTTTTCTTGTTGCCTATCCTTTTTACATAACATATTGATCTTTATCCATTTTTTAAAATATCTTCTTTCTATATTTAATTGTTGAAATGTTTTTAATATTGGGCATTTGATAATTCTTTTATCTGAATTTCTAGAAGATATAATCTTGCTACATATTTCTACATATCATATATTCCTTCCTTGCAGGGTTTGCAAATTTTATTGTGAGCTCTTTATCAATAGTATTATCTGGAAATCCTTTGTGGCCTATGTTGAAGATATAATTTCAGGGAGGTTTCTAATTTGGTTCTGCCAAAGGCCCCTTCCACCAGGAGTTTCATCAAGTCCTCCTGGGCCTCACAGTGGTGTTATCTCAGCCCAACCCCAATGAGGCCAGTTCCATTGTCATTATTCTTTTTATTAATTTTAAAACTTAAAAATTTTAATTGATACATATTTGCTCATATTGGGGGTACATGTGGTATTTTGTTACATGGGTAGACTATGTGGTGATCAAGTTAGGGTATTTAGGGTGCCCATCACTACATAAATTTCTTTATGTGGGAACCATTTAAAGTCCTCTCTTCTAGCTACTTTAAAATACACAATATGCCATAGTTAATAAAGTCACCCTACTCTGCTATTGAATATCAGAACTTATTCTTTCTACCTAAATGTATGTTTGTACCCATTAACCAATCTCTCTTCATCCCCCCACCACCACACACACACAGCCTTTCCAGCCTCTGGTAATCATCATTCCATTCTCTACCTCCATGAGACCAAGATTTTAGCTCCCACACATGAATGGGGACCTGAAATATTTGTCTTTCTATGCCAGGCTTAGTTCACTTAACATAATCCCATCCAGTTCCACCCATGTTGCTGCAAATGATATGATTTCATTCTCCTTATGGCCAATAGTATATATGTATAGATGGCCATGATATATATGTGCCACACGTTCTTTATGTGCTCATCCATTGATGAACACTTAGGTTGATTCTATATGTTGGATATTGTACAAGAATAGTATTGGAATAAACAGATATCCTTCTAATATAGACTTCTTTTATATATATATATATATTTTTTTTTTTTTTAAATTTTCCCAGTAGCAGGATTGCTGGATCTGGAGTCTATGATTATATGGCAGTTCTATTTTTAGTTTTTTTAGAAATCTCTGTACTATTTTCCATAATGCCTATACTAATTTACATTCTCATCAACAGTGCAGAAGGGGTCCCTTTTCTCCACTTGCTTGCCAGCATCTGCTATTTTTTCTTAAGACAGAATCTCACTCTGTTACCTAGACTGGAGTGCAGTGGTATCATCATAGCTCACAGTAACCTCAAACTCCTGGCCTCAAATGCTCCTCCTACCTCAGCCTCCCAAGTAGCTGAGACTACAGGTATAAGCTACCACCATACCCAGTTAACTTTTTTCTTTCTTTCTTTCTTTCTTTTCTTTTTAGAGACAGGGTCTGTTGCCCAGGCTGGTCTCAAAGTCCTGGCCTCACGTGACCCTTGGGCTTCCAAAGTGCCACCACACCTGTCCTATTTTCTATTTGGGTAAGATGATATCCTATTGTGGTCTTGATTTGCATTTCCCTGATGATTAGTGATATTAAGAATTTCTTCATATACTTATGGGCCATTTGCACATCTTCTTTTGAGAAATGTCTATTCATGTCCTCGGTGTTATAATTCTTAGCAGAAACTCTTTTCCCACCAGTGCCAAGGCCAGGCTCCTCAAGAGTGTTTCCACAGGTGTGTTTCCACCCCATCTCATGTGAATCCAAGGCCTCAATTCTCTGCTATGGGCAGGCATTAAAACATATGCCCTTCTCTGTCAAGACAAACTGACCAGCTCTGGAACAGCTGCACCAGCAGCACATACCTCCTTCAGTGATGTTTAGCTCTATCTTGGATTATTCTTCATTTTCCAAAGCTCAGTTTGCATTTGAAAGGAATTTGCTATGTTTTATAGATATTTCAAAATGAGTTATAACAGAAGTATAATAGTTGTTCTACAGTGTTACTGAAACCAAGTATTCCTATTTTACAGATAAGCAAACTGAGGCCTCAGCCTTCCCCAGTGGCATGAAACTAACAAATACAAAGCCTTTGATCCATACCTGGATTGCTGGTAAGATTTGCTCCTGTGGCAGCAGCAGAGACTCCTCAGTTGACAGTGGAGAGGCAAGAAGTGCCTATACTGGTGGCTCATGCTTCAACCATCTGCATAAAATGAAGCCCAAAGAAACTTCAGTAACTTAAAAAAATATAAATAACCAAGGATTATTTGCTAAATCCATCCCACCCAAACTAGGAAATCCTGGATTCTTCTTTGTACAGATCCCATTACTTCTAAACTGCATTTCTGGCATTTCCAGATTTAACCTTCATGTCACAGGTGTCCAAACCATTGACAAACCTGGCCTGGCCAGTCTTAGCGAGGCCAGCTTCTGAGAGGAACAAGATGCAACTGTGCCTTTGAGCAACTCACAGGCTAGTCGGCAGGGACAGGGAAGCAGCAGCTGTACAGAACATCAACCCAGGACAGTGCTAGTGGCCACAGGGTGCAGGGAGCAGCAGGATTTTATCAGATGAAATCAGCCGCCCCAGGGGTGTATAACACTTCCTTTTTACTCTAACATACTTGTTGTAAGATTAAACTTACAGAGGCAAGGAGGGAGGGGGATTGCTAAGTTGTCACCAAATGTGCACAATGTAAGGGTATACACTGCCTGGGAGAAGGGCTCAACTACAACGTGAACTTTACTTTAGAAATACAAACAATGTAACCTAATCATCTGTACCGCATATTAATCTGAAATTTAAAAAAAATTTTTTTTAGATCAGAGACTGAAAGGTGAGTAACCCCCATTTACTCTCCTTTTGTATCTGTCAGCTTCTGCCATAATGATGCTGAGTAACAAACCCCAGCGGTTGCTGGTCAGGTGGGTGCAGTCAGTGGCTCTGCTCATGTGGAGCAGAGCTGTGCTTTGCTTCCTGTGGGTTGAGTCCAACTGGCCGTATGTGTGTTTTCTGGGGCTTGTGCTATAGGGCGGCAGCTACCAGCATGTGGGAGAGCACCTTCTAGGCTGGTGGCAGAGACACAAGCCTACCACACAACTGTGTTAACAACTCGAGTCCAAACAGGGAGCTGGGAAGCACTCACTTCCATGGAGGTGGTAGGGTGAATATTTCTGAACAACAGTTTAATCTACTCACCTACTGCCCCACCACCCTAATCCTCCAAACAGCTGCCCTGAGAGCTCTCACATGCCACACTGCACATGCCTTTCTCTGCAGACACAGACCTGTTCTTGGGTCCTGCCCTATGGACTGTCTGCCTCCCCCCCCCCCAATCCACCACGGGCGCTCGAGTCAATATTTACTGAACTCTAAGCGTTTGCCAAGCCCTGTGCTCATGCAGTAGAGATGCCAAGAGTCAGACATGGCCTCCACACTCTCAAAACATGCACCCAGCATGTGTCTGTTTGTCTGCCCGTCTGGCATTCCCCTTGTGAAAACAGGACCCTCCTGTTC
Source organism: Otolemur garnettii (assembly GCF_000181295.1). Lineage (NCBI taxonomy): Eukaryota > Metazoa > Chordata > Mammalia > Primates > Galagidae > Otolemur > Otolemur garnettii. The sequence goes on along the minus strand of NW_003852487.1, from coordinate 5,737,623 downwards.
ATTTCATTCTTACCACATCTGATAAGAATGAAAATGATCTGGGTCTTTATCTTGCCTGATCTCAGATGATCTCTCAGCCAGCCTGGGAGGTCAGTCCTATAGCTCATCCCTATTTCAGATAAGGGGGCTGGGACAGGAGACTTGCCCAAAGTTGAGAACCAGATGAGAAGCCGAACTGTGGTCAAGCTTGGCTCCAGCCAGGGAAGCTGCAGAGCCAAGTTCTCAACCCTTCTCCCATTCCCAGTGCTGGAGGTGGCTGGATGCTGACATTTTCCCTGATTCCAGGGAGCTCATGGAGCAAGAGGTACAGCCACAAACACTGGAGCTCAGCAGGGAGAGTGTGAGACTGTAGGGAGCCCCAGCACACAGGTCCCAGCTCACATCACAGGTCCTGGGGGAGGGTGACATGGGCAGGAGCTTAAACCCAGGATTTCAGGTGTGTAGAGAGGGCACCTACTGCCACCTCCATGATGCAGCAGTAAGTCATAACCAGCTGATATTCTGAGCTCACAAACTACTCAGGCATCTGGGCTGGGGTGATGGCAACCAATGATTTCAGTCAGGAGTCAGAGAGACAGTGAGATTTAAAATCTGATCTAGGAATCAACACTAAAAAGACAACTCAACCTAAAAGTGGGCAAAAGTTTGAATGGGCATTTCTCCATAGGAGATGTACAAATGGCCAACAAACACTGGAAAAGGTGCTCAACACCATTAGCAAGGAATCACAAATCAAGTCCACAATGAGAAACCAGTCTGTGCCCACTAAGATGGCTATATTTTTAAACAGGAAAATAACAAGGGTTGGTGAGGATGTTGAGAGTAGGATCTTCATACATTGCGGGTGGGATATAAAACGGCTCAGCCACCTTGTTAAACCTTTTGACATTTTCTCAAAAATGTGAATAGTTATCATATGATACCCAGCAATTCCACTCCTACATACCTATCCAAGAGAATCAAAAGCAGGTCCTCAAAGGGACTCAAACAGATACCTGTGAGTGTTCGTAGCAGCATTACTCACAAAAACCAAAAAGCAGAAACAACCCAAGGGTTCATCAACAGATAAATGGAAAAACAAAGTGTGGTCCGTCCAGACAGAGGAGGAATATTCAGGCATAAAAAGTAATGAAATGCTGACCCCTGATACAAAAGGACAGGCTTTGAAAACATTCCGCGAAGTGAAAATCAGACACAGAAGGCCACATATCTGATGATTTCATTTAGTGGAAATGTCCAGAATAGGCAAACCCATGACAGAAAGCAGAACAGTGGTTGTCAGGGGCTGGGGAATGGGGAGTGACAAGTTTGGGTTTTTTTAGTTCTAGAGTCAGACCATGGTGAGGGCTGTGCAACATTGTAAATTTACTAGAAATGGCTGAACTATACACCTTAAAGCAGTAATTTTATGGTACATGAGTTATATCTTCATCTTCAAATTGCACGCACAGGCACCCAACCTGACCTTAAGCCCCTGTGCAGCCCCTGACTGCTATGGAAACGATAGCACATCTTTCCTCGTGAGCCTTAGCTTCCTTATGCCTGAAATAGGGGCAATAATGCCTGACTCACAAGGTTGTTGTGCCAATCAAATGAGATAAGGAAAGAAACACCCAGGGTTATTGTGCTAAATAAACGAGATAATGCATATAACGTAACACGAGGTTGGAAAACAGGGCCATTTAACAACGTCACCTGGCCTCGTTCCCGTCACACCTGTGGGTGATTCTGGCTTGACACCTGGCAGCTGGTCTTAATCCTTCCTGGATCTCACCCCTATACCAAACCCTTCAGCCTTTCTGCCGAACTTCTTAGGCCTGTTCTCTGAGCCCCTCACCCACATCACTTGCAGGAACAGTATGTGCCCACCCGTCTCCCACCCACTCAAATCTCTCTGGCTCAGTGTGGCCTTCTGAAATCACATCATGCCATCCCTTTTCTTCATGAAATGCTGCTGTTACCTCACCCAAGGCCCTGGGGGTGCCCTCTCCTTTCTCTCTGCCTCAGGGCCTTGGCATCACCCTCTACTCTCCATCCACAGAGGTGTTGCCCTGCCTAGAGCAGCACGCCCATGGGACAACTTCAGCTCTCTTCTTGCTGTTTTCAACTGTAGGAAGAAATATGCTTTATGATGCTGAGGAGTATTAGCTACGTTACAATACTTTTGTCTCTGTTTCCTTTTTTTTCTCTTTTCTGCCAGAATGCAGGCTCCACGCACAGACCAGACCTTTGAGCACAGATGACCTCTTGGTGCCCGGGAGGACTGCTCATGGGAAGCCCACCACGGCCTGTCGAGCTTCAGTTTCCTCAACTGCAAAACGAGGGGCGGGTTCGCTGGTGCACAGCCCTTCCTAGCTCTCCAGGTGCAGCGCGTGGTTCCCAAGCACAGGTGGCAAAGCGCCTGTCACAGACCCTCCCCATCTGGGCGCAGAAGCCAAGGGCCGGCCAGACTTTGCGGGGCGAGCAGCTTCCCCTTTCTCCCACGCCTTTCACTGCACCTCCTGAGCCTCCGCCCAGGGCCTTGCTCGCTGGGGAGCACCCTTCCTAGAGCGTGCTACACCTGCCTCTCCGCAGGCGAGGCCGACCGGGCGCATGGCCGCACCACGCCTCCAGGTGGCAGCAGAGCGCCAATGAGGAGCCCGGCCCGGCCCGGCCCCGCCCCGAAGCGGCCGGGCGCGGCACAGAGGGCGGGATCCAGGCTCCCCTTAGGAAGGGTCCAGGCCCCGCCCACTCATCGGACCACGCCCTTATGGCTGACACCACGCCCCCCGTGAAGGCTCCATCCTCCACGTAGGTCCCGGACTTGTGCCCTCCCGCTACCGCTCAGGACCCGCCCCTAAGGCACAAGCCCCGCCCCAACAGTTTAGGGCCTGCCCTTTACAGCTTAGGCCCTGCCCCATAGCCAGGCTCCGCCCCTGCCAGCTGTGGGATAGGGGTGCAGATTTGGGGTCTGGGATCTCCTACCAAATGTCCTCAAAAAAGCAGTGCAGTGGAGGGAGCTGGGGTTGGGAGTAGCAGGGGAGGATACAGCTGGCAGGGCTGACTTTTTTCTAAGTACCTGACTTAGAGTACCTGCTCATTTTTTTATTTTTATTTTGCATAGTTATGAATCAACTTTGTTTCACTATAAGTAGGTTGCTTACAATTACATCAATTGGTTTTATACACACTCTAGAAGTGATCAAGACAAAGTTTAGCATAGAAAAGCTGTAAGAAATAGGTTCCTAACTACAGAAATTACAAAATTCAAGAGTATGAAAAAAACTAAATTTGAGAACCCCCTTAATCAAAGAAATACTTTCTGTAAAAACATATGCAAGTTTTACAGACAAATACATTCACAAGTTGTCTTAAAAACTGAGGGTATTCCAAATCTGTAATTATTAGGACAAGTATATCAAGTATTCATGGCCATTACTTGGCTAATTAAGAATCATTCAAACAAAGCTAAGGTACAACAGGTATGAAAATCTTGAATGCCTGAACTTTCTATTCTTCAAGAATACAAGAATTTGTGGGCATATTCAATGAACTCAATGACTAATCCAACTACTGGCCACACTCCTGGTCTCAACAAGGAAATGTCTTTTCAGCCTACTGTCTTCACCAAATCTAAAAGTCCTCCTCCATGGTCTTGTTTGCTTGTTGTTGAACTGAACTTTGCTTCTTTCAGAAAGTGACTCTTCCACCAAGGGGACCACTTTCCCCATGTATTTATTCTTGTAAAAGTCACATTCCTCTTGCCACTTGCTTTTCTGGGTAGGCTGCTCTTGCAAGTTACAGCTTAGGGTAGTAGTTTAAGTCCAACTTCATAAGTCCATTTGATTTCACAGATGAATGTGGTTCTGGTGCGTGTTGTTGGTTAGAAGTAAATTCTCGCACTTAACAAGCCTATCTTATTAGATAGGCCAAACCAGCTCCTACTCCAGCAACACCTGCAAAAGCCAGCAGCACGTTTCTGACGCTGCTATCCAGGTCTTCCAGGTGGAAGAAATCCACAAAGCCATCCCAGCCTTGTTGTTTGACTAGCCAGTCTCGTTTTGTCCTTACAGGGACATCTGCAATATTTTCTGCTAACGGTTCGATGCAGCTTTCTTGGTTTACGGTCTTCAAGTGTTTGGCCACAAAGCCACCAAAAGAAATTAGGGTCACAATCCTGCCCCAGTTTGTTACGCCGTAACTGAAAACATGGACCATCACTCGAGACAAAGATCTGACATCCTCTCCGGTTTTGATGTCCAGTTTGTGAAACGTGCCTCGGAAGGCCATCTCGTAGTTGCGCTGCACCTCATTCCCAACGTGGCGCAAGGTCTCCAGCGCCTTCCTGCTGGCGCCTTCTTCCCTGCCCATTGGCTTCGCATTCTTGGTGCCGGCCGACTGCTCCCAAAGGTGCCGAAAGATGATCTCTAGCAACCGCCGGGAGAAATTGGATGGTCCTAATCTGTCTCCCTAGAGCAGTGGTTCTCCGCGTGTGGATCGCGACTCCTTGGTAACAATGAAAATACATCCTGCATATCAGATATTTACATTACAAGTCATAACAACAAAGTTACAGTTATGAAGTAGCAACGAAAATAATTTTATGTTCGGAGATCACCACAACATGAGGAACTGTATTAAAGGGTCGCAGCATTAGGAAGCATTAGGAAGGCTGAGAACCACTGCCCTAGAACTCTTCCTCCTCTGCTGGGGGAGTTGTGGAAGGAAGTGACCCGTCGTCAGTGCTGAGGCCATTACCGGTCTCACCAACAAACCCAGCAAAGGCAGGACCTCCGGTTGCTTCCTGAGAGGCTCCGGCTCCTACGCGTCCAGCTCACCTTCGGGCGACTTGATGGCATCGGCAGCCTGGGCTTCCATCTCTTCTGGTAGTGGCGTGCGGTGCGGAGGGTCAGCGCGAAGAACAGCAGCCTCATAAGAGTTGCAGTGACGTCGGGGACCTCGGCCTGACCCTCATTTTCTCCGTAATCGTTACAGTATCAACCCCTGTGAGTGGGACTGAAACCGAGACAAACCCCAGACACCAGCAGGACCAGCAGTACAGACAGAGACACCCGGCAAGGGTGGGCTGGCCTGCTGGCTGGCCCCTTGCGAATCCCTAATGGTACACTGCCTGTTACCTCCCACAGAGGCCCAGGGTCTGCCCCACAAACCGCCTGCCTGACTCCTCCTCCCCTCTCTCTGGCCTGGAGGTTACTGCCCTGGGACCCAGCAGACTGGCCCTAGACACAGAGTGAGGTGAACACAGGCCCACTCCCAAGTGCCCTGTTAGAGGTCTCTGAGCAGTCTCTCCCCCATCCTGGCTGAGGAGAGGTCTCTCCCAGATCCCAGGCCAGCTCTTCCCTGGGAACAGGAGGGGCAAAGCAGGGAGGAAGCCCAGGACACTGAGCAGCTGCCTCCTCAAGAGGCCCCGGGGAAGTCTGCACCTCTCAGACTGAGGGCAGTATACTCCTCCTTTGAGGGAGCCACTGAGCTGGGAAATTGGATGGTCCTAACCTGTCTCCCTAGAGCAGCGGTTCTCAACTTCCCAACTTGTGGATTGTGACTCCTTGGTAACAATGAAAATACATCCTGCATATCAGATATTTACATTACAAATCATAACAGTAGCAAAATTATAGTTATGAAGTAGCAACAAAAATAATTTTATGGTCAGGGGCCACCACAACATGAGGAACTGTATTAAAGGGTCACGGCATTAGGAAGGTTGAGAACCACTGCCCTAGAGTGTCCACTTCCCTCAATGGTGTTAAATAACAGTTATGGAAGACCATTGTTCTGAACTAAGCTCCTGTGATAGGCCCCAACAAACACACTAAAAAACTCAAAATGGAGTCACACATGCTAAAGATGTGTCACCAAATCCAAACTGAGCTGTTATGTGACCTCGTTTTAATCCTACTGTTCTACCTCCCTGTTTCCGCCTTATGAGGAAAGTAACTTTGAAAGGACAGATCCACTTTTGTTCTCTGTTCTGCTTATTTCAGCCCTGACTATAAAGCCAACCTCTACTGATCATCTCGTCAGAACACTTATCCTAGCTTCTGGAATGATATGTTGCCCAATTCTAGAATCTCAATAGAGCCAATTAAGATCTTTAAACTAAATTTGTTGTAATTTTGTCCTTTGACAGTAGAAAACCATTAACACATTGTTTGTACTAAAACACAGATGTCCTTTGGCATAGAATGCAAAGTTTCCATGAAATCCTATTTTAAAAGCCAAAATGTTGGAGAAATTTTAAACCTGGGTGGAGCGGTTTGAGGTTGTACTCAGACCTTGGTGGTGGTGGGGAGCACACATTTAGCATGCCCTGATTTTAAAGGTGTGTCCACAGAAATGTTTGAGAAACTGCACAGAAAGCCGCCATCCACTAACAATGTAGAACTAGCACCATAGGAAGAGGGTTTGCTGGGGGTGGGAAGGGCCAGAGCTGTGACCACACTGGCCTCACATAGGGGGCGCTGTGAGGAGGGACCTGTGGATAGGGCAGGGAGTGGGGCATCAGGACCCATCCTTCCCTGGACTCTCCGGCTCCACCATGCTTCCGTGGCCCTACCCTCTCCTGAGCCCCACCCCCACCTCTGCTAGCAGGAGGGTATGAAAGGATCATATTTTACAGGTAAAATTATGAGTATCATAGAAATATGAAATGTATCGAGGACTTTAGTGAACTCATTAATTAACAACGAAACCAGTAAGATCTTAGAACTGGAGCCTCATTACACAGAAAATAAGGAAAGCTGAAGTGAATTTACAAATGATGCAAAACACATTGTCCCCAGAGCAATAATCAATCCCACTCCACCAATTTAACCTGCATTTCTATGGACGTGCAACATTTGCATTATTGTTCATTTTCTGGAAAATCTCCCAAATGAACAGCAGCAGCCTAGAAAGGTGTGCAACCTAATCATTGTGCCCACTTCAAAGTCTTCCCAAATTTCTTCCCATAGCAAAGCCACCTGCTGGTTCCAATGCTGTCTCAAACTCACAGACAGGTCCACTCACCCAGGCTGGGCTTGCTCCATCCCTCCCTCCATCAGTGAGTCGGCCTCTGTGAACATGACCTATTTGTCTGGGTCTTTAACCATCTCCTCTTTGAATTTGAGTGTCTTGTCTACCTTAGGAGTGTCACATGGCAAAGAGCCTCACAGGCCTGAGCATAAGTCCTGACTGTCTTTTACTAACCATGTAAATTTGAAACCCAGCCCTTCTGCATCTGTCTCCATTTTAAAACTGGAGATGGTAAAGGCACCCACTATATCAAATGGCCATAGGATGGGCAGAGCTGGCTGGGTATCTTGTGATAGTAGGGATACCAGCCTCTTCCTGCACTCCTCCATCCCCACTGGTCTCTGGCACCTCATGCCACACTCCTCTTCTTTAGCTGAGCTCAGACGCTGACCTGCACAGACCTCCCCCTCCCTCCTGCCCAATAAAACCCAAATGCCTTGCTAAAGCATGCAAGCTCCCCTCAGTCTAGCTCTATATCTGAGCATCCATTCCTACACTCCAGTATACACAGCCCATGTTCTGAGCCAGCTGCCCACACACCCTCTTCAGTCATATCCATAATATTGTCCTCTCCCTTGACCATGTGCACATGTAACCCCAGGGGTACAGTTGGGACGATCCCTCGGTGGACGGGGACAGATACTCTTTCCTTCTGGGCAGGGTGGGATTCGGCTGTGAAGCCTAGGATTGCAGTAGGTACTTTGTGCCCATGAAGGAGAGGTAGCTTTAGGGGAAGGTCAACTACTGAGAGGGTGAAGATGGAAGAAATGGAGGCCTTGACAGCATTGTTGAGCCACTGGGTCAACCCAACCCTGAAGTCCACCCTGCTCCCAAGAACTTCTAGTCTCCTGAGTCAGTGGATTCTCTTGGTTAAGACAGTTTGATTTGGCTTTTCTGTTATATGTGGCTTCCTAACTCATGTACCTCCCCTTATCCCAGGTCTGTGTACCCATTTCCCTGGGGGCCAGACTCTGTGTACCCATCCATCTGGCCTGTTTACCAGCTAACTGGCACTTAAGGCCAACAAGTCCCAGAGCTCCACAGAGGTAGCCACTACCCAGAAACAAGGCTTGCTCTAGGGCCAGTGGAGACAAAGAGCTGCATTCGTCCCCACATGACACTGCAGACCCACCAGTTAATAATTGCCAACTGCAGACCCCACCCAACACCTGTGTAGATGCCCTGGCTGTTTTTACAGGGCAGAGTAGATTGGCACAAATGCCAGGGGCCTAGGGCCTCCCTGGCTCTGGAGACTTTGGAGTTTTCTTAGCATTCATTTTCCTCTCTCTAGCCCTCTCAAATATATAGGCTAAAGCCTCCACCTCTTCATGGGAGATGAACAGATTAACAGGCTAGAAACTCGGGGGAGCAGTCAGGCCCCACTGGTTGGCCCTAATGGCTCCCTAATTCCTGTAGTTAGTTAACAAGAGCCCCTCAGTCTTCCCTGTATGGCAGCTCAAGTCCAATTACCAGCCAGAGTGCTAGGCATACAGCCCTCACATTCTGCATTTTTTTAAATATACTGAAATGTGCTTGATGATTCTGGGAGCTTCAGTCAGTCTGCAATTACAAGTAGCCCTTATTAAAAATCCGTGTGGCCTCCCACATCAAACAGAATTAATCAGTAACAAGCTGTAATGCTATTAGGTCATTTCCCAACACACAGTAACTTGGGGCAGCCCTATCTGATTGGCTGAGGCAAGCCCTCAGGAATTCTCCTGCATTTGTCTGAGCTTTGCACGAGATGTTTGTCTTTGCTTGAATTACATTTGGGTATTGTTCTGTAGAATATATTTCTGTTGGCCTGGCAAGCAGATCTTACAATGCCTACACCACAGAGATGGTCATCTCGTTCTGGCCAAGAGTGTGAGGAAACTTGTGGTTTCCATCCTGGGGAAGGCCCCAGGTGTGTCAGGGAGACTGAACAGGACCTGCAGAAAGACCCTACTCCTCTTTCTTCAGCGGCATCTTGCCTGGCCTTCTGGTATGCACCTTCCCATTGGCATGCTATACTCCATGCACAGCTGGTAAGAGTCTTTTCAGGGCTCTTTGAATCTCAACATCCACTGACACTTACTTGCAGTGCCTCGATCCACCTGGATTGACCTGCCTGCCAAGACCACCACTCCAGGGTGGAAACTCAAAGTCATGGGAGATGTCTGTGTCCACCTGGTCTCTGGGGACAGGTATTTGCAGCCCCAAGCTGCCCCAATAGCTTCCTGGAAGCCCTGAGGCTACCATGCTGTGAGGAAGCCCAAACTGTACCACAGAAAGAGGCCACATAGAGAAGCTCTGAGACCACAGGGAGAGGGAAATGCCTACCCTGCCCCAGCCATATGGCAGCTTCCCAGTAAGGGTGGATCTAACTGCAACCTGCAACCATGTAGGAGTGCCTGAGCCAGAACCACCCAGCAGAGCCCTTCCTAAGTTACGGCAGTGCAAGAGGTGACAAGTGCTTATTACTGTTTTCAGCCATGAAGTTGTGGAGGGCTTTGTCACACAGCCCTAGGCCACGGGAACAGCAGTCCTTGGTCAGCCCTGAAGAGCCTGAGCTCTTCCTGCATGGAGCCTCCATTCCTTCTATTCTCTTGCTCTGCCAAACAGCCATCTCCTTTGTATTCTTTGTATCTCCTGGGGCCAGAGGTCACCTCCCCTCTAGACCACCCTCTCTGAAGAAAATACCTGCCCCAGACCCTAGTACTCCCTGTGGCATTGGTCATAATTTACACTTATGTGTTAACTTGCTTATTTGGATATTGTCTGCTTCTCCACCAGAACCTACATTCTGCATGGTTCCCACACTCGCTTGGTTCATTAAATCCTCAGCTCCTAACACCAGGAACACACTTAAGGATTATGGCCCATGGGTTCACTGCCTGTGTGGTGGATGCATGGATGGTGGCCGTTTCCTCTTTCTCCCTTCCAGAGAGCAGGTTCAACAGTGGTCATGCACTCAGTGGTTGTGGGGATGATGGAATGACAGACTAGAAGGTCCCGGGGGACTTGGCTGGCTGGAGAGACCTCTACTCCCAGAGTCAAGGAAAGAAGAACCTACCCATCCAAGGGATGTTCAGGTGTTGAGTGGGAGGGAAGCTCAGGGACATCCCTAGAGGAATAATTATTCAGGGAAGGCAGACTAGGAGATGAAGCCAAAGGGGCACTCTCCACACCAGGCCCTATTCCTGTAATGCCTGGTGAGGCATCTCACTCAAAAGATACTGTGAAGACTACATAGGTGCTCAACAAGTGTTTGCTATTTGCTCAGCTGGTTGGGTCAACTTTACTTAGAATTTCCTATAGTCCTGGCCTGAGTTACCAAACTTAGGGAAATTAAACAATGTATTTCAATAGCAATGAAAACAAGAAGTTTATAGACAGATAACAAGAAATGTGCAGAATGTATGTAAAGAAGATATTAAGATAGTACAGGCCAAAGTTGAAAGACAGCTGATCTGCTGAGAAAAAGATATTAACAACTCTTGTAGAAGACACTGAGCTAATTTTCCAAATGTGTAAAGAGCTACAAAACAATAAGATAAAGACCAGCAAACTAACTAAAACATGGGGAAAGAATGTAAACCAACAACCGGCATTACAACACATAGCAAGATGCCCAGTCATCCTTGTAACAAGGGAAAGGCAAATTGGAACTAAATAGAGATTCCATTTTATGACCAATCAGATTGGCAAAGAGCAAATGCTGGATAACATTCTATACTGGCAAACTAATGGGAAAATAGGCATTCTCAAACACAGCTGATAAAAGTACAAGTTAGTGCAACTTTTATGATCAGTAAATTAGCAATATCAATAAAAAATGTAAATGCATGTGCCCTTTGCCCCAGCAATTAAATTTGTCCAATAGATGACATTACCCATTACATACAGGTGAAATGGTCTATGTATGAAGTTAGTCACTGCAGCATTGTTTATAAAGAACTAAAAGCCCGCTGTTAAGAGATTGTTAATCAGAATAGATCTTTATAAAACGAAACACGACTTTTAAAAAGAAAAACCTACATTTTGACTTTGAGCAAAGTTGGAGAAAACAAATGAAAATATCTATTCAAATGTATTAGTGAACTACCAAGACAGCCAGGACGTGAAGGTCCAAGGTGTTGCAGACAGGGGAAATGCATTGAGATGCATCAACTTTTTCAACCTTTGAAGCAGCTATAAATTCATAACTGGTGTGAGCAGAGATACTAAGAAACTGAGCAGAGAGGGCCATTAAGAATCAGAGAAGCTTAGAGGAGATTTCAACACTGTCATAGGAGTAGGAAGACAAAAATCAGAGTTCAGGACTACTCACACAGCCAGGACTTGGGAAGATAAGATCTCAGGGAGAAGAAAGGATCCCAGCAGTTTCAGGGCCTAAGCAGGACCGAGTGAGCCAGAGAAGGTGAGCAGAGGCTGCTAAGAACCCAAGGAGAACAACTGGAGTACTGAAGCTCAGGCCTGTCACACTAGAGGTCTCTGGCAAACACCCAAAGCTTTAAGGGAGACCTCTGAAAGATAACCTCTCCCCTCAATTCCAGATTGAAATCCAAGACTTGATACTTTCACCTTGAAGACAAGCAGGCATCTCAGCCAGGACTTATTCAAAACCGACTCCCCATTTCTTCCCTACACCCCAATTCCAATACAGCCTCATCCTTCCAACTAGACCCTGGCTCAGCATAGATTGCCCCTTCTCTTACCCCCTGTCTAATCTGTCAGCATCTCCTATTGACCAAACCCTCAAAACACCCAGCATCTGTCCACTCTTCACAGCTCCAGCATCACTCCGTGGTCCAAGCCACCATCTCTTCCCTTCTGGATTGTCATAGTACACCTGTGCAGCTCATCTCTTGGCATCCACATTTTCCCTAGAGACACAACATTTGCAAAAGCAAAAGTCATCATGTCAACACCAGGAGAAAAGCTCAAAACCTTAGCATGTCCTGCAGCAACTCGACCTTAGCATGTCCTCCAGCATGTCAACTGTGAAGTAGTATATAACATCCTAACTAACCTTAGACTGGCCTATGAGATCCTATGTGATTTCCTCTAATTTTTATGTAAAACTTTTATTTTAGAATATTTTTAGATTTACAGAAAATCAGTGAGGATAACAGAGTCTTAGTAGTCCCTGCACCTGGGTTCCCCTCTTAATATCTTACACCAGTGTGTGTTACTTGTCACAATTAACGAATGGATATTGACATACTACATTAACTGAAGCCCATGCTTTATTTGGATTTCATTAGTCTCTTCCCGGTGGGGTCCTTGCTGTTTCCAAACCTCTCTGGAATTTTGAACCATGTGACTGAATTACCTGTTAATTAAATTATTTATTTTTTAAGGCATATTCCAGCCCCACACTAGCTCAGGACCAGAGGATCACTGATGCTGTACTTTACAGAGAATGCCAAAGCCAGGTCAGGCCGCTGCAGGTGTGTGTTCCAGGGTTGCCGGCTGCCCTCAGCGGCTGCATCTGCTCCCGAGTCTGGAGCTTATCCCCTCCCCAGCCCAAGAGAAGCCACATTGTTCTGGCCACAGTTCTGCCAATCGAGGTGGGGATGAGGGTGGGGTCCAGGACAGAAGCTGAAGAAACAGCCCGGTGATTCTTCTTTCCCGGCTGCCTGAAGAGCTAATTATCCCAGCGGATAGCTGAGGATATCTGTCGTCCTTCAGTGACCACGCCTGCTGCAGTGAGCACGGCCATTTCCTGGGGGAAAGGTTACCGGAATCAGCTATTCCCGGGACTCAAAGGCACCCACCTCCGCGGTGGGGCGTAGCTGGCGGCACCGGATTCCCCCTAGCCACGACCTGGAATGATCTGGGGGATGCGGACCGCCCAGGGCAGGACCATGCAGGCCGGGTTCTGCAGGGGGATTCTGGGGTCTCCCTGATCCACCGTGCAGGCTCTGGACCCCCGCAAGCACCCAGCCGAAGGGCGCGGCTAGACACTCGGGGGCGTTCTACCAGCATGCCCACTCACCTGACCCGGCCCACTTGGGTCTCGCCACTTGCAAGACCTGGGCGCCACCTGTAGTCCACTCCTGCCAGCAGGGGGCGCCGTTCCCTAACACTCTGCAGGAGCCGCAGCTAATCCCCGGACCGCGTCTGGGCACCTACCCTCCTTCCCGGCCCCCTACACGTCTGTGGCTTGAGTGTCCCCCATTTTTGGAGCAGAGCCCCTAGGTACCTGCCCCACGCGTCTGAGGCTCGAATGTCCCCCATCTTTGGAGCAGGGCCCACCCCAACCTTAGTCTAAGGCATGAAGTTGATAGGAGGACCCCCACCTCAGCAGCAGTGGGCTCCAAGGTTTGTCCCCACACCTGTCCCATATTGCATTGGGTGACATCTGACCCACAGGCGCTGAGAAGGAGGCCCCAGGTAGGTCAGACCAGGTTGCAAGTGGAGATGGGCTCAGGCCGGCTGCTAGGGCACCTGGCAAGTGAGCCCTGCCTCTTCCCCAGGGAGGGGTTGGCAGGTGGGCCTGCTACAAACATTGTCCTGAGGGCACCACAGCCCTGGCTGCCCTACCACTGCCTGCCCTCTGAAAGGCCTTCATCTCGGTGTCCACAATGCCACCAGCCGCATCAAAGAATGTCTGTGGAAAGTCATATTTTTCCCCAAACGAAAAAAGTTCAAACTTGGAGCACAAACATTCAGCTCATTATTTAGAAATAACAAGTCCTCTGAGTCCTGGTATCAGATCAAAGCTCAGAAATTAAATTCTCCAGAAAAGGAGGCATCCGGGGATCAGCAGATATGTGTTTGCTTATTTTTTCTTTTTTTCATTCAGCAGCTAAAAAAAGGGAGTCAAAAGCTGCCTAGTGGTTTGAAAGTCTGGCCCGGGGTTTGTGAGCCACAAGGAGGCAGCGAGCTCAGAGGCTTCTAGGCGTGGAGGCTGAAAATATTTGGTTGACATGACAATGGAGGCATCTTGGCAGCATGTCAGGTACTGGCTCCAGAACATCCTCGTCCGGTCCCCCCATCCCCATTCACACACATGCACAGCACACTTACACACATATGCACACACATGTGGGCACACACGGGATCACAGCAGCCAGCAGGATGAGGAATCTGAGTGTGGCTCTCGGCTCTTACCCTGAGGACCAAGGCTTGGGCTGGCCTGAGGTTGGCTGCATCCCAGGGGGTATAGCAGAGCTGCTCCAGGAATCATGGGGAGCCCACAGCACCTCCCACCCTTGCCCTCTCCCAAGTGGAGACTCACTTGCGGGCGACACCACTTTTTGCCATCCATTCCTTCCTCCAGAGGCCCCCAAAGTTCCTCACTGCACTCCAGCTTGCCCAGAGTAGATGGTCATCACCCTCAAGTGGGTGGTCCCAACTGTGGCCACCAGGGCTGTCCCCTCCAACTAAGGCTGTACTGCAATTCTGGATACAGCTGTCTGCAGGACAAGAATCTCTAAGAAAAGGAACAGCATTGCCTGTTTGGAGAGCAATAGAGAAGTCGGGTCAGCTTCCCTGCCCCTCTCCTGGTGCCCCTGAGTGCTGCCCAGGTTAGCATTCTATAAGTGGGCACTGTAGGTACACAGGGATTGGCTCATCTATAAGCATGTGACCTAGACTCAGCCTATGAGATGGGAAGGGATTTGTGGGTCTTCTAACCTCAGGCCTGTAGTCTCGGACAACACACCCAAGTCAGACTTCCAGGCCCCCTGACCATGACAGGGAAACTGGCCCAAGGCACAGCCTGCACCACAGAAGGCCCAGGGCCACAGATCCTCTATGACAATGCTGAGGGCTAAATAGAGACCACCCCGAAGCCCACCCTTGCCCCAGCTAACAGTCTCAGAGGCCGTAACCCCTTCAGTACTTGAGGCAGTTTGAGTTGCATGTTCTATGAATGCCCAAATATGAAGCTAGGTCTATTAATGTTCCTTATCTACAGTGAAGTAGGCCTCAGTCTTCCTAGGCTCACAAACAGACAGGGACAGGTGACAGCATTTAGGGCTCTTCCAGATGCTCCAGAATCATCTCCCTGCCTTGAGACCCTTAATCCCATCTGCAAAGTCTTCTCGTGCTGTATAAGGTCACATTCCAGGATCCAGCAGGAATGCCTTTTTCCTTTGGGGCAGGGAGTTGTTCCACTTGCCACTTGTGTATGTAAGAACGTAACGTAGATCTTATACACTCAGATGCATGGTGTGCACCTGCCCGGGGTTCACCTGAGTGTACACACAAACAGCTTAACTTAGTCTGTGCTCCCCAGAAAGCATAGCCCAAGATAAGAATTTGGGTGCAGGCTCGGTGCCTGTGGCTCAAGTGGCTAAGGCGCCAGCCACA
>NW_003852487.1:5668067-5722052 GCF_000181295.1 Otolemur garnettii | reverse complement strand
AAAGCTTAGGAGGTGGAGAGGAGGGAGTGGAGGCAGGGAGGGTAGGCACAAGAGGGGGCATTCACAAGCAGATCACTGCTTTGGCCCTTAACAGGTGCATGGGTGCATAGGTGCCACGAGGCACACACTTAAGCCACATAGCCATGAGTGTTTTTACGGCCTGTGTGTCACCCTCAGGAACCTCTCATCCTGTTCATTTTGGGAACAAACACTTATTAACCCCAAGAGACCTTGCCAAAAGAGAGATGTGTTTGAATCTAACACATAAAAAGACTGATACCCCTTTAAAGTTCTCCCAGAACTCCTGTCTCTAAGTTTAGCACCAACACAGCAAATAAAAGGGAAGAAATGGGAAACATCTGGAAATGCTGACAATGTGATGCTCTTTTTTTCTCAAAAATGATAAAAATAGTGTCATAGACAAGTTCGTTTTCTAGGCAATGTTATTTTAGGCAGTGTGTATAAATGGCATGAGAATTAGTGCAAATTAAGTAATTAGGCAAGGCTGGCAGCTAGAACTGGCAGGTGCTAATAGACACAGGACCTGACAGTGCCTGCGCATCCTGACGCTCTGTGTCAGACAACATCAACCAGGAACTCGCTACTCCTCAGAGGACGCCTGGAGGTGAGGGTGAGGCTCAGCTGCTGGATGTTCTTGGGAGGCCCATGTCCCCTGGGTGTGCTTCTGGGTCTTGGAGACACAGCAGCCATTTTGGACAATACAACCAGGCTCCAGATCAAGCCTAGGTTAGACTGGTATACCACTACCACCCCCAAATTAATGAGGATTTATGGATGAGACCACCATGGGCCCACAGTGCTCTTCAGATGTTGATAGGGCCAAAGCTCTCCTCGGGACTGTCTGGACAGCAACTCCACTCTGGAGAAAGCTGCAGAGCCAGAAGAGCCCGTGAGGGGCACACTCCTGCCCAGCGTCCTCTTCTGCAGGGAGGTCTGCACAAGCCAATTTACACAGCCTCCCAAAGGGGCCTGACTGTGCAGGGCTCCTGCTATAAGAAAACTTCTAGCCCCTTTCATGAATGGGAAACACAGGTTAACTGACTTCTCAGGGCTGCAGAGCCTGTGGAGGGGAGGTCTCATTCCCACATCTTCCCAGGCCCAGGGAGGGCAGGACTCGACACAGGCCCTTGGAGGTCCCTGCTCCATTCAGTGAGGGAGGCAGTGCTGGCACAGCAGTGATTTCAGGACACAGGCTGGGCCTCGGTGTTCTACAGATGGGGCCTAAGGGTCAGCCCCATGAGAGTCCTCTGGGCCCTCCTGGTTGGGAACTGGGCACAGTGGAGCCCTAACGCTACATGCTCACCTATGTGTGGCCACCTATGTGTGGCCCGTATAAGCTGCTTCCCCTCCTCAGCCTCAGTTTCCTCCTCTGCAAACAAGGATGGTGGGGCTACGGGGAGAGCATCCCATCGGTATGGCCATTCTCACCACCACTATCATAAGCCCCTGGGCACATTCCAGGCTCTGATCCTCTGTTATCTCTGAGAACCCCCCAAACCCAAGATTTGAGTCCTATTTCAGTACATTTTCCAGAGAAACTGAGCTTCCAGCAGAATCCCTTTCTTAAGAAGTTCCCAAACTAAAGCCTTATAGCCTCTTCCCTTTACACTCTGTGCCATGAGGGCAAAGGTTTCTCTGACTTATTTGCTGGCAGGTCCCAGCACACAGTAGATGCCTGGAAAACACTTTCTGGGGGCTTTGGTGACCAAAGGCTATTGCCTGCACATAGCCCCTTGCTCCCCAAACATGCCCCCTCCCCCTGCTACTCTGAAGTACATGTGAGGGTGACCATATTGAGACATGTATGGGAGAGGCAGGTACTTGAGAGGGGCAGCAGGCAGGGTGCACAGGAGGGGAGTGAGGGGCTGTGAATCAGGAGCCCCACTGTGGAGAAGTGGCACTGTCTGCTTTGCACCCCCTGTACCGGGCGCATAGAAGGGGCTCTGTGAGTATGTGATGTGTGAAAACATCGTAGCAACATTCCCTGACATGCTCTGGGAAAAGTTGTGTAAGATTCCTAGGGCCCATAACTGGGGCCTGAGCAACAGGAATGCATTGTCTTACAGTCCTGGGGGCTGGAGGTCCCAAATGAAGGTGTCAGCAGGGCTGGCTCCCCCTGAGGGCCGGAAGGCCTCTCCCTCTTCCAGTGGTGCATCGCCCCTCCTGTCTCCGTCTTTGCACGGCTTTCTTCTGTGTCTCCTCTTCTGATAGGGACACTGGCCGTTTGATTTAGAGCCC
Organism: Otolemur garnettii; assembly: GCF_000181295.1. NCBI lineage: Eukaryota > Metazoa > Chordata > Mammalia > Primates > Galagidae > Otolemur > Otolemur garnettii. The sequence goes on along the minus strand of NW_003852487.1, from coordinate 5,719,793 downwards.
CCTCGGAATCTAGGATGAGCGCATCTTGAGGTCCTTAACTAATTGCTTCTGTGATGACCTTATTTTCTACTAAGATCACATTCTAAGGTTTTGGGTAGGCATGAATTTTGGGGGGTTACTACCCAATCCAGTATGAGAGTTTTCCAGGCAAAGGGTTTGGAGAAGGCTCTGTACTCATATGCTGAAACACATTGCAGCCTCCCAGGGTAGGGTGGGACTTATTGCTCCAAGGAGTCATCCTCAAGCCTGATTAACCTGCAAGTCACAACAATTTCCAGCCTGAGGGGTGCCCCACCCTGCCTTCCAGGCATCCCTTGCTTTCCAGAGGGACAACCCCTCAATTCCTCATCTACCACCACCCTGGAGTCCTCAGGGCAAACCAGACATCCTTTTAACATAAACGCTGTTTCTGCAGAGCTGTTTGCCCTCCCTGGTCTTCTTCAGCCTGGCTACCCAGCTCGGGGTCCCCAACCAGCAGCCTGGTGATGAGAAACGAAGGTCCACCCCAGACCTCCTGAGTCAGAAGCTGTATTCTAACAAGGTTCTCAGGTGATTTCTTAGAAGCTCTGACCTGTGTGACCAGACAGCATCATCCCCCCGCCTGCAAAGTCTGTCCTTAGTTGTCTTCACCTGGCTTGGAAGTGCCTGAGGAGACAGGACAGGACCCAGTAGTGTCAGCTGTGTGGACCCGCCAGGCCACACCAGATATTTCAGATCGTATAGGGCCCTCCTGCAGCCTCAGTACTCCAGAAAGACTGGGCTCCAACATTTATTTGGGTTCCTCACTGTTCTTGCTTACTCCAGTGACTCCCAACTTTACTGACCACCAGACATGTTTTTCCAGATACCCAGCCCTGATATTAACCACTTGGCAGGTGTTATCAACCACATCCTAGTCAGTCCTGGGGAAGGTCCCATGCACCCTGACTGGCGCCTCTCCCAAGACTCTGCCCGGCTGTTCAGGCCTGAGCACTTTCTCAGGAGCTCCACATAGCTGCATGTCTAGTGCCCCTGCATCCAGCGTCCTGCCCTTGTCCCCATTCCCTGCCTCCTTGTTTACCAGTGGAGAAAACAGGCCTGGCAGGAGGGGTACGAGTCTGTCCCTGGCCCCAGCTGTGGAGCAGCTGAGCTCATAGGAAAGCAGGCTGTGGCCTGAATGCAGCCCTTGTGTGCTGGCCCTTGTTCACAGCCTCCACAAATGCCCAGTGCTTCTATTGACTCAAGATAAGTTCCGGGGGGCCGGAGAACAGCTCACTGCTTGGCCCATGTCTGCTGGCCAGGCCAGGCCAGACCAGGACAGCTGGGTTTGGAGAGTCCTACAGGCCAGGACCCAGTGCTCGGTGCTGCCTTTCAACAAGTACCCTGCCCAGCACCCCCACTGCCCCCCTCCACCCTGTCCTTGCAGCCATTGCACCCACTAGCCCTTCTTGGCGGTGCCCTGTGGGCAACGGGTCACATGTTCCCTAAGCTCTATCCAGAAACAGGTGCTGAGAGTGACATCATATCTGAACAGAGAGCACCACGTCTTCCAACTTCTATCAGTGTTTATGTTTCCAGCTCCAGGAAAATCTAATCAGACTCCAGCGATACCTGCCATGTCTTTGGCCCATTCTTGTTCCTGGCTGTGGGTGTTAAGCGGCCCCCCCTGAATTTGGAGTTTACCCGCCTCTGGGGCGGCCAGACAGGGACAATAGAGCTCGGGGGAGCCCGGGGAGGAGGCCTTGGAGCAGGAATGGGCCGCAGCAGAGACTGGTCCCACCTGCTGGCCTTGGACCTGGGTAGGAATAACTCCTCGGCCAGGCCCTTGGTTCTGTCTTTCTCTCTGCACATGTCTAGGAAACAGGCCTCAAGCTCAGCATGAGCGTCAGCTCCTGGCCAGAGGTTCGCCTCAAGAAAGGAAGGGGTGGGGAAGTTCTTTCTAGAAACTTCCTTTTGGAAAAACAGCAAATTTTCAGTCAAAAGCCCAAGTAGCAAGTACAGATGCTAAATTGGGCCCAGCCCACAGCCGCATCCCAACCTGACCATCCAAGCTCTGCCACTTTCCAACACTACCGAGAGCCTTTCCTGCACCCATGAAAAGCAAGCAGGAAGAAAACAACCTCAGCACTCAGGTTGTGCTGTCTCTCAGGCTTCCAGAGCTGGGACTCAGTGGGTTGCATCCCTCTCACCCACTCCAGGGGCCCTAGGGCCCAGAGAAACTTCCCGCAGTAGTCTGGGGTTGTGTGGACATGCCAGGAGAGGAGATAAACCCCACCTAATGTCAGAACAAATAGAAGGCTGAAACCGGAGAGGCCTAGGAGAGATAAGATAGGCATTCGCAGCTGGCTGTGCCCCCAGCCACCTGCACCCCCAGTCCCAGCCCAGGAGGAACAAAGGGATCAGGGCCGGCCCACGTTAATCATTACTGGTCAGCCCTGGGTGGGGAGGCCAGCCCTGTTTGTAGGCAACCAAGAGGCACCACCCACAGGCCAGACCACAGGGTTTCACTTGGTCCCTCAATTCTCTGACCTGGCACTATGGGACCCAACAGTGAACCACACAGACCCTGACCCTGCCCTGCAGCTGCTCAGGGCTAGCACGAGACACAGGGTATTTGGAGAACCCACTAATTACGGACAAATGGGGCATCCTCTGAGCCCCATGCCAGCATCATAGGGTCTCTGAAGGTGAGAGAGGAGTGGAAACAGCCTAACTTCACTGTGCACTCCAAATTCAGGGGACAGCAGTGCAGTTCTGGAGGGGCCCAACCACCCTAGCCCCTGTCCCAGTTGAGGCGTTGAAACTATTTGTGGGTTATGGGGGTCAAGGGAGAAGCTTCCCCTGGTTGAAGTATCCCCCACCTCTGCTGAAAGAACCGGCTGCCAGCTGGGAGGGGCCTCTCAGGACTCCAGGGCATCCATGCTCAGAGGGATCTCAGACACTCCCACCATGGGCAGAGGGGAGCAGCTGTGCCCAGGCCACACAGCAGGGTGAGGGCCAAAAGGAGCCCATCTAGGCTGGTGAAGCCAAGTGGCCAGAGTGAGGCTGGCTGGTGCGAGTGGCAGGGGCCAGGACATCAGCAGGCATCTTTGCTGAGCAGGTCCTGGGCCTGGGACCAGGTACCAAGCACCTCACACCTACTATGGATGGCTTTGTGCCAATGCAATTGTGATTTTAGACAAACAATCACTTACAAGGCTCACAAATCCCGCTAAGCCCAAACAAGGATACTGATCACAGAGCAGTGATAGCCAGAGCCCAGACTCAGCCCAATCTGACCTCAAGCCCTCATTCATTCGCCAAGGAGGGACACCTTCCAGTCAGAGGACCAGAGCTCAGCTGGCTTTCAAACAGGCAATGCATGCATACAAATGTGTGCTATCCTTTGCACACACATGTCAGTGTGTATATGTGTGTGGGTGTGCAGAGTGAGGACGTGCTGGCCCCAGTGACAACAGAATACAAAAAACTCTATTATTATCTTTCCTTTGTTGATTAATGTTCAACAAAAATGTGTTTTCTAAAGTAAACTCTGCTTAATCCAGTGTAAGTAATCCTGGATCAATTCTCTAGTCTTGAAATTAAAGTGTCCGATTAATTTTCCATTTGACTGAAATTACGTTCACAGAGATCAGTTCTCTTCCATTTCCATTTTACAACAAAATTATGGTTTACCCTGTGTTTTTGTGCGTGTCAGCTTTCACGATTATCACTTCTCACACTGGGGCCTTTGGGGGACCAAGTGGCGAGAGACAGACCCTGGAGAAGAAACCGCCGTGGTGGGGACAAATCGCTTGCTTCTATTTCCCACTCACCAGTCTTCATCTCCATCTTTGTGGACACCAACATCTACTTTTTTTCTGGATCAAATTTTGCTAAATTCTCTCTTAACTTAGAGTCCAGAGGATATGTTAGTGGTTGACAATTTATTTTGTGTAAACAATTTCTATCCGTCTTACTTTTTAAAGACTTTTATGAAAGACTGCTATTTTCTGGGGTTTTTTCTTTGTTGGTCTTGTTTGGTTTCCCCCAACTAATACTGGAGAAAATCATGAGCTATTTTATGTGAGAAAGGAGAAAGGCAGAGTTGGAGGGGCCCGACATGGCCAGAGCCTTTCCATCCTGTGGGCCACCATGGCTGGATCACAGGTGCATTTCCAGGTATCTGAAAGGCTGTCTCCAGGAGAGGTTACAGCTGGAATCATCAGGCTCAGCCTAGTGGCCGCCCCCACCATGAACAATGTCACCCAACTCTGGAGGTCCTGATGCACACATGAGTGGCAGAGGTCTGGCTCTCTGCCTTACTGCCTGAGCTGGGGCAACTCACTCTTGTCCTGCCCTGGGGCATGCCACCAGCTTGCAGATGGCAGATGAGGGGGACTTCTCTGCCCCATAAGCACAGAGTCAGTTCCTCATATTATCCACACATGTATGTATCCTGGGCTCTGCTTCTCTGGAGAGCCCTGGCTGACATACTCTGATGGAGCACAGCCCCCAGTCCCCAGGCTCAAAGTTGAATGCCTTCTATATGTCAAAAGGTGCAGTCCTCATCCCCAGCTGCCATCTGGGGTGACTCTGGAATCAGGCATCCAGGGGTGGAGGCACTTATGGCTTGGGACCCCCATGAGATGCTTTCCTAGTGTCTGGAGCATAGCAGGATGGCACAGAGGGCAATGGGCAGATGGCGAACTCAGCCACTGACCCCCCTGTTTTGGAAACAAGGGCAGACGGAGCCTTCTAAAGTAGACTGAGACACTGCATCCCAGTAGAGCTAGAGTCCCCTCGGAGCTGTCTAGGTTCTCACTTTGTTCCCGAGGAGACACTGACTCTGGAGACAGACCAGCCCGATCCTGCCCTGGGAGCCCCTCTTGCCTTTGGGGTGTTGGTTTCTGCTGTTGTTGGGTCTTGCCCTGTGGGAGGTCAGCAGCAGGCCCTGCTGAGTGAGTAAGCCATGACTGTCAGCCCCTCAGCTCAAGGATGGTGTGACAACTTAAGGAAGGGGACAAAGTCAGACTGAACACCTTGGCTACTGTGTGCTTGCTTGGGCTCACCAGGGTGAATGTTCATAGCAAAAGCACCTGCCCTGCCCTCCCAGAATATTCTGTGTTCCTGGAAACTGCACCTCTGGGGTCCTTACACTGTAGGACGGCACTCGAGGGGCCCTTTCAACCCAACTCATGGTCCACAACACACAGCCAGAACCTTCCCTGGCCCCATGGTGGACAGAGTGGCCCTGGGCCCTGGCTCTGTCCAGGCCTGAGCCAGCCCCACCGGGTGGGAGTTGGTACCCAAAACCTGAGAAGCTCCTGGGGAGGGCAAGAAGGAGGGATATCTCACATCAGTCTTGCTAGGCCTGAGAAAACCAATTTCCTTTCCCTATTGCTGCTGTGTCTGTAGGAACTCTGGTCCCTGTTTAATTTAGCCTGAATTAATTGCCAGTGGGAAGGCAGGTGTTCCTCTTGGTTTCTCTCTCAATCTCTCCCCGTTGTGCCCTTGCAAATGGCTCTGCAGCCCCCCACAGTGAGATCTGTGGTCAGCACTGGCATTCAAAGTCCAAGCTGCTGACATTGGAGGTCCAGGCACTTGCACCTGCGCAGCTCACCTGTGTCTGCAGCTCCGCAAAGAGCCCGGGTCCCTGTGATCCAAGACTGTGGATTACTCCCTGCACTGTTTCTGCTCTTCCTGATGTCCAAGCCCTTTATAAGGGTTAGCAAAGAATCAGAGAACCAGGGAAACACACGGGTCTTATCCTCACCTGTGGCTGATCCCTGGAAATGTAGGGCAATACAGACTTCCAGGTCCCACTGTGGACTTGGCCCTGACATGGTCCCACCTAGTCTCTGTAGATCAGAAGTTGGTGACTGGTCTCCAAGAGGAGGCCACTTAGCATGAGGCCTGAAGGATGGTGAGCCCAGGAGTGGGCACATTTTCATGTTGGACTCCCTCAGCCTGAGGCAGGACCCCAGTTTGTGCCCCCAATACCACCCTAACCCCCACCAGCATCTCCAAGACATGGATAACCAAGTGGTTCCTCTAGGGTACCCTCCAGAAAGGACCCCAAGCACCATGTGCCACCCTCTGGTGTCCACTGCACAGCCATACTGGGGAAATCACAGGAACAGGAGCCACAGACCTTCAGAGAGGACCACGGGCCAGGGCCACAGGAGAGGTGGTGCCCAGCCAGCAGGGTTTGGGTTCGGGAACTGCTGCTGTGAAGGCTGGCACAGAGTGAGGCTCGCTCCTGCTGCAGTGTGAGCAAGTGCCTGGCCATCGGCCTCTCTGTATCCCACAAGTGACATGGGGCAGAGACATGAAAACCAGCTGTGCAGCAGCTCCTGATGCGTGCAGGGACCCTGGCTATGTGCTGACAGAGCCATGGCCCAGCCCATGGCCTAGCCCAGGCTGTAAACTTGTGCCCTGGCCCTTGTCCCCGGCCCTTGTCCCGCATGTCCACAATCAGAGCCTCCTCTGCCCATGTGCACAGCTCAAAGTGTGGGCAGCCACCTTCCAGCCTGGACAAGGCTGTGTAGCCTAGACTGTCCCACTCGTTACCTCTAACACTGACATGAATTTGGAACAGCACTGGAGGCACCAAGGAGAACACCAGCAGGTGGGAAGGGGAAGGTGAACTGCTCAGGGCCCGGACTGAACCTGGTGACAGGGGAGATGGTCCTGGCACTGCATTTCCCAGCTGCCAACATAGCAGGGAGGTCACCCATGGAGAACTGAATGGGAGCCCCACAAACAACAGGGGCCTGGGGTCTACTCTTCCTCACAGCCTGAGAATTCCCACCCTGTATCAGGCCACCCCTGTATCCCTTGATGGGCTTAACAGTGGAATGGAGAGGACAGAGCCATAGAATTGAGCCAACGGGGGCAGCAGAGAGAAGGCAGACAGGTGCAGGTGGCTAGGCCTCAGGGTCCCGCGCACAGGAACAGATCATCCCTCACGACATTTGTGTCCTCAGTATTTCAGACAGAACAGAGAAAGTGAGCCCAGAAGTATTCAGAGAAATGATGCCTGAAAGCTTTCAAAATATTTGGCCAAAAGCACAAATCCAGAGTTAAGAAGCTGAGCAGACACTAAGTAGGAAAAATGCAAAGAAACCCACATCAAGACACATCAAAATTAAACTTCTAAAAACTACCCCATGTACACAAACATGAAAGCAGCCAGGGGAAAACAGCACTTTACTTATAGGGGAATGCCAACCAGAAGGCGAGAGACGGTGGGCACGCTCTGGGGCTGTGGGGGGAATCCCACGGTGCCCAAGTAGTTCTGCCTCTTGGTCGACCCAATGGCAGGGTCCTGCTGCAGGATAGTGACATCAGGTAGAGGGAGGGGTTGAGTGGGGTCTCTCTACACTATTTCTTCTTCTTTTCTTTTCTTTTCTTTCTTTCTTTTTTTTTTTTGAGACCAAATCTCACTATGTCGCCCTGGGTAGAGTGCCGTGGTGTCTCAGCTCACAGCAACCTCAAATTCTGGGGCTTAAGCTATTCTCTTGCTTCAGCCTCCCAAGTAGCTGGGACTACAGGCGCCCACCACAACGCATGGCTAATTTTTTGTTGCAGTTGTCTATTATTGTTTAGCTGGCCCAGGCCAGGTTCAAACCTGCCACCCTGGGTGTATGTGGCTGACACCATATCTCTGCACTATTTCTTACAACTGCACAGGAATCTACAATTATCTCAAAATAAAAATTTAATATAAAAATCCTAGATGACCTCCACAATCTGCCCCACCCCTATAACACTCCAATAAATGACCAGTCACTAAATCCCTCAGATAGTGCCTGGGCCCACTGGCCGCCTGTCTCTGCTCTCACCCCTCAGCAGCCAGAGCAGCTCCTTCAGAATGCAGCGCAGCCTCCCTGCTCTATTCCCATTTCTGGCTTCCCTCTATCTAAGGGCACAAGCACCACCATGTGCCACCCTCCAGTGTGTACTACACAGCCACAGGGCCTGCCCAGAGCCTCTGCTGCACCCTCTCAGGCCAGGCTTTCCCCAGACTTGGGTCTTCTCACCACATGGGGCAGTCTGAGCCAGCAGCCCCACCCTCCTGTCTGCCCACTTGCCTTCTTACATGAGGTGTCCCCTGATGGGTCCTGCTGTACCTCTCACCCCAGCTGGACAGAGCACTCTGAGGGCAGGAATGTGGGTCCGACAGGACTCCTTCCTGCCTCTGGCACAGGGAGGTGCCTACAGTGTAGCATACTCACAAGTAACTGAATGTGACACCCTCTACCACCCCATCTGAGCTGTAGGCGACCAGCACCCTGCCCCTCTCCAACCCTGGGCCTTGCCAAGGCTGATTTGCTTCTCCTCCTTGTTAAAATCAGTATCTCCAGCTGCCTCCTCCTTGGAGACATTCCTCTGTCCTTGTGGTCGTGGGCCATAGTTCATAGGGACAGGTGCCTCCTGGCTTCCCTACCTGGACCTCACTCCACTTGGCTCCCTGCACTTCCGAAATGCCCTCTAAGGTGAAACTTAAGCCACCCCTATCCGCAGTCCATCAGCCATACCTCCTTGGACATCTGGTTCCTTTTTGGAAGTCCCCATCTCTCCCATCAGGTGCTTTGTCCCCTGGATGTACCCTCCCTCCACAGCCATTCTTGCTGGACAAGATGCTGAGCAGGACACACACTCTGCTCCCAGCTTGCTCCCTCCATTCGGCAAAGGAGGAAACTGAGGCCCTGAGGTCTTAAGAAACTTGCCTCAAAGGCTGCATTCCCTATCAGCTGGCCCCAGTGCTCCCAAGGCCCACATCAGTAGGACATATTTTTTGACACTTTTATGGGTTCAGTAGAAACACCACGGCTCTGCAGTTCTAGCTCTAGCATGTGGCTTCTCCAGTCCCCAAGGCCTTAATTCCCCACAAAAAGGGAAAGGAAGGCCCTTGGGAAACCCTGCATGCAGCACCATGTGCCCACTGTCCCTGGGCCTGGAGAAGTTGGGGCTGGGAGGTTCTGGGGCCATCAACCCCTTTCTGTTCCCTTTCTGTGCTCCCTGCTCTGTGCTGCGGCTGGTCTGGGCCCCAGTGTCTTTGGAATCTGGGAGACTCCAAATTATGCAAGGGCATGCAGGGCATTTGGCTGGTGGGCCAGCTGCTCACAATTCAGGTCTTACTGGAGGATGTAGGCACAGTGCCCACAGGGGAAGCCCTTCAGGACAAGCACCAGACACCCACAGGCTCCAGGACATTCCTTCCAGCCTCAGTGCATGTTGCCAGGGAGTGGGGTGCCTGGGAGAGCATAGTTACTGAATTTGGCCACCACGGGATGTATGTTTCTGACATGCCTGAGCCTAGCACAATCCCCCCAGCTCACCAGATGCCTGGACACCAGTGCAGGGGCAGCTTGGGCAATGAAGACACAGGCTTGGGGCTGGTCCCGTTCTGTCCTTCTCTCCATAGCAAGATGGCCTTGGTGAGTCCCACATCCCCCTCCTCAGGCTGGAGTAAGACTCTTACTTAGTGCAATGGCCTGCACACAGTAGGTGCATAGTAGATGGCAGTCTGGATTAGGGCTTTTGTCTGTAACAAGTATGACTTCATATTGCACATGAACCTCTGGGTGTTCAATTAAGTCTTTTCTGGGGAAAGTCTTGAGCCCCAACTTGACTCCAGAGAACAGTCAGGCTCTAAGATCTGTAACCACCTCTGGAAAGGAGCCCTTTGGGGGCTTGTAGGGGTCAGGCCTCTGACTAGAGAGGTTGCCCAAATAGGTGCCAGGTGACAGGTAGAGCCAAGAGCCTTTGATAATCAGTGTGTCCTGAAGCTTGGTCTAGACCCAGGTTGGCCTGTACCAGGGGCCAGTGGCTCCCTGTAATGGGGTCACTCCTGCTAGAGATCTCAAGGGGCACCTGGGGCGTGATGAGGCCTCTTCCTGGGAAGGTTTGCTTGCTCTGCAGGGCCCAGCAGAGCACTCCCTGGCAACTCTGGGCTTGTGTTCACTCTGCCCCTGACCACTGGTAAAAGGATTTGGGGTGGCCAGCTCATCTGTTGTAGCAGCCAAAGTCAATGGAAAAACTGTACAGGGAAGAAGGGAGGGATGCAACGTGTTTGGGCTATAGGAGAGAGGACTCCTGGGGTGTGCATCTTGGCCAACAGCTGCGGGAGAAGCAGGTGTGCCCAGGGACCTTGCCAGGGTGGGGCAGAGAAGGAGGAGAAGGAGGGGTCAGGTGTTTGGGCCCAATCCCAGCTCAAAATAGAATCAATTCCTTTCTGTTTTACAGTTCAATTTCCTAAAACATACAGGAGAGATGGTGCCCACAGAAGACCATCATATAGAGTGTGCACAAGCCTTTAGAGGAAGCCCAGATCAGCACCCCTGCACAGCATAAGATGAGCCTCTTCCCTCTCAAAACATGACCCCTCCTCTCTGAAGGACACCACAGCCCCAAATTTTGTGACAGTCACTGCCTTGCTTTTTCCTGAATAGTTTTATCATCTATCATTTTGATTGCCCATTTCTTAACTTCTAAAAAATGAAGTCAAGCCTTGGGGGTCTCCTGTGCCTGGCATCTCCTCTCTCTGTGTAGGGGTCCTTCCTGATGATGCTTGCAGCTTCACCTCTGCAGAGCGTGAGGAAACAGGCCCAAGTCATGCCTTCTGCTATGAGTGTGCTTCCAGGTCATTCACAGTGTTTTGCTTTATGAGTAACAGTGCTATAAACACCTTGCAGAGTCCTGAGTCCACCGTGCAAGATTCTTTCTAAGACAGATGGAGAGTGGGTGGCAGAGTCTGGGGTAGCAGCTTAGCTGGTCCAGAGTGTTGGCACCAAAAGGTACCATCAGGGTGGGACAGTTCCCCTGCTTTGTCCTCACCAGCCCTGGGTATGTCCTCTGATCTGGGTATGGTCAGACTTCTTAAACGTGTGCCAATCTGCTGAGTAATGACCTCTCATTGTGATTTAACGTCCCCTGATTCCTGATGAAGCTGAGCACCATCCCATCTGGGTTTCCTGTAAGGTGGAGTTGTTTGCCCGTCCTTAACAAAGTCTGAGTCTTGTGTCTGTTTCCGTGAACATCCTTCTTCTCTTCCGGTGCTTTGGTCAAATGCACAGCAAATCCCTCCTCCTTTCCAGTTAGTCTTGTCAACCTTTTCACGGAGGATTTTGAATTCACTGAATTTCTTCATTTTAATCTATTAAAATACACTAATCTTTGCTTTGTGAATATTAATTCCATAGATTGTTTAAGAAATTTATCCCTAACTAGTGGTGTGAAGCAGTTAGTACTTTCTGCCTTTTGTGTATGGACACCTAGTTTTCCTAGAGATATTCATTGAATAGCCATCCTGCCCTCTCAGGCCTCTTCCACCCTGTCCTGACGCTGTACCTGTGGGCCTGTGTCTGGATTCTTGTCCTATCCCACGGGTCTGATCGGTCACGGCCTCGGCCTTCCCTTGTGAACGTTATAACCATATAACAAGCCTCAGTATCAGACAAAGCCAGTCCCTTCCCCCTTTGTTCTCCAAGCTTAGCTATTCTCAGCTCTTCGCTTTCAACATAAATTTTAGAATCAGTTCCCTATGAACTGCCAAAAAAGAAAAAAAAATCGGAGAAATTTGCATCAGGAATATATCAAATCTGTAGACTCCTTTGGGAAGAGTTTGCATCTTAACAATTTGGGACCCTCAGATCATGAATACTCATCAGTCCATTTATTTGGATCTTCTCAAATTATCTTTCAACAGTATTTTCTCAGATCAATTTCCTCTATAAAAATCTTACGCATCTTTTGGTTTTTGTCTATAGTTCATATTTTCAGGCTTCTGTAAGCGAAATCTCTCTTCTAACTTTCAGTTTGTCGCTGACATATAGAAAAAAAGCCTATTTTTAATATATTAATTTTGCATCCAACAAACTTCCTAGTGCTCTTGTTGATTGTAATAGAGTGTCCAGTGCTCCTCTGCTCTTTGTGCTCATGTACTCATTTCCTCTGTGACTACTGGAAGTTTTATTTCCTCCTTTCCAGTCCTCTCACCTTTGATAATCTCTTTCTTGTCCTCAGCTTTGCCGAGGACCTCCAGAATGATCTGAATGAATGTGGTGGTAATAGCACAACACTTGGTTCTCAGAGTGAAAGCTGCAGGATGCTGCCACAGGTCTTTGAACATACCGTTTATCAGGTTAAGGAGGTGCCCTTTATTCCTAGCTGAAGTATCCTTTTCATGCATGGATATTCATGACGGTAATATTCTACACCTGCTGAGGTGGAGGGTTGCTGAAATTGAGTCTGTGACATTCAACCACCATCAGTCCTGGGGCAAACTCCACTGGGCCACGCCGTGTTCTCCCATTCGCACATGGTTGAACTTGGTCACTGTCTTCTAGGGCTATTGTCTTCCTGCTGCTGCTCTTGACAGCTCTTGCCAACCAGGGTCTTTTAACTCCTAAAAATGAGCTGGAGAGTGTGTCCTTCCTTGCTGTTCTCTGGGAGAGTTAAGGGTAGAATTATTTGTTTCTGGAATATATTGATAAAAATCACCAGTGAAGGTATCTAAACCAGTAATGTCCTCAGTGGGAAGACTTTTTATTTTAAATTTATAAAAACAATATACGAAGATGGAAGATGGGGATCTTCCAAGTGTTGCTGGTAAGGGCACTTTCGATAGCTGTTCGACTACATCTCCTAAACTAAAGCCACATTCCCGAAAGCCCAGTGGGGTCTGTCCAAGACAGACATTAGATGTCTTTACCTGCTACACTGGAGCTCACATAGTGCCCCTCTGTGCTGAACAGAGCAGACCACAGATTCCACAGATGCATACCACATGGACACACCTCACAGGACCCCATCTCTGCCAGATGCAGAAGAACCCACACTGTGTGACTTCATAAGGACTAAGATGGGCCCTGGAGGGCAGAGCAGTGATTATCAGAGGTAGAGGCACGCATAAGGCAGCCCACAGAATTCTGGAAATGTTCTGTAAGTTTTGTAGAAGCTCATTGATCTGGGATTTAAAATAATGCACTCCATGTAATTCATTGTGTGCATGTTATACTCTAATAGAAAGGACATGTGTGAGTGCCACGACTATGTCTCAAAATCTTCAGCGATAGAGCAGAGAAGCTGTCCACCCCCTGTTCTACCCACCACTGGTTTGTTGGCCATTCCCACTGGATTCTTCCTGCCATGGATCTGTGTGGGATGCAAGGCCATCACGAACCTTGGATTAAAGCCTTAAAAGTAAGACCCAAAATTATAAAACTACTGGAAGAAAGCACAGAAAAAACACTTCAGGACATTAGTCTGGGCAAAAAATTTATGGGTAAGACTTCAAAAGCACAGGCAACAAAAGCAAAAATAGACAAATGGGACTATATCAAACTAAAAAGCTTCTGTACAGCAAAGGAAACAGAGTGAGGAAACAACCTACAGAATTGGGGAAAATATTTGGGAACTATGCACCTAAATGACAAATACCCTATCACTTCTCAGCCTTTTGTTTAAGATCAAGTGTAGGACTAATACCCAGAGTACATAAGGAACTCAAACAACTCAACAGCAAAAATACAAATAATTTGATTTAAAAGATGGGCAAAGGATCTGAACAGACATTTCTCAAAAGAAAATATATAAATCACCTTGACATTATTTTAAATTCCTGGGTCTCCACACTAGCCCTCTCAGAGAATATCTGTGAAGCTCTGGAGGGCCCTCAAACTTGAAGTCAGAATCACCAGAGCATTTGTCAAAGCCCAAGAATTTGTGTTTGTAATAAGTTCCCAGAAGATTCCGATGCTGCTGATCGGGGGACCATGTTTTAGGAACTTCATCTTCTCCTTGTAAAGCCTCATGAACGACTCGGTCTCCTGCAAACTGGCCTGGGGCCCTGGGTGCTGGGTGTGCGAGACTATACCACTGGGAAAGGAAGGGGTAGGAGAGGATGCCGCTGGCAAGAGGACAGCACAGCAGCAAAGTATCTGCTGACCAGCTACAATTAGACTGAGCCCAGGGAGGAGGGCAGGGACCCAGGGACTAGGCCTCAAAGGTTTGCTGTGCCACAGAAACAGTAGTTACATGTCACTATCCTTCAGGGATGTGTTGGCACTGAAGTCACCTCTATGGACACTGGGTAGGCAATGCCACCCGCCCCCGAAATAGGGTAGAGGCATTGGAGCTAGAGACTGCAGAGCCCTAACCAATGATGCCCCAGCTCTGCCCCTGCTGGGAGGCAGTGGCTGCCCAGTGCAAGCATTGTTGACTGGTGCAGCTAGAAGGATCTTTTGAGCACCAAATTGAGCACATTTCATGGGGCTCCACGGTGCAGGAGTGGTCTGACAACTTGTCAGACACAAGGAATCCATGGTCAGAGTGGCTATTAGAGAGACATGGGTCTCATGGAGAAAAGAGCTATGATGGTCACCTCAGTCACCTCACCGAACTGAGGGGAAACTGAGGCCCAGAGAAGGAAAGGCCTGCTCAAACCACAAGGTAAGTTGCCCAAATATGGACCAGGGCTAGAAATGCCAGCTGGGTTTTCCTTCCTGTTACCACAGAGAAGACCACATCCCTGTGGTCTCAGCAGCCCCATCCCTGTGGCTCAGAGACCACCAGGTCTGCAGCAGAAGGGTCTCCAGGGCCTGTCAACAGTTCCCCAGGGGATTCCATGGGGCACCAGGCTTGAGCACCATTGTCCCAAGTGATCTCAGCTCCCCATGTGTCCACCAGACATTGGGCTGGTCTGACCTTTGGCCAGGCAATATTGGTATCTCCTGGCAGCCAGCACTCTGGACTTCACCAGGAAGGGGGAGAGGAAAGAAGAACAAATCTGAGCCCTCACCTGCTTTCCCAGGGGCCCAGCACAGATTCCTGCTGTGGCCACAACATTTGGTGGCATTTGGTGACCCATGAGAGAGCACCTCCTGGGGATCCTGCAGTGTTGGCATCTTCTGCAGAGGTCCCATGGCTGGCTGGAAGCAGAGCTCTGATCCAGTACCCACGTGGACATGGCTCCAGGCTGACAGGGACTCTGTTTTGTTTGGCTTGATCAGTTTGCTCTTTCAGAACTCGTAGGGCCCCTGTGCCTGTGCACTGTGACCACAGAATCACCTGCTCTGGAGGCCCCAGCCATTGGTTCCCTCCCTTTTTCTAGGGTCCTTTGGTGACAATTGCTTCTCCCATGTTCTCCCAGAGGGCTGTGCAGGAACACATCATGCACTGTTGTTGCTTCTAAACCTGTTGTCCCTGAAGCGGGGGCCAGAGGGAAGGTACAGAGAGAGCAGACTACTGGAGGGGGCAGACATTCCTGGGCAGGAGCAGACACAGCCTCTGCTGCGAGGAAGCTGCTTCTGCCAGATTCCGGATGTGGGTCCCGGTACATGCCTGGTCTTGTGGGCGGTGGCCCCTCCCGGTGCTGACAGCCCTGCCCCAGGGCAGCCTCTCCAGGCTGCAGGTGGCCTGTCAGAGGGGGGGGGGATCAGTCCCAGGGCTGAGGAGGCTGATTGCATTCCTGGGCACCCACCCCTGCTCCTGTGTGCAGGCTCCAGAGAGCAGATGGGGAAGCCCCCAGACCCAAGCTGCCTGCAGCTTAAGTGTGTCAGCCCCAAGGTTCAGGAGGGTCTATGTGCCCAGGCCTTGGCCCTGGCTCATGGCAGAGATGAGCAACCCAGCCAGCTCGCCTGCAGAGGGGACACCTGCACACACTGCCATGCAGACTGCTCTCACGGCTGCCCGCCAGCTGTGCACCAAGCCCTCTGCGGGCACTTTATGGCATGTTATCTCACTGGTGCCCCACAACAGCCTGCCAGGTGGGAATTTCACTCCTACTAGACAGATAAGGAAGCAGGTTCAGAGAGGGAGGGCCAGCCAAGGTCATGCAGGTTCAACCCAGGCCCACCTGGACACCGCACAGCACGCACACCCTTTTAATAAAATGTAATAAACAGCATCTTTGTTTCAAAGAAAACATTTTTAAAAGCAATACAGCAATGCTGATCCCAGCTAAGGAGCAGAGGTAGGACACAGAAACCGCCTTGCCTCTCCATACCCCTGTTGTCCTGGCTGGGCTTGTAGGGGCAGGAGCCTGGTACTTGGAGGGGGTTGGCTGTTTGCAGCCCTGGAGGCTGCAGGGCAGCTGATTTGCACACAGAGCCCACCAAAGGCTCATGAAGGAGGTGACAGGTCCCTGGAGCCCTGGGGATAGTCAGGGCTGCAAGGAGACACTATCTGTGCCCCTCTTGTGCTCTGCACATCAGGTGACTCCCCTGTCACCAACCAGGTTGGGAGACCTGTTCATAAGTCCCTTTTCTCTGGAGACCAGACATAGTGAACAGTGGGAACAAGCAGGAATTTTATGATGCTGCGTGAGGTGCTGAGACCCCTGCCTGCCGAGCAGGAAAGCCCAGCTAGCCGGGGCAGGTGGCACTCGCCCCCACCATGTGCACAGCCAGGACCACCAGGTACCAAGGGAGACCAGGACAGACAGAGAGATGTGGAAGCCAGTGCAGAAACTTTCTTTTAGAAAGAGATTGGCAGCCCAGCTACTCGGGAGGCTGAGGCAAGAGAATTGCCTAAGCCCAGGAGTTGGAGGTTGCTGTGAGCTGTGTGATGCCACGGCACTCTACTGAGGGCAATAAAATGAGACTCCGTCTCTACAAAGAAAGAGAGAGAGATTGGCAGGAATATCCTCCAGCAGGAGGGTAGATACTATGATCACAACGCAGGAGGCAGACACTGCTAATAAAGGGACGTTTAGAGAACAAAGGGCTCTTGGAAATGAAAATATGACAGTAAAAAAGAAGAGCTCAATAGAATGTTTGGTGGTAAAGCCAAAGAAATCTTCCAGAGACTGGAGCCAAAGGACAAGGCAATTTAAAATTGGAGGTAAAGATTTTTATAACTGGCCAACCAAGTCAGGAGGTCAGATATCCAAAGAGGAGTTTAGAAAAAAAGGCTAGAGAAAATGGAGGGAAGGAAATCAGTAAAGAAAAAATTCAGGAAATTTTCTAGAACTCAAGGATGTGTTTAGAGACTGGAGACTCCACAGCGTACCGGCCGTGAGTAAGGCATGTGGTTTTCAAGTTTTAGACCACGGGAACAAACGGACAGCCTGAATCCTAGGTCTCGTATGAAGGGGGAGTGAGTAAATGGTTTTGGACTTCTCAGCCAGGATATCAGAGGGTAGAAGTTGATGGAACTGGCAGTGTCTCTAAAATTCTGAAAATGATTTCCACCTAGAATTATATAGCCAGCCAAACTATCAATTGTGGGTGATATCAAATAAAGAACATTCAGGCACGTACCAGGTGTACGAGATCAGACAGTGAAGTTCTTGAAGTCATCCTGGGACAGTGCTACATACCTCCTCGCTGAACATCACTGTGGTCATCTGTGAAGTCCTCTCCTTGCGAAGCTATGTGCCGACCCAGGACTTAGTCCACCCTTCAAAGGACTTTGCGAGCTCCTTTTCTGGAATGGCTATCAGAGCTGCTGTCGTATGAAAGTCTGACAGGTACGTATGAGAATTCATCCTAGAAAAAGTGCTATATAACCAAATAGCACTATGGTCACCTGATGGCCAAGGGGCGTGCTTGGAAGGTGACCAGAGTCATATTCGGCAAGTAGTTAGGCAGCACTTTTTCTCGGATGAGTTCCCGAACCTAATTGTCAGGACTTGTGTATCCTTCCAGACAACTGTTACACAAACCCACTGACACCCACAGATGTGCACGCAGCCTTCATAAACGGGACGTTGTTATAAGGGCACGGCTCTGTGACCTTTGTTTTCTAATGTGCGGATGTATCATTGACAACATTCCCTGTTGGCACACGTGATTCTTCCTCATTCATTCTGTCAGTCTCGTAGTATTCCTTGTACAGATTTCCATGAGTTATTAACCAGCACTCTATTCATGATCTTTTCATTTATTCCAATTTATTTTTGCTTTTTATCAGTAATTAGACAGGGATTATCCATGAACATATATATCGAGGTACATTTGTATCTTAGTAAAGTAGATACCTAGAAATGGGATTACTGAGATCACATGTTCTCAATGTGACACGTGCCAATTAACACACTGACTGCCACACTAGAAAAAAAACTTTTTGCCTCAGGGCCACAGTGTTTTATTAGGTCAAGATAAGTCAAGAGACATGTAAGTTACATAGCTTCCTAAGGCCCCAGGCTCAAAATAGCAAAGTTAAATACAACTCACATGCAGTTAATGTGTTAAACTGCCTTCCGGAAGGGTGCGATCGATTCGCACACCCGTGTGGTGTGGGAGGCCCTTCTCTGCATCCTGCCAACACCAGCTACACCAGCAGCCTTTTAGATTTATCAGTCTGAGCCCACAAACAGGGTTGGGGGTGGCTTGTGAAATAAATATGAGTTTCCCAGACGGCTATAGTCCCAGCCTCCTCCTGTCGGCTGCCGAGCTTGTGCTCAGGGCCAAGGATTCTCAAGGCACCCCAGCCCCTCCTTCGAATGGTTAACGAAAAAATAGGAGATATAGGGTTTTGATCCCTTATCAGCAGCTCAACCAAGTAGGCTGTGGTCACTGCTAATGTCCCTTAGCCTGACGGAGGCTGGGCCACGCTTTCATCTGTAGCCAAGCAGCTCAAAGGGGGAAAGCAGCTCCAAACCAAATGCCCTGTGCCAGTGCAAATTTGCAGTAAATATAGAATAGGAAATTCTTAATCTGCTGTTTCATGTGTGACAAGTGGTTCTGTGGTGAGGTGCAGGCCCTGAGAATGCTCTGTCCCTTTATCTGAGCAAGTAAATACAGCTTCCCCCAGGATCTTGTGTGTTCTGTGACCAGAGGGCCATGGCGATATTGTGGGGACCCAGACTGCAGCTGGGGCTGCCCGTTCCACCGCCTTTGATCTGAACTGGACACCGTGAGCACAGCTGACCCACTGGGCCCTCGAGTCCCACAGGGCAGCCTCTCCAGACTCTCAGACACTGTGCACAGAACCAAGCCTGGAAGCAGAGGCAGGACATGCCACCATCCTCCCTCAGCTGAGGGAGGAGGAGACGCAGGACATGCAGGAGAAGGCAAGGCCAAGGCCACACTCAGCCCAGAAGCCTTTGGTGTGGGTGCCTGCCTGCCCCTGCCTGTGACCCCATGAGCCTTGTCTCCAGAGAGAGCACAACCTTCTGGCCATGTCAACTAGTCTGGGGATTATGAACATGCTGTACCAAAGAACCTAAAAAAAGAAAGAGATTTCAAAAAAATAGCTCCCATTGACATTTTGAAGGTTTAAGGATCTGGCTTCTGTTATTTGATGGTGCCGGATGCATGAGCAAGGAAGGACTGGGAAAATGAATAGGTGTGCGCTGCCCTCCTCCCAGGACCAAAGGGAACTGCCCAAGGGCACCCCCAGTTGGCTTGGGAGGCCTCAGAGATTCTTCTTTCACCTTAAAAGGCCTGTTTCCCAGGAGAAAAACTATTTCCCAGTGAGTTGCCCTCCCAATGAGACAAGCTGCTTCCCAGAGGGAAAAACTGCTTCTCAACAGAGGGCACCTCCCAAAGAAGCGGCCACACTGGGCCTGGGTGCTCCTTACAAACACTTTTTGTCTCAGAATAAATGAAGACCTTGTTCCAAGTCTCTCACACTCACCACCACTCCCGTTTCTGCTGAATCTCCGCAGTCCTCGTTTCCTTCTGCGCTCACTGGGAAACGGTGCTCTGTGAGAACATGTCTAGCCAACCACAGGGACCCACCCCTTGCCCCACCCATCTCTCCTTCGGTGCCCACCTAGCCCAGGAGCTGAGGACCCACTAGTGGACTGGGGGCTTCTAGTCTGGTGGGAGAAAAAGACATGGAAACAAAGTATTCCAAAGTCAGGATTTGCCCTTTCATTTTAGCCCTAACCCCCAGATGCCAAGGTTGACTGGAAGAAGAATGCCCAACATGGCCACAAAACAGGGGTGATGTCTAAGAGGCAAGGGTAATGTGATGGGTGGGTGCTCCAAAATGGGGGAGGAGTGATGTCTGAGTGGTGGAGGAGTATGGGCCATGGGGCAGGGGTGACACATGAGGCATAGGGGCTCCAGCCATGGAGCAAGGGTGGTATCTGAGGGCTGGGGGTCCTGGCCATGGGAAGAATGCAGGCCTGGCCCCTGAGCAAGCCAGGGACAGAAGGGCCTACCGGCTCCAACTGCAGTTGGTCTCCTGTGAGTCTGGGTTTTCTTGTTTCCATCTAGACTGCTGATTTTAGGGGTCAGGGGTATCTGACTTATTCCTGCTGAAATGCATGTGTGCAGAATGGGCAGTCATGAGTGGGGAAGGGTATGGGCCCTACTGCTGGGCCACCTTCCGTGCTATGGTCACTCCAGGCCCATGATCCAGCCCAGCACAACCACTGAGTAAGCCAGAGACTCAGACCTTGCTGGGGCACCACACAGGGGCAGGCCATCTTCTAAAGGGAGGAGACAGTGGTATAGGACTCCTGTTTGTACTGAGCGTCAGGGGTTCCAGGTGACAGGCAGCAAAATGACCTGAAATAAGCCCTTCTGCCCTCCAGGCCAGCTGCCTGTGGCCCAGCTGCTGACCACTCCTGTGGCCCAGCCAGGCCTTCCAGGGGTGACCCTCAGCCTCTCCAACCCTCAGGGACCCAAGCTTAATTTAAAGGTGCTGAGACTTCAGTCCTTTGGTCTGAGGGGCATGGCTCACATCAGAGCCCTGGGCTCTGGACTTGGGGCTCCTCAATATCTTTCAAAACCCCCAGAGAGCCTTGAGCTGTGCAACAAATGTTGGGAAGGACTGGGCAGGGCTCACCCTTTTCACAGACAGAGAAACTGAGGCCCACACCATAGAACAGGAGGAGTCACTAGAAGTCTCAGGGAAGCAGAGGGCCTGCAGCTCCATCTCCTGAAAAGACACATATTTAACTCTGGGGAACACCACCCGCAGAGAGGCTGGACTGTCCCAGCTAAGATGCCAAAGTTCACTGGAAGTTCACTGACGGTTCCGGTGCCTGTGCCTCAGACACACTTCCTGGGGCCGTGGGAAAACTGCAGCCTCACCTCCCATAGACTCTGAGGGCCCTGAGAGAGGGAGGAGGCCACAGCGTCCTTTGAAGATGGAGGACACGCTACTGGCTGAAGAGGCAGTGCCTGAAGCGATGCTGGGCACCCAGCCGAGAGCCACTGAGGAAGAGGAGCTCAGAAGGTGGGGGGGGGGGTCTTCCTACACTCAGTCCTCCCTATCTTGGCCCCACACTTTCACTTCCGATGTCTCTCCCATTCTCCAGAGCCTTCAATAGCTCCCACTGGCTGCCACTCAAGTCTCACTGTCTTCCCAGAGGAAGTGGCATTTTATAGGGCCTTGGAGGGTGGGGAGGAGGGAGACAACCGGCCGGGCGTGGGAAACTTACGTGCAAAGACCCAAAGTAATGAAGTGCGTGGCCAGAGAGATAGATAAAGGGTGATATGAGAACAGAGGAGAGGATGGCCCTGCCTGGGAGCTGCACGCTCACCTCCCCTCAGGACTTCATGGCTCTGGAAAGCCCCAAGAGGTGAAGAGCCCCAGCTTGGCTGCACAGCCCCTGGGGGTCTGGCTACCTGATGATGGTTTCACTGGAAGACGTTTTTCTTTCTTACCAGCTAAAAATGAGAGGACGAGAGAGTGGGTAGTGAGCACAAGGTGCAGGACAGGGGAGCCCTGTGAAGGCCCCTGGCCTGCACCTGCAGCAGGGGCTGGGGCTGAGACCAGGAGGAAGAAAGGCTGCAGGTGGTGGCTTGTTAGAGCTGGAGGGGCTTCCTGGCCGGGCATCCACTGTATGCTTGGGACATGCTGCTGCCTCCAGCCACCTCAGCCCCCTACTCATAGTCCCAGACCTTGCCCAACCCAGGCCCAGCCTCCCCCCACTCGACACATCCTGGGTTCCTTCACAACCCCTCTACCATCTTGCCTTTCTGCCCTCACAGCAGACCAGGACAAGGTCCTGTGGGAAAAGGTGTCCATGAGCTGGTACTCAGGCTCACAGGCAGATGTGTGCTCTATGACCAGCCTGGATCAGGCTGTGGGGACAGAAGGACACTTCTACATCTTGGATGGCAGGACATGAGGCTGGCATGGGGCTTGTGCCAGATCCAAAGGCACATAGTAGCTGGGATCAGAGGACTGAGCAGCCTTGGCCAGTCCCTTCCCCTCCCTGAGCCTCAGCTTTTTTGTCTGAGCAATAGGCCAATAGCCTGTTGTGAGGCTTACCTTATCTGAGATAGTAGACACAGCTGATCCCTAGAGGCTGTGTGGATAGAAGGGAGGGTGAATGAGTGGATGGGTGGGTGGGTGGATGGATGGATGGATGGATGTGTGTGTGGGTGGATGGGATGAGGGGTAGAAGGATAAATGGATTGCATGGGGGGACCAGTGGAATGATGGATGGATGAATGGGTGGATGGGCAGATGGGTAGAAGTGTGGGTGGAAGATTGAGTGGGTAGATGGGTGGGTGGGTGGAAGGATGGAAGGATGGATTGATGAATGAGTAGATGTGTGAGCAGATGACTAAATTTTTCTGAAAATTTAAAGACAGATAGTTGGATACTTTCATTAAGTTCAGTAGAATTTCCTGTACAACTATGTATTCCCCAGCCCAAGACACCAGGGAAGTCTATGTGAGAAATGAGAGATGCAGACTTTTCAGAGGGGAATTTAGGATTGGGCCCAACCTCTTCTGCTGTCAGTAATTACTCAAGTACTCACCTGATTCTGGAGCCAGCCCCTGCCAAGAGGGTCCCTAACCCCTTTGGACTAGGGCAAATGACTGTGGTCAGCCATGACCTTGGGCTTGTTGTTGCAGGCCAGGCTGCAGAGAGAAGGGTGAGCAGCTGTCAGATAATGTCCCCCAGGATGCCTAGTCCCTCCTAGTAACTCCTGCAGGTTAGGCCCCGCCCTGAGGTGCCTGACTCCAGCTGGCCTGTTCTTCTTTCCTGCTCCATGTCAGTCCCAGTGGATTCCCCCAGGTGAAGCTTCAGAAGAATCTGATGGCTATGTATTCTCATCTCTCCAGTAACCTGAGGAAATAACAGCTCAGGTTGGTGTGAGACAGGCTGAAGGACCATCCTGAATGCAGCTCAGGGAGCCACCGGATCTCAGAGCCTCTGGGGCCCTGTGAAGAGCTTGCCCCTGTCTGCCCACTCCACCTCCCCTCCAGTCCCAACCTCCGCCCCTCACAGCCTCTGCCTTTTTGTGTCTCAGTCTTGCAGGAGGCCCCAGCTTTGAGTCAAGGGACACCCTCATCAACTGGCAAATTCTTTCATGTTTCTAATCCCCTGACAGAGAGGTTCCAAATGTCCATTCATTGCTGGGACCTTCCTCCTACTGGTCATTGGCCTTGAGGTGGCTTCTGGGCTGGGTGTCTTTAGGTTGGTTGCTGCTATGGCTTGGACATTTGTCCCCTCCAAAGCTCATGTTGAAATGTGACCCCCAGTATAGGAAGTGGAGCCCAAGGTAGGTGTTTGGGTCATAGGGAGAGTCCCTGATGAATGACCTGGTCCTGTCCTGAGGATAATGAGTGAGTTCTGGTCATAGGGAGAGTCCCTGATGAATGACCTGGTCCTGTCCTGAGGATAATGAGTGAGTTCTGCTAGTTCCCAGGAGAGCTGGTTGTTTAATAAAGCCTGGCACCCTTTCTCTCTCTCCCCCCTCCTCCCCTCCCACAGTGGAGACTTCCTTGTACCTCAGTTTCTTTTTCTGTAACACAGGGTTAAAGTCCCAAGGCCATCATCAACTCTCTCCCCCCTCCCCCCTTCTCACTCTCTCCCTCTCTCTCCCTCTCTCTCTCCCTCTCTCCCCCTCTCTCTCTTCCACTCCCACCATGTGATAGCTACACATGCCAACTTCCCTCCAGCAGACTGAAGCCCCCAGCAGAAACAGATGCTGGAGCCAGGCTTCTTGTACAGCCTGCAGAACTGTGAGCCAAATGACCCTCATTTCTTTATAGCTGACCCAGCCTCAGGTGTCCCTTTATTGCAACAGAAACAGACAAATCAGTCAGCTCTGGTCAGACTAGAGGGTACCAAGGCTTGAGACCTAGGGCCTGAAGCATAAGGCCTGGGGAGGCAGGAGGCCCCTGTGGGCACATCTGGGGCATCCAATAATACATGTAAGGCAGAACTAGACACTGCCTCCCAGAATTCCACTCCATAGCTTCCTCCTGACTTCCTCTGCTCCAGGGAGTGGGATGGGCTTCCCCAAGTTAGGGTCAGCTGAGCACCTCTTACCATTACTCAGGAATACAAAACACAACCAAACCACAGCTCTTAGAGCCAAGGAAACCAGAAATGCACCCTAAGAATCAAAAGGACCCCTCGCCACCACCACCACCAGCCTCATCTTGTACCATGCCACACCCAGCTCCTGCTTCATGTGTATTCCTACAACTTCCCAGGGCCACTGAGCACGCCTGGCCAGCACCCACCCCACAGCCATCCCCTGCCAGGAAATGGCACCACCGAGGACAGGAACCACTAGCTGTGTGGCTAATGAAATTTTTTTTTTTTTTTTTTTTTTGAGACAGAGCCTCAAGCTGTCCCCCTGGGTAGAGTGCCGTGGCATTACAGCTCACAGCAACCTCCAACTCCTGGGCTCAAGCGAGTCTCCTGCCTCTGCCTCCCAAGTAGCTGGGACCACAGGCGCCCGCCACAACGCCCGGCTATTTTTTGGTTGCAGCCGTCATTGTTGTTTGGCAGGTCCGGGCTGGGGATTCGAACCCGCCACCTTAGGTGTACGTGGCTGGCGCCTTAGCCGGTTGAGCTATAGGCGCCGAGCCTGGCTAATGAAATTTAATTAAAATTCAATAAAATGAAAAACCCATTTCTAGTGTTCATGAGCACCTTGGTCAGGCAGCTGTGCGTCAGATAGCTTTGACCTAGAAGGTTCCATCATCACATGCAAGTCTAGCAGATGGTCCCCCTTCACAGCTGGGCTCAGTGGCATAGGTGCAAGGACGCCCACCTGCAGCTCAGTTGGGCCAGCATCCCGAGTATTACTGGTCCCAACTGTGTATTCTCATCTCTCCAGCAACTTGGAGCTGCTCTGCCTCTCTTGGTTGTTCATGTGGGTGGGTCTGGTGCCCATGATCTGGGGCTCTCTGTGGGGTGACCTTGTGTCACCTGGCCCAAACAGGCCCCATACTCACTTGAGGGGTGATGGACAAATGTGCTCTGCCAGGCACACTCTGCAAGCCTCGAGAGGGGGAACTGCAGGGCCTCAGGGTTCAAGCCCATGGAGGCCAGCCCAGCACTGGGGCCAGTTGCCTTCACACCCATTTTACAGATGAGTAGACCAGGCTTAGAGATGCTAGCGGCTGCCTTAGGTATTGCTGAGAGTCCCGTCTCTCCTCCTAGGAGGCTCCCTGGCTGTGCCCCAAAAGATCTCAGTCTGGAGCTTAGCCAAATAGGGGCTTTTAACTCTGAATGAAAAATCCCTCCCAACTGCAGGAACGAATGCCAAGAGGAAGGAGTCCGGGCTGAGCTGGAGGCCTAGGGCCACTGGAGCTCCACCAGGTGCAGCTTTCAGCACAGCAGAAACTTCCCTATAACTCGGTTTCTTTTTCTGTAACACAGGGTTAGAGTCCCAGCCCTGTTCCCTAGAAGGCAGGAGGACCTCATGGCTTGGGCTGAGGTCTCCCACGTCCTGGGAGGGGCTATCATCATCACCGGTTCCACATCAGGAAAGGAGATCAGTGTTAATAGCCCAGGGCTTGCACAGCCCACGCCTTGCCCCTGGCCAAGGACAATGTAGATGGGCTGTGAGTAGAAGGGGACGGGTGGAGGACCCGCTACAGAGGATGTGGCAGGAGCCAAACAGGCACCCCTGCCTGCCCCCAATTCAGCCAGAATCCGGCTTGGCACAGAGGGGGTGGGAAAAGAGGGCTCTGCTGCCAGGCCAGGGTGGAGCAGCCTTCTGAAGAAGCAGGAAACAGATGGGCTGGCCAGGGGTGGCCACAGGTAACCAGCCTTGTGGAGAGGAGGGAACTGGAGTGAGCGCCCAGTCCCAGGAAGGTCAGTGAGGCCACCTCCAACCCAGCTGCACCCAGGTCCCCCAGTCAGCTCAGAAGGAGCCATGAGGAGGGAGGGAGGCCTGGCGGGTAGGGGGCGGGGTCTCCCTCTCCTGGCTTAGTCAAGAACATAGCATGAGTCTTCTGTGCAAATTCTGGGCCACAATCAGCCTCCCCCAGCTAGAGCTCCTGCCAGTTCATGGAAGCCCAGGAAGGAGGAGGTGTGTCTGGACACTGTAGCAGGACTTCAGGAGAGACAGGGTCCTCGAAGCTGCCCTGCAGGAGACTGCATGGGCTTCCTGGGAGCAGGACACTGTGCCCAGCAGATCCGTGGAAGAAAGAGAAGCCTGAAGGACCTTTGCTGTGGTGGCAGGTGCAGCCAAGTCCTTCTGCTTCATAGTAGGCCTGCCAGAGGGGGAAAGGGAGCAAACACCCACAGGACGCCTGCCCTGAGAGACACCTCCATTAGCATCTCCAAACCTGGTCCACTCATCTGTAAAATGGGCTTCACAGCAGAGCCACCTGGTGAGGGCAGGAGGGGCAAGGCACCTCCTGAGCCTCCTAGACCAAGGGCTGCTCCAGAAGAGCTCATGACATCATGAAGAACTCAGGGACCCTTGCCATAGCCTTGGGGAGCCACCTGACTTTGGTTTCCTGGTCTGTGAAGTGGGACATGGCCTAGTTACGGGTAGACCAAAGACAAGGGGCAGCCAAGGCCAGTCTGCCTGTGATAGCTGCTGGTGACCTTGATGAGCCCTCCCCACCTGATTCCAGCTTTCCCTTGTATGCAATGAGAGGCTGAAGGCCCAATGGCCCATGGCCCAGCCCGGGCCCAGCCCAGGAATATTGGGGGAAGGGAAGAAGCACGTGATGGCCCCTGCTGGGAGCTGTGCTCTGGAAAGTGTGGGCCTGCACTGGGCCAAGTCCCCTCTGGTGGGCAGCCCTTGCCCTGCTGTCATGGACACGTAAGATAAGCATCTTTGGGAAGTGCAACTCAAGAGGGGAGGGTCACAGGAACTTCCGGGAATTGGGAGGGAGGTGTCCAAGAGGAGGCCTCTGGCAGGTGCCAGCTTCTGGGGTGGGCTTCCGGGTGGGCCTTCCCAGGCCAGCTGGACCCTGGGCTCCTACCTCCTTCCTCCTCAGGGCTGGCCCCCTGCCCACCCCCATCTGTGCAAATTTCCCTCTATAAGGATGTGGGGCCCACCCTGCCCCAGGGTGACCTCATCCTGACTAATCCCATCTGCAGCAACCTGCTTCCAAATAAGGCCACACTCTGGGACCCTGGAGGGCAAGGTTCTGACATATGAGCCTTGGGGGATTTGGGTTACTTAGCCCCTCAGAGCAAGCCCTGGGGCAGTATTCCTATAGGTCCAGCCAGGTCAGAGCCTTGGGAACCACTGATGTTCCTGCCAAGGTCAGGCAGGAACTGAAAGCAGCCTTCATTTGGCAGGTTTCCTCCTAAACTCTAGCTGAGAGGACATCACAGGGTCAAGGGACCCTAAGCAGAACAGAGAGGCTGCCTAGGCTGGGCCCACAGTGGGTTGTGGTACCCTGCTCTGAAACTCCCACCTACCTCTCTTTTGCATTCCTGGGGCTGACATTTCCCTCTGGGAACTGAAAGGAGACCAATAAGCCCCTCCCCACAGGATTCCAACAGCCAGGAGAGCTAGGGGGATGCTGGACTCCTGAAGCAGCAGGGGCCCCTCCCCACCCTACCCCCAGCTCAGAGTTACCCTTCCTTTGTCCCACTCTAACCAGCCTGGAGCTGCCTCAGTTTCCTCTTCTGTCCTCCATGACCTCCCTTGTGGGTTTAGGGCTTGGACAAGGTGTCCAAACACAGGCCTTACAGGCAGAGTGAATATTCCTGAGCACTCTTGGGACCACTGGTGAGGCTCTGGGCCCACAGGTGAGGACACTGAGGCACAGTGAAGGGACCTCCCTGGAGTTTTGCTCAAGAGCTGACATCAGCAGACACCCACCCAGACAAGACTCATCTCTTCCTGAACCTCCCATTAAGCACAACTACAAACCCAGGAAATAGCAGAGGCAGCTGGATGGATTCCAACTACAACAGTGGCCTGAAGCCCAGATAAGAGAGAGGGCACAATGGTGGGCACTGGCAGACCCCCAAAGGAAGAGGGGCCCAGGCCCAGCAATTCCTATCCCTCAGCCTAGTGAGAGAAGGTGGTCTCATTACTTCCTCTGCTGGAATGGGGTCTCAGCAACACCAGGCAGCGGAGGAGCAGGGTCTGAGTATAGCAAACACCTGCCCTGGGAAGCCAAGAGACATGGGGTTTCAATAGGGGAATTCAGAGGTGGGCTGGCACAGACAGTGCCCCCTTGGGCAGAAACCTCCTTCCCCTACCTGGTCCTGCATGACCTGGGAACCCTCAGCCCCTCAGGAAGCACCTATGGGAGCCCCAGCCACCCCAGATCACCCAAATACACCCACACACCCACACAGCCCCATGCAGCTGCAAAAAGCAAATGTTGCTGAGCTCCAGCCACAACATGGTCCAGGCTCCAAGTGCTAACCTGCAGATGGCTACAAACTAAAAATACTTCAATAGCACTCAAAGTCTCTAAATCAGAGCCAAAGTGCCCAGGAGGCAAGCAAAAACCACCCATTACACCAAGAACCAGAGAAATCACAACTTGAATGAAGAAAGACTGTCAACTGATGTCAACACCAATACTGAACACAATGTTAGAATCTCCACAAAGGTCTCAGCGCCTGTGGCTCAAGTGGCTAAGGCGCCAGCCACATACACCTAAGGTGGTGGGTTCAAATCCAGCCCCGGCCTGCCAAACAACAATGACAGCTGCAACCAAAAAATAGCCAGGCGTTGTGGTGGTCCCAGCTACTTGGGAGGCAGAGGCAGGAGACTCGTTTGAGCCCAGGAGTTGGAGGTTGCTGTGAGCTGTGATGCCACAGCCCTCTACCCAGGGGGACAGCTTGAGGCTCTGTCTCAAAAAAAAAAAAAACTCCACAAACAATTTAAAGCTGTCATCATAAAATGTTATAACAAGCAATTATAGTCTCTTGAAACAAATGACAAAAATGAGAAACCTCAGAAAATAAATAGAAATTATAAAAAAGAACCAAATGGAATATATAGAAGTGAAAAATACAGTAACAAATTAAAACTCACTGAACAGATTCAGTAGTAAAGTGAAGATGGCAGAGGATGGAATCCACAAGCTTGAAGACAGCCTGGCAGAGTTTACCCAACAGAGAGAAGAATGGGCCAGGAAGAAAGGAGATAAATAAAGAAAAAACGAACAGAGCTTCAGTGGCCAGTGGAACAATAACAAAAGACCCATTTGATTTTCAGAAAGAGAGCAGAAGAGTCTTTCAACAAAGTTGCTGGAGCAACTGAACATCCATTGGTTAAAAAAAAAAAAAAAAAAAAAACACATATACAAAATTTACAAAATTTTGCGTAAGAAAAAACTATATCTTATACAAAAATTAAGGTGGACTGCAATTTAAATGTAAAAAGAAAATTACAAAACTTTTAGAAAAAACATATGAGAAAATCTTAGGGAGTAGGCTTCAACAAAGAAGCTTGAAACCAAAGTTTGAAATCGTGTTATCAAAGGGAAAGTTCATAGATTGTATCCCCATTAAAATGTAAAATCTTTGCTTTGTAAAAGACCCTGTAAAGAGGATGAAAAGATACAGACTGGAGGAAAATATGCACAAGCCATATATCTGAATGAGTGTTGATATATAAAATGTATTTAAAAATCTAAGAATTCTCAAAACTCAACAGAATAAAACAATTCAAATAAAATATGGGCAAAAATTGCAAAAGACACATCATGGAGAGGATATCTAAATGGCATTTAAGGATATTCAAAGATATTCGACATCATTAACCATTAGGGAATTGAAAATTGAAACCATAATAAGATACAGCTACTTGCCCATCAGATTGGCTAAAGTATGAAATAGTAACAATACCAAATGCTGGTGAGGATGTGGGGAGACTCTCATCCGTTTTTGGTGGGAATGAAACATGTTATAGCCACTCTGAAAAATGGTTTGGCAATTTCTTAAAAAACTGATCATACAACTACCATATGCCTCAGCAATTGTATTCTTGGGCATTTATTCCAGGGAAATGGAAACTTATGTTCACATGAAAACCTACACGTTAAAGTTTATAGCTGCATTATTCATAACAGCCAAAAACTGGAGACAACGCAAATGTCCTTCAACAGGTGAATGGTTAAACAAACCACAGTACACCCATGCTATGGGATACTGCTCACACATAACAATGAACAACCTACTGCTACATGCAACAATGTAGATGAATCCCTACAGGATTATGCTGAGAGAAAGCGGTCCCCACAGGGTACATGCTGCCTGATTCCACTTAATATAACATTCCAGAAATGACACAATTGCAGAATTGCAGGACAGATGAGTGTGTGCAGGGGTTAGGGATACAAAGGAGGGGGTGTGCAGCTCTGAAGAGTAACAGGCATTTCATGGTAAAGGTCTACATCTTGACTGTGGTGGGGGGTGCAGGACCCACAACCATGATAAAACCATATGGAGCTGAAAACACACACACAGAGGAGCACAAAACTCAGATAATGTCAGTACTCTGGTTGTTCCACGGCACTATGATTTCACATTACCAGACAGAGGAAAATTAAGAGCATGCTCTTTATTCTTTATATATTCTTTCTTGCAACTGCAAATGGATTTACCATTATATCAATATTAATTTTTTTTTTAATGGGTTGGAAAAGACTAAAATCTCTCCGCTGACTTCCAGGAAAGAGATGGCATCATAAAAGCTACTGGTTTGGAAAACCGTGACAGAATATGAGATGTGTTATTAGAACCGCCCAAGAAATAGGGCTGTGAGCATTGGTGGCCAACGCCCTAGCAGGTCCCACAACCAGACCTGACAGGTGCTCTGCTGAGACCACCATGCAGTTCCTCTGATTCTACCGACAGGCCCATGCCAGTGGGTTGAGCTCAAGTTTAGTAATGATCCCAACCAGCAGCAAATACTAATAAGAAGGAAAACACAGAAACAAACAAGCAAAAATCAAAAAGAGCACCTGCCATGTCCTGGGTTCTCTAAGACCCTTGGCTATGGCCCTTCGATCCTCTGTTATCCTGGGATAGGAAACCCTTCCCAATTTGGATACGGAAACTGAGGTTTGGAGAAGTTGCCTGAGGTTCAGTGCCTAAGAGGGGTGAGTCCAGCTTTGAGCCCAAGTTTTCTTTGATGTTTTTAGCCCTGGGGAGGTTTGAGTTCCCCCACACCTCTTAACTTCAGTTCCTGATGAAATCAAAGTGACCTGGACATTCCTTCGGATAGCACACTGTGCCCTGTGATGGGGACAGATTGTCAAGCCAGCCAGGTGCCTGGCCTGGGAGGCAGTCCCTGCCCTGAAGAGCATCTCTGGATTGGGAACAGACAGATAGATGGCTGGGCTCCTGCAAGGAGTTGAGTCATTGGTGGGAAGACCAGACTTGGGGATGCCACATCAGAGAGCTTCAGCCTGTCCCTGGCACCACCTGGCTGGCTATTTCTAAGTAGGCAGATCACAAGAAAATGCTCTCATTGGGCTTGAATTGTACATGTGATGTTCTATTTCCTAAAAGTTAACAAAATATGAAGCAAGATGGAAGAACTTTAAGGCTTGGCTGGATGGTGAGAGATGGAGTTCACACTGTTATCCTCAAGGTAAGCAGGAAAGTGTCATCCTAATATTTAAGGCTCTCCTTGTGCCATCTCCAGCTCACACGGCCCTGAAATGGCCTCTTTCATACAGACTTCCCCTCCTGGTTGTGAAGGCTGAGTCCTGAGAGAGTCCAGGCATGAGCTGCAGCTAACGGTCCCTTGGAGGTACCATTCAGGGAGGGAGGGCCCTGGAGCCTGTCCCCTCCCCTCCTAGCTCCCAGCCTCCTGCAGGGAGAAAGACTGCCAAAGGCGGGGAGCAGGGAGGGCTGATCCATCCACACACAGGGGACTAGTTGGCTCAGGGGCCCCATTAAGCACTTTGTAGGGAACAGGGAATGATTGAGTCAGGCCTCCCTCCTTCAGCTTGGGGTGAGGTAGGTGAAGATGTAGGAGGCTCTTCCATCCTGGGGCCTGGACTCTTTCAAGATCCTTTGTCTTCAGGATGGGGACCTTAAATGCACATCGCTCAGTGGGTGAGGGCTACATCTCCCAACGAAGGCTGGAGTCAGCTGCTAGGTCATGTGATTTGAGAGGAAGTAGAAATGGTCCCACCCAATAAGAACTAAAAATGCACCCATGAGGATGGAGCTTGAAGGCCTCAAGCTTTGCTCTCATCTGCACCTTCTTTTGTCAAAGCAAAGCCCCAGGGAGTGAGGTGGGCAGGTGCAGCCTGGCCAGGGGCCCCTCTGGGTTCATGTTGTGTAACAGGCCAGAGTGGCAACTGCTGTTGCCACAATTTAGAGATGTTTGTTGCAAAGTCGTAGCACCTGGGGTAGCCCTCTCTGGAGCCCTCACTCTGTAAGCTTTCTGCCCAGGACAGAGGGCTGTGCTCCCCTCTCTAAGTGCTGGCTTCTGAGTTGGTAGTCTGGGGCAGTTCTCCACCAGTTGAGCCCCCAAAGACCTCACCCTAACCATAGTCATGCACACACTGGTCCCATCTTCATTCTCTAACAGATGTTCAGTGGCTGCCTACTACATGAAGCCACCATCAGCAACAATCCATAGTGAAGACCCAGACCGACGGGCCCTGCCTGAAGGAGGGAGGCCTAGGAGCACATTTCATGAGGAACTGGGGTGAGGGTGTGTGAACGCAAGCTCCTCCCCAAGGCCCACCACACTCCACGAGACCTGCCTCTGCCCAGCTCTCTGGCTTTATTGCACACTCCCTGTCTTTGTGGGACTGATGCCCCAGACTTTCTTGGCTCCTGGAACATGCCAGGTCTAATCCACCTCAGGGCCTTTGCACCTGCAACCCTCTCTGCTCCAAGCCTATGCCTTGCTCTACCAGCTCACTCCCAGCCTTCAGGTGACACCTTGACTACCACCTCCTCAGAGCCCTCCCCAGCCACCATTAAGCTTCTTCCCCTATCTCTGTGCTGACCTGCATCCCAGTGGGCATAGTGTCCAGCTCAGCCTGTGGATTCTTGTTCATTTGCCTGCTTGTTTAATGGGTACAGCTCTCGATGGGTTACAAGTTTCATGAGACAGGAACCATATCTTCTTGGCTAATGCTGCAACTATGGAGAAGGACCTCGCCTGATAAATACAGAGCACCCAGTAAGGATTTGTCAGATGCTCAAGTGAATGAATGGATGTCTTGAAAGAGGGGAGTGACATGTTCTAATTTTTAAAAGATCTCTCAGAGGAAGGCAAACCACAGAGATGGAAAAAGACAATGGTTTCCAGGAGTTGAGGAGAGGGCAGAAAGGGACGAAGAGGTGGGCATGGGGGATATAGGGATAGAATTACTCTGTGTGATCCTGTAATGGTGAATACATCATCCTTTGCTGTACAACAGGAGTTTGTACTCTTGTGTACAAGAGTAAACTCTAAAGTAAACATTGGACTTTGATTAGTAATAATGTAGCAGTACTGATTCATCAATTGTAATAATGTACCACCCTGAGGCAAGGTGTCGATAATGGGGAACGCTGCTCTTTCTGCTCAATTTTTCTGCATACCTGAAATTGCTCTGTAAAATAAAATATATTAATTTGAAACATTTCTTGGAAACCACAATGTGACAATTGTGCACTCGGTAGAATGCTAAAAATGAAAACACAGTAATAGAGGGTGAGGATGTGGAGCAACAGGAACTCTCGAATACTACTGATGGGAGCGGAAGTCAATCCAACCCCTTTGGAAAACTGGCAGTATCTCAGTACTAACCACATTGTATGAACCAAGTTTGTGCCATAGACACGTGTGCATATGTTCATCAGACGCCACACACAAGATGCTGCAGGCACTACAGTGGAAACAACCCCAAACCCATAAACTGAAGAAGGGATGAGTAAATTGTAACTGCTGGATCCAACGGAGACAGTACAGAGGTGAATGAACAGACTGTGTGGTTCTATTTATAAATTGTCAAAACCAATGTGTGATGATGGAAGAGGAAGAGCCTGGAAGGAGCTGGGGAAGAGGTGGGGGTGGGCTGGTCTCAGCGTGTGTTCACTCTGTGATGATGATTTGAGTTGTGACCTAGTGATGTGTGTGCTTTTCTGCAGAGAGGCTGTGCTTCTATATCATGTTTACTGAAGGAAAATGCTGAGTGTAAAGGAGATTAAAAGACCCGCAGTGAGAAGACTTAGGCCTCTCTGACTCAGACTGGATCTGCCCTGAATTCTTTCCTCAGAAAAACCGCAAAGCTGGGTCAGACCTTACTCTGGTCGGGGGCATCTCTCAAGCTTTGCTCAAGCTCACTGAACCGCAGCATGCCCACATCTGATAGGGGACAAAAGTCCCTTTGCTCCCTGTCTTTTGTCCAGAGGCACAGTAATGTGCTATCAGATCTAGGGACATTTACAATCCTTCACATGGATAGGTCCTGCCCCAGCCACCTGGACTCTGTTTTGACTCCCGTTCACACAGCAGGAAGCACCCCCTGGAGCAGATAGCCCGAGGCAGGCAGGCCCTTTCTCACTGGAGCTTAGGGCACCCCAAGTCTTCTCTCTGACCTTTCCATGGATGGGGGGCCAGGGCCCCGGTCCAGCCCCACCGCCCCATCTGCCTTGAGGTCTTAATCTGTGTTGTATGCTTGAGCCACTGAACCTCAAGTTCTCATCCCACATTAGGGGTCTTCTAACTATAATTAGGATTAAGTGTGCTCACCCATCACCATGACGAGATTCCTGCCAAGATGAGATTGTTAACTCTCTAAACATTCTGTATGGTGCCAACACCTCAGACATACATGTTGACCCATCTAAAAATCAGAAATAATTTAAAATATTGGGCCTACATACTTGAGCTTGTGCCTCTTCCACTCCACAAGCCAACATACCTTGTTCTGGGCCTATAAATTCTGACATAGTTGGTCTTCAGGAAGGGCCATTATCAGTAACAGGAGAAGCAAAAATGGCCCAAGAGATGAGCACTGGGGTAGGAGTCCAGACTGCTGTGTTCTGGTCCTGGCTCAGCCCACTGCGCATTCAGCTCTGGACCTCTTTGAAGCTGTGTCCATCTTTATAACAGGGACATTTTTTTTTCTCCCTAGGCCTTAGTTCCTTCATTTATAAAGGGGGACACATCTCACAGAGCTACAGAAAGCATTAAATGAGCTCGTGTACGGAAAGTACTTAGCACAGTGTGTGATGCATGGTAAGCGCCCAGTCTCTGGGTGCTGCTGCTCACTTTGTACTCTGTGTGTGTATCTGTCAGGACAGGATAGAGCGGTGCTGCAACAGACATGCCTCAAAGCCTCAGTGGCTTAACATAACCAAAATCAATATTTTCCTCACACTACATGACTACTCTGGTGAGCAAGATATTCTCCTCCGTCCAAACCTCCCTCAGGGACTTAGGCTGACCCTCCACTACCTGGAACATCACTTGTTGCCATGACAAACAGAAGTGAAAGTGACAAATAGCTCACGAGAGGTTACACTCAGCAGAGGAATTACTGCTCACATCTCATTTGGCCAAAGCATGTCACAAGGCCAGACCTAATTTCAAGGGGATGGAGAAGTGGTATCAACACCTGTGTCCAGCGGGAGACCTGGAACATTACTGAGTAGTCCAATGACACGCCCCCAACATGT
Source organism: Otolemur garnettii (assembly GCF_000181295.1). Classification (NCBI taxonomy): domain Eukaryota; kingdom Metazoa; phylum Chordata; class Mammalia; order Primates; family Galagidae; genus Otolemur; species Otolemur garnettii. The sequence goes on along the minus strand of NW_003852487.1, from coordinate 5,684,099 downwards.
GTGGCCAATCTTCCTTGATCACCTGGCTCTCAGCCGGCTTTGAGGCTGTTCTGAGCATGTGTGGTACCCCTCCCCATCCAATCCAACTCCAGCAACATCAGAGAGAAATGCAGTTCTGCTGATGTGTTAATGGGGACACAGCCTGTGCACAGTTCTGTCCTGCCTCTCTTCAATGGCCAGGCTTCCGGGCTCTAGCCTCCAGCTTGCAAGCTGAGTGGTGATGATAATGACATTTGCTGCCCTGCGGGACATTAACCCTCTGCTCTGTGAGGTGCGAGGCTCTTCCACAGCCCCTCATTATGTGCTCACAGCCCCAGGAGCTGGGCACTGCTATTATGCTCACTTTACTGATAGAATTAAGACCCAAAAAGAATAAAAAACATTTCCAGGGTCACATAGCATCTGGGTCTGCTAGATCCAGGGAACATGTTGGTACAGATGCCACAGTTCAGCATAGAGAGAGCAGCCCAGATCAGGCCACAACCCTTGTCCCCTGCCTTGACCATGGATGCTTAGTGCTGGCTTTTTCTCGTTAGTCCACCATCCCAGCATCCCCTCAACCCTGTGATTTCCCTTGGAGGCCATGGTGAGACCCTGGCTGTCAGGTTCAAACCACTATTTCTGTCTCCTCTGATGACCTCAGGAAAACCTGCCAGAGAGAGCACAGTGTCCATTCATGCCTCTTGCTATGAGCAGGGTCATAGGGTGTGTTCCAGAGAATGCTGCAGTGGAGAAAATTATCCTCAAACTTACTGTTTGAGGTCAAAACTACTGTCGTAGGTCCGATATGCAGAAAGGGTTCAGCCTCTCTCGTGGCTCTAGCCATCTGAAGGCTCCACCATGCTATCTGCCCAAGATGGGGTACTGTCACGGCCTCCCAGCTCAGTGAGGACTTCCTCACACCATGGCATCTCAGGACAGACTGGCATCCCCAGAGAGCCAGGTTGGGGCCATGTGGCCCTTCTGACCCAGATTCAGGAGTCACAGATTGTCACTTCTGCTGCATTTTTTTTTTTATGTCTATAACTAAGACACTAAGACCTTCCAAATTCAAGTGGGAGGAATCAGAGCCCTCCCAATGGGCGCTCAAAGTCACATTGCAGAAGGGCAGGAGTCATGGTCATTGTAGTGACTGACTTCAGGGAATAGTCTAAAAATGTCAACTCCAGGCCCAGCTTTGCCACATAACTGCTAAGTGACCTGCAAGCCACCTGTCTTCTCTGAGCCCCAGTTTACCCTCCTGTAAATGGGACTAAGGAGCCCTCCCCCTGGACGTCAAGGATGAAGTTAAGCTGTGACCCTGCTACTTTGGCAAGAGGTGTTCTTCCACATGAGGGGCCTCCGGAGCCTGCACCCTTCACAGTCCAAAGCTGCCTTGGACTCGGCTCACTTCTGGGCCAGACTTCCCAAGGCTTGCCACTTATCACCCACCCTGCAGGAGCACTCTTTGGCACCAGACTCTCCTGAGGCAGACAGGGTGACCCAGGCCACCCCAGTTTCCTCAAGTCCCTGGAAGGCACAAGGGCCCAGCGCCAGGCACAGCAAGAAGGGCCCTATTCACTGGGCTCCTGGGGGTCCACACAGATCTCTGCTCAGGCCTAGGAACATGCTCTCTGCCCCATGAAAGGCAGTCAGTGCTTGGACAGCCGACGCTGGACTCTGGCAGCAGGCTCTACAGAGTGTGGCCTCAAGAGGCCCAGCTCATTGAGTAGAGAGGACACTGCTCTCACCTGGAGTCCGTGATCTGTCTACCCTTGTGCTTGATGCCTGCTGAATGCATGGCAAAGACGTGACTTCAGCAGCTCTCAGTCATAGGTGTCACCCACGTACACAGCTCTAGCCACATGCCGGCCACATACCTGTATGTGATCCCAGCATAGGCAAGAGCAGAGGCCTGAGTCACATCTGCTGTGGAACCAGCCTTAGTCCCTGTTGTACGTCCTGCTACTCCAGCCCCAGCTGAGCTGTACACACCCAGCTCTTGGGCCATCCAGAGCAGGAAAAACTCATTTTTCACCTTCCAGTTAGACACGCTGTGATTTCCGAGCCCACTCTGTGCTCCAGGCCATGCTCTTGCCCCATCTCACAGATGAGACACAGAGGCACAGAGAGGCTGGCTAACTTATAGGGATGCCAGATTTGAGCCTGGGAAGTCCCACTCTGAGTTCTTTCTCAGGAGCTTTATTTTTAGGGAAAATTGGAGACGGTTTTGAGCAAAAAGGTCAGGGATAGAACTGAGTTTCAGAGAGATGCACTGCCAGACATCTGTTGCAACACGGACAGTCGGTGAAGACACTATTGAGAGACAAAAGCAGTCACCAAAGACAGGCCCCCGGTGGCTCCACTCAGGAAGGCCCTAGAGAAGTCAGATCAGAGACATATAGTGGGGGGTGGGGGCAGGGCTTCCCCACCAGGCCCAGGTGGTCAAGGAAGGTCTTGCAGGGAGGTGGCCCTGCCACTGAGACCCTAATGACAAGGTGGCAGGCATAGCACACAAAGGCCCTGGAGCAAACAGAGCTAGGTGTGGCTGGAGCAGAGGGGAAGAAAGAGGGAGGGAGGCCACAAATGTGGACTTGACCCAGTGATGGGGTCCTCACCTCTCCCCCACCACTATCAGCCAGGTAGCCACCCTCTGAGTATGTGCCTCTGAACAGATTTGGCCAATCTCCCTCCCCTCCCCTCCTCCCATCCCCCTCCTCCCCCTCCCTTCCCGTCCCCCTTCTCCCCCTCCCTCTCCTCTGCTCCCTCCACTTCCCCCTTCACTCTCTAGTCCCTCTCCCTCCCATCTCTCTTCCCTCCTCCTCCCCCCCTCCCCTCCCCTCCTCCTCTGTGGAACCTGGTATCTCAGGACCATGGCAAAGGCTGATGGTTTCTCTAGGGTATTTCTCTAACTGGGCGAGGACTTTCTGAGCCAGACATGAGAGTGGAAATTTTTCCTCTCAAAATAGGAATTGGCTGTCCAGGAGTTAAAGATAGAATCCTGTGGCAAGACCACGGTCAGTCAGAGTCTCTATCCAGGCTGGCCAACGGGAGGGTGGGGGCTGGCCTGGGCACTGCTCTGGCATACCCAGCCGGCGATTCACCAACCTGTAGGCCAGGGCCGGGGTGAGCCGGGACTCAGCAGGGAGACACAGACACTATAACCACCTTGCCTGGGTGCAAGGGCTGGGGGTTTGCTGCAGCCTTGGCCCACCCAGACGCCTTCCTGGGGGAGGAGGCCTCAGGAAGGTCAGCAAGCAGGACCTCTAGGGGGGGCCCTGCCCAGCCACCAGCCTGACTGGGTGTTGCCCCTTGCTGTACCCCCCACCCTGGCTTGGCATCTGGGAGCACCCAGGGCTCAGCCTTTGTCCTTGGGGGGGAGGGGTAGTGATCATGTAAGCCTGTGAGTGAAAACAAGGTGCAGTAGGTTCAGTGACAAGACCAGTGTCAGTAAACAGGGTAGCCCTGCACAAATCACCCCCAGTGCACAGTGTGGACATCCACAGGGGCTCAGGTGGAGGTAGCCCCTTCTCCATGCCTGTCTCTGCATCCAACTGGTGGGGAAATCGAGGCTCAGAGAAGATGCTCCAGCCCCGAAGTCACAGCTAGGGGTGAGTACGCAAACCCAGATCCGGTTCCAAACCCTGAGCCTTAGCAGAGTGTTCTGTGGGTCCAGGGCAGTTCATGTGCCAGGCGGGCGACACACCTGGAGGAGGTGAGGAAGAGGAGAGAAGGTTCCAGCAGGGCAAGCCATCCCCTAGCCAAGCGCTTCCCCCACCCCCATCTGTTAAAAGCGCAGGTCAGCCTTTAACACTGGGGGAGAGGGGGAGAGACTGGCACTTTGGCCAGTCTCCAAGGTGCAATGATGTCTCAAGCTGCAGTGACTTCCTGGGAGCAGACTGGGGGAGATGCAGGGCAGCTCCACAGGTGCTGCGTTTCCACCACCCAAGTGCACTGCATGCAAATCACCTCCAGAACATAGATGGGGGTTTGCAGACTACTACCCAAGGCTAAGTCCAGTCCAAGGCCAAGTCTGGACTGTAAGGTTTAATAGGAACACAGCAGCGCCCATTTGTTTAAGCATTGTCCATGGCCTTTTCTGGTGGATAATTACAGAGCTGAATAGTTGTGGGGGATTTCAAAGCCCAAAATATTTACTACCTGGCCCTTTACAGAGAAAGTTTGCTGACCTACAGGATGCATCATAGCAAAATGTAGCAAAATAATTAGGAAGTAATGTTTTAAGGAATTACTGCATTTAAAAAAAAAAAACAACTTTACTGAGGTATAATTGCCATAAAATAAACTATGCATATATAAAGTGTAAAGTTAATAAGTTTGCCATATATGTGTATGTATACCTGGAAAACCACCACACAATAAAATAATGAACTTACCTATGACCCCATGTTATGTTAGTCTCCATTCCCTAGAATTTATTACAAACAGTATCATAGAATATGAAATCTTTTCTGTCTGGCTTCTTTTTCCCACTATAATTATTTCAATGCCTCCAGGTGGCTGTGTGTATCATTTATTGCTGAGTACCTTTCCACTACATGAGCATATTAGGACGTGTTTATACATTCACTTGTGGGTGGATTTATTTTTTTAGTTACTTCCGATTTCCGACTATTACTAATATAGTCACTGTGAATGCTTATGTACAAGTCTTTGTATGAATGTATGTCTTCGTTTCTCTTGGGCGAATATCTAGGACTAGAATCACTGCATCACAGAGTATATGTACATTTAGATTTTTCAGAAATCCCCAAACTTCCCCAAAGTAGTTCTGGTGGAGTTTTGTTTGTTCGATTGGTTTTTTTTACATTTTTACCAACAATGTGTGGGAGTTCTAGTTCCTCCACTTGATATGGTTGGGCTTTAAAATTTCAACCGTTCTAATAAATACATATGATGTATGTCATTACGGCTTTAATTTTTATTTATTTACAGGTGCCTGCCACAACACCCAGCTAATTTTTTTTATTTTTTGTAGAGACAAGGTCTCACTCTTACTCAGGGTGGTCTGGAACTCCTGAGGTCAGGTGATCCACTCACCATGGCCTCCCAGAGTGTTAGGATTACAGGCATGAACCACTGCCCCATGGTCTAATTTTAATTTTTCTAATGACAATGATGTGGGGCATCTTTTCATGTGGTTATTTGCCATTCCTATATCTTCTTTTCGCTTGGGCTGTTTGTATTTTTATTATCAGGTTTTGAGAGATTTTGAATATTCTGAAAACAAGGACTTTATCAGATATATGATATACAAAGATTTTTTTTTTTTACGAGATGTGACTTGCCTTCTCACTGTCTTAACAGAACCATTTGAAGAGGAGACGTTTCTTTTTTTTTGAGACAGAGTCTCACTATGTGGCCCTCGGTAGAGTGATGTGGCGTCACAGCTCACAGCAACTTGAAACTGTTGGGCGTAAGTGATTCTCTTGCAGGCACCCGCCATAATGCCCAGCTAGTTTTTTTTGATGCTGTTGTAATTGTCATTGTTGTCTAGCTGTTCTGGGCTGGATTCGAACCCACCAGCATTGGTGCATGTGGCCGGCGTTGTAACCACTGTGCTACGGGCACCAAGCCAGAAGTTTCTACTTTTGATAAAATCAATTTGTCAACTTGTACTTTGTATGAATTGTGCTTTTGATGACATATCTAAAAAAATCTGTGCCTAACCCAAGATCATGAAGCTTTTTTCCTTAGAAGTTTTATAGCTTTAAGTTTTACATTTAGGTCCATAATCTATTTTGAATTTTGTATATGATATAATGTGTAGCTCATTATTTTATAAGATAGCTTATTTAAATAAGTCTGCTTATTTTAATAAATATAGTATCTTACTGCCCCAGCATCACTGGGTTAAAGATTATCCTTTCTTCACAGAATTACCTTTTCATCCTTGTTGATAATCAGTCCTGAGTCTATTTCTGGACTTTATTCTGTTCCCTGGATCTATTTGTCTATCTTGACACACCTTCTTGATTACTGTAGCTTTATAGCAAGTTTTGAAACTATGTAACATTAGAGCTCCAGCTTTGTCAAATTTGTTTGAGCTTTTCCAGGTCCATTATATAGTTTCACAGGAATCTAGGAAGGTTTTTACCTGCCAGTTTAATGCCTTTAATAGATACACAGCTATTTAGGTTATCTATGTCTTCTGGAGTGAGATTTGGCCATTGGTGTCCTTCAAAGAATGTGTCCATTTCATCTAAGTTGTTGAATTGACTGGCATAAGGCTGTTCATATAATTCCTAATATCCTTTTTAATCTCTCCAGAATCTATAATTATGTCTCCTCTCATTTTTGATGTTGGTATTTTGTGCCTTTCTCTTTTCTGATCAGTTTATCTAGTTTATTTTTTTTTTAGTAGATTACCTAGGGCTAATAATTTATATCTTTTTTTTTTTTTTTTTTTGGCCAGGGCCGGGTTTGAATCCACCACCTCCGCTATAGGGGCAGGCACCCTACTCCCTGAGCCACAGGTGCCGCCCTAACAATTTATATCTTAACATTAATTTCACTTCAAAATTCATATTAACTTATTTCCAGTAGAATATAGAAGTTTTACTCCCATGTAGCTTCATTTCTCTTTTTTCTGCTATTATTGTTACACTTACGCTCAAAAATACATCATGATTCTTTCTTTAAACAACGTTATGCCTTTTAAACATACTAAAAAGAAAAAAATGTATTTACTGAGGTTTAAAACACATGTGACTGTTTTTATTCATCACGTTCTCTTCACTCCATCCTGCGGCTTCCAGGCTCCATCCAGCATCACTTCCTTTACTCTAATATACCTTCGTTTCTACCTCCCTCCGTTGTGTGCTTATTATCAAGGATAGTACATTTCTTTATGTTACAGGCCCAACAGCAAAATTTTATTGACGTTGCTTTATGCAATTGCTTCCTGAATTAGTTTGGAGAAGAAAGGAGGGGAAAGATGTAACGATGTCATTTTTTATAATGACTTTCATTAGTACTCTTCGTGTTTTGGTGTGAATTTGAATTGCTGTCAGTTCCTTTCTGCCTGAAAAATTCCCTTGAGTACTTCTTGTAAGGCAGGTCTGCTAGCAATAAATTTGCTCGTTGCCTTTTGTTTGTTTACCTATAAATATCTTTACCTCCATATTTGAAAAACAATTTTCCTCAGTATGGGATTCTGGGTTAGCAGGTTTTTCTTTCAGTGCTTTGAACATATTGTCCCACTGCCTGTGGCCTCCATCGTCTCAGATGAGAAGTCAGCTGTTGATTTTTATCAAGGTTCCTTGGCACATGGTGAATTGTTTTTTGTCTTTTGGAATGTTTCCCTGTCTCTGGATTTCAAACTTTGAAATATGATATGTGAATCTGTTGGCATTTGTCCTACCTGGAGTTTGTTGAGTGTCTTGGGAGCAGATTATCATCATTCATCAAGTTGGGGAAGTTATTAGCCATTATTTTTTCAACCATTTCCCCCTGTCCTTCTAGCATTTCCATCATGCAAATGCACATGTTTGTGTGCTTAATGGTGCCCCACATTCCTCCTTGGCTCTGTTCACTTTCTTTCATTCTTTTTTCTCCCTTTTCTTCAGGGTATAGAATCTCTCTTGGTCTATCTTGTAGTTCCCTTATTCTTTCTTTTGCCAGCTGGAATCTACTGTTGAGCCCTCTACTGAATTTTTCTTCTTGCCTGTTGTACTTTCAACTCCACAATTTCCATTTGGTTCTTTTTATAATTCCAGTGTCTTCAGTGATAGTCTCTACTTTCTGAGTCATTATCCTATGCCTTTGTTTAATTCTTCCATCATGGTTTCCTTTAGTTCTTTGATATTCTTTGGTTTGTTTTCTTTGATATTTTCAATAGCTTCTTCAAAGTCTTGTCTGCTAATCACAACACCTGGGCCCCCTTGAAGGCAGATTCATTGCCTGCTTTTATTCTTCTTGTGGATGGGTCACACTTTCCTGATTCTTTTCATATCTCATAGTATTTTATTGAAAACTGAACATCTTAGGTAACATATAACAAATATCAATACTCATCTACCCACCAGGGGTTTGTTAATGTTGCTGTTATTTATCTGTTCACTTTTTTGTCTAGTGATTTGGCTGAACTAATTCTGTGAGATCTGTTTCTCCTGAAGTATGTCTCTTTTGATATTCCTGGTCCAATTTCCTCCCCCCCTTTTTTTTTTGAGACAAAGTCTCACTTTGTTGCCCTTGGTAGAGTGCTGTGGCATTATAGCTCACAGTAACCTCCAAGTCTTAAGCTCTAGTGATTCTCTTGCCTCAGTTTTTCATTTTTAGTAGAGACGGGATCTCATGCTTACTCAGCCTGGTCTTAAACTCATAAACTCAAGCAATCCACCCACCTTGGCCTCCCAGAATGCTAAGATTACAGGCATGAGCCACCATGCCCAGCCTCCTCCCTCATTGTTATCTTTAAGCCAGACCTAAGGGCGATTCCCCGATTTAGCACAATTTAGTGGTCATCTACTAATTGGTCAGAGTTCGTGCTTAATCTCCTTAAGACAGGAAGGTCTCACTTTACTGTTGGGTCCACGTGTAGTTTGGAGATTGCTCTCATAGCTCACAGGAAGTGTATGAATTACTGCACATTCAGGCAGGGACTAGTGGTCCTGACATTCCTTCCCTGTCACTCCTCTGAGCATGAAGTCTTGAGCAAGCACACAGTCTATCAGACCACCAAGGATGACTGGTTTTATCCAGGCTCTTTGACTGTCTCATCCATGGTCTCCCCGTTAAATTTATGGCTTGTCTGCTTCTAGTGGCATCCCACCCGGCTGTTGTTGGCTGTTTGCTCTTTTGTTTTTAACAATGCCCTGGAGCATAAATTGCAGTCTGATCCACACAAGGTACTTGGCTGGGGACAGGCGTTGTCAGTCTTTGAAGTTTACTCTGATCCTCTCCTGGGCAAGAGTTCTGTTCTATGGAGCAGGAACTGAGAATCAGGAGAATTCACCCCTCACTGCCCCCTCACCTGTTTCTCACTATGAGCTAAAGGCACAGGGAAGACAAGAGCAGTGACTGATGTACCTACTGGTCACCTCCCTCATACAATACAGATCTCAACAGCACAGAGCCAAGCAGGATGAAATCTGCCAGTGTTTACTGGTTGCTGAATATACCCCAAGTAGCTCTCCCACATGCAGAAGCTGGGAGAGACAGGGGCTGCCACACTGCTGCTGAGTCCTCTAGGACAGCTCTTCTACAGCCCTGAGCCCATCCAGTGAGAGCTTCTCTGCTAGATGCTCCCCTATGGTTCAGTAGCTGAGGTGGCAGAATAAGATGCCCAGTGGCCCAGCTCAGCATAGGTCCTTTACAGCAAGTTGCTGACAAAGACAGGACACACTTAAACTCACTGGCCACTGAGGAAATGTGGAATGTTGCTCCACTTCAGGGAGCTGGCAGGGGTAGAGCTTTCCCCTCAGCCACCAAGCCCTCTTGCAGCCAGTCATGGGCAGAAGTGTGCAACCCATGACTCAAATGCCAAAGTCACATTTCTTCTTGCCAAGTTTCATAGATTTTATTGACTAAATGCTTCCCAGCTTTCTTTAAGCCTTTTTGCCAATCTCCAGAGACTTCCGGTGATTGTCTTAGTTAGTTTTGACCAGTCTAATGGTTGTCTATCAGGGGAAGATGTTTTGCCAAACTCCTTACACTGACATTTCCAAAGCTCAGTTACCTTTCAAGAAGTTTTAAATAATTAACTCCTGTGTTTACCATTTATGATGCTTTCCATTTCTTTTGGATAGATCCATATATCTGAAATCATTTTTCTTCTGCCTTGAAAGGGTTTCTTTAACCTAGGGGTGCCCAACCTATGGCTGCATGTTAATTTAATAAGGACCTTTTTGCTTATATGTGGTGTCAGATGTCATGCACGAACTTTTTCTTTCATTATTATATTATTTTGCTTATCAGTTTTCATTAGTGTTTGTGTGTTTAATGTGTGACCCAAGACAACTCCTATTCTTCTAATGTGCAGCAGAGAAAAAAAAAGATCAGACACCCTTGCTTTAACATCTCTTATTTCTTATTATATTGATATAAGTCTAAAGGTGATGAATTCCTTCAGGTTCACAAATGTGAATAGTCTTTATTTTACCTAAAGTGACTTCCACTGGGTATAAATTCTGAGTTTGCAAGGTTTTTTTAGTCAATAGTTTAAAGATGCCGTTCTACTGCTTTGTACCTTACAATGTTTTCAATGAGAAATCTGCTGTCATCCTTACATTTCTTTCTCTTTACATAAAGAATTATTGTTCTCCTTCTAGCTGCTTTTAAGGTTTTCTTTCTTTCTTTCTTTCTTTTTTTTGGAAGCAGAGTCTCACTATGTTGCCCTCAGTAGAGTGCCATGGTGTTACAGCTCACAGCAACCTCCAACTCTTAGGCTTAAGTGATTCTCTTGCCTCAGCCTCCCAAGTAGCTGGGACTACACAATGCCCAGCTATTTTTTGTTGCAGTTGTCATTGTTGTTTAGCTGGCCTGGGCCAGGTTCAAACCCACCACCCTCTGTGTACGTGGCTGGCACTGTAACCTCTGTGCTGTGGGCACCAAGCCCTTTTAAGGTTTTCTATTTGTCACTAGCTGTAATCAGTTTATAATGTGTTTGGTGCAGTCTTCTTCTTCTTTCTTGTGCTTATACTTTATTGAGTTTCTCAGATCTCTACATTTATATTTTTCATCCAACTTGGAATTTTTTCAGCCACTGTTTCTTCAAATTTTTTTTTCTTTCCCCATCTCCTCACCTATCCTTTCCTTCAGGAACACAGTTACACATGTATTAGGCCACATACACATACTGTTTCCAAGCTCACTAATGCTTTGTTCATCTTAAAACGTTTTCCTCTGTGTGTTTTGCTTTGGGTAGTTTCTACTGTTTTGTCTTCAAGTTCACTAATCTTTTCTTCCATAATATCTAATCTGCCTATTTTCTCTTGAATGAAACTTTTATCTCGACATTGTAGTTTTTCATGTCTAAAAGTTTAGTTGTTGGTTTTCTTCCAATATTATATGTCTTTATTTAACTTTCTGCACATGTGGGAATAAAGTGTTAATTATCCTAATGTCTTTGTCAACTAATTATAATACTCATCAATTCTGAGTCAGTTTCCATTGATTGATTTTTCTCATTATGAATCATAATTTCCTGCTTCTTTTCATGACTGCTAATTTTTTCTTGGATGCCAGACATTGTGAAATTTCCTTTTTTGGTAACATTTTCCACTCTTTAAGACTAGAACTTCAGAATAATCTTTTCAATGCCACGAGTCTTGATATGTCCTAGATTGGCTAATAAAAATAGGCTCTATTCCTGATTCTGGAGTGGTAGGTACTGTTTCCTCTAATCATTTCAGGCCACTGTTTTTTCTTCCTTGAACACCCAGGCACCAATCATTCCTCTCTTCTGAGTATTTAAGAACCAACTGCCAGTTTATGGAGTTTCCTCTTCATGGAATTCTACATCCAGAGAACTCTAGCCTCTTTGGTCTCCCCCAACTCTGCTTTGTGTTCTCAACTCAGGGATTCCACTGGGTTCCACCTCAGTGCCTATTCCCTTTGTCATGGCCCAAAAACTGTCCAGGGGAGGGAAGGGTTCTACAGGGCTCATCCAGCTTGCTCCCCTTCCCCATCTGATGCCAAGTTTCTTGCATGTTTTTACATCATTTCTGATAGGAGGATGAATCTGGCCAGAAGGGTTCATATATATATCTACTTGTGCAAAAGAAATACAGTTCTTCCATTTCTCTGAATTATCACACATGGGATGAGGAGGAGTCAACTCTGTTTTCTCCCATCTTCCCAGCACCTGGAACATTACTAGCCTCAGAGCAGGTGCTCAGTAAATGAATGCTCCCCTGTGCGAGTGGAAATCATCCTCCTCCTTTAATGTACTTCCTTCCCTCTCAGCATTAATGCACAAGTGTGGACTTATAGAAATGTCAGAGTCCTGTCCTCAGGGAATGAACAACATAGGAGAGATTTAGAAAAAGGTGAGGTAAGACAACTACCCAGGGGTGCAGATGTTGCCACAGTGCTGAGGATGTGCCAGGGCCTGTAGAAATCCTGCCCTCTCCCTTGAGATGGTATGGAGGACACAGAACCATGGGATGAGGGATCCCAAAGGAAGAGACTAAGCTCCATTCAGGTCCATTGGGGGAGGGGCTCTCAAAGGCTCTGTGCCTGTGAGGAGGAAGAGGAAGAGCCAGGGGACAAAGGAAGAGAAAAGGGCAGAGAACAGTACTCACCAGGCCAGCAGCACTGGAGTGGGGGGTGGATACATGAAGCTATTGGATTATGCCCAGTGAAATTGCTGCTTTTGTACTTAAAACCTGTTGAATGCCGGCAGTTTTATACGCTTCAGCCTCATACAAATTACAGCATACTATAGCATGGACATAAATATTCTTTGCTTGTTTGTGGTTTTTTGATGTATAATTTACAGTAAAATGCACAGCTTGGTGGCTTTGCACATCTATGTACAGTGTGTAGCCACCACCCAGACCTGGTCTTTCCCCCTAGAAGACCCCCAGGCTCCTCCCCTAGGTAAGTGGTCTCTGAAGCCCAGCACCATGAGTATTTGCTGCCTATCTTTGAAATTCATATAAGTGGAACAACAGGGCATTCTCTTTTGCATGTGGCTTCTTTCTTTTAATACTGAATCCATCAGGCCTGACCCTGGCATTGCAGGTTGTACACGATGTTTAAGAGGGTTTTACTTTATGGCAACTGCCACCCACTGGTCCTATCCCCAGGACACCCTCCAGGCCCAGAGCCTGTAATACAGTCAGTAAATGTTTGCAGGGTGGATGGAAGGGTGGAAGAGACAAGGGAGCCTTGAGAGAGGCCATAGACATCCTCACACTCTCCTCTAAGGAAAGTAGACATTGCCATGGTGGCAAGGACTCTCCTTGCTCTTAAGTCCAGGTTCCCAAGGTCTGAGACTTTTTTTAAGGACACCTCTTACAAAGATTTTGAAAAGCCATATATCCCTGGTACATATTGAAGTTGATATCTAAAATACATCATCATGACTTTAAATAATGTATTTTTAATCAGTGGTATTTATAAACTATTCAACTTTTCATAAGGTGAAGTAAGATGAGGGTTGGATATAACTTGAATCAATATTCTGTGATATAATTTCATCAAATTGGTTTTAACTGTGGCATTAATTAATGCAGACTGTTGTGGGAAGAAATCACATACAAAATATTATTCATGTGTGTTATCAATTTTGTCTTGAAAACCAAGGAGAACTGAAAATCATTCTAGTGGACAGCAGAGTTTATGTTCTGGTTTACCCAAGACCCAGCTTGGGCGTGGGCTTGGTGCACCAACAGATCCAAGCAGGATGGCTGAGGCTGGGGTGTCCAAGTTGAGTAATGCCTCATCAATGTGGCTGCACACCAAGGATGGACATGGGCTTCAAAGCCTACACAACATGGATGCCCCACTCAGTGCAGGAGAAATAGTGTGGACCATCAGCTGCAGGGACTCCAGGGCAAGGGCATCCATCATCTGGATGTATTGTGTGTCACAGTTGTAGGCCTTCTGGAAGGCTACTTCCCAGCCTCCCAGGACAGCTGGAACTTCACACACATGTCTGCAGGAGTACAGATACACACACATGCTTGCCAGTGAAGGGACCAGTCTGATGCCCAGGACTTATTTCTCCCATCCCTCTACTTCGGACAGCCTAATTACTTCAATAAAGCCATGTGCATTGGTCTAGGGGGAAATGGAAACTATTTCCTCAAGTTTTGGCTTTTGCACCTAAAAACAACAGCCCCCCCCCAAAAAAAAAACTCAGGTAACTCTTTTTCCTTTAAATCTTCTATTGATCACACATTTAAACATTTATTGAATTTTTTCTAATAACTAGCAATACTTATTGTAAAATATTCAGCAAGATGAGAATGTGTGAAATATAAAAGGAAAGCCCTTGGAAAACACATACATGTGGTCCACTGCATGTACATTAGACCACCCCACCCAAATGCATATGCATGTACAAGCTACACATACGCACACCAACTGCTGCTTGTTGGTTTTAATAAAATTGAGATAAAACTAAACCAATGGTCTAGTGTCTGGCTTTTCTTCCTTTTTAATGAGCTGTAACCTTCACAGAATAAAGTGCACAGACCCTGAGTGTCAGGAGTGTTAGGATGAGGCCGTCTGGGCAGGAGGCAGAGAGCTCCCAGGCATCCAGAGCTGACTGAAACTTCTGGACTCTTCCGTCTCACCTTGGCCACAGCCTGGCCCAAGCTTCTGTGTCTCAAACCTAGTGGTTGGACTTGGTGAAAAATGGTCTACCTGCCACCCTCTGACCGGGTATTTTTAGGTTAAAATCACTGCCTTTTTGCCTCATAAAAGAGCATCCTGGCTGGACAAGTAGAAGGCCAGAAGGCTTCTCCTCACCAAAGGTCATAGCAGTAATAATAGTAACAATAATCTGAATGACAGTAGTGGGACAGAGGCTCATGAACGTGCATGGAGAGCAGGCCCCCAGCCCGGGGCTGGTGAGGCCGCAGGCTGGGGTAGGAGGTGAGACTGAGTCTGGCTTGCTACTCACCACCCGCCACCACAAGAGCCCCAGTGCAAGTGTTCTGAACAGCCTCACTGACCAGAGCCAAAGCAAGGGAACAAAACTCTGAAATACCACTCAGCAAGGGGCAGGTGAGAGACACGCACAACAGTGGGAGAGCCTCAAAGACACCACCCTGCAGTGAAGAGGCCAGGTGCACCATGAAATTCCAGAATCAGCAAAACCAGCTCAGCGGCCTCCTGGGAGGGGCTGGAGGCGGGGAAGGGTCTCCAGAGAACTTCAGAGTAACAAAAACACTCCACCTTAACGTGGTTTTGTCCAAATCAGTTGAACAGTACCCTTAAGATCTGAACGTTTTGCAATGTCTAAGCCACACTTCAAGGAAGGACTTCCAAGCAAATGAAAGAAGTCCGGCCTCGCACTTCAACAGAGTGAGAAGGCAGCACAGCGGCCGCTGTGCCCAGGGAAGGGGCAGGCAGCCCCCTGGGCACTGGCCACGTGGTCTCCACCTGGGCAGGTTCTGGGATGGAGAGACTAACTTTGGGATAAGATTGTCATACTGTGCACTTAGGATGTGTGCCCTCTTCTGTGTGCCTGGGATCTGGGATAGAGTCACAAAATTGAAGAGGCCTTACCTTAGACAGGCTGGGAGCCATGTACGTCCAGGGTAAAAGCCATCCTCCTGGAGCAGCCATGGGCCACCTGTGCAGTCATACCCCGGGACCCACCAGCCACCTTGATGCAGCACCCCAAATGGTGCATGGGGCACACACTCCATCTGATGAGGGAGGAGCAGGGTCAGGGGTGTAACACCCAAAGCTCTGAGGTGCAGTGGCGTCCCCACACTTGCTTTTGTTACCTTTTCCTTTCATGCTGAGCCTGATTGCCTTCCTGCTCCTTGGCGGGGCCACTCCCCTTTGGGGCTACATACCCTCCTCCAACCCCCTGAGCATCTGTTCCTTGTCTGTGCCTACCCTTCCACAAAGCCCTGGTACCTCCTGGTTTGTGGTGGGCAGGACCCAGGTTGGGGCAAGAACCAGCTGTCAGTCTCTGGAGCCCAGCAGGAGCTGGGAGGAGGTGGGGCTGACAGCTGGTGTTTTGAAAGCAGGAAGACCTGCAGCTCTGGGGTCAGAGCCAAGCACTACCCCTCACCAGGACCCCCCAGGGTACACCCCCCACACTCTCTCCCTTCTCCAGACCACCCAGTTCTCACCCAACCTGCTTCCGCCCACACCCGGAGCAGGTGGGGCTTTCTGGAGACTGGCAGACCCAATCCTCTCCTAGAGCCCAAGCCCTCTTCCCCCATCCCCATGAGGCTGGCAAGTTCTCCCAATAGGGCCTCAGAAAGCAGTATGCAAAGGCTTGCTTTGAATGTCAAGGTTTTCCAAAGATCAAAAAAGAAGGAAAGGTATTTTGGAAACATCTAATGTGCCAGCTAATTAAGTGTCTGACTGTTATCAAGCTCCCTCTTTTTTTTTTTTTTT
>NW_003852487.1:5652897-5667876 GCF_000181295.1 Otolemur garnettii | reverse complement strand
GGATTCGAACCCGCCACCTTAGGTGTACGTGGCTGGCGCCTTAGCCGCTTGAGCCACAGGCGCCGAGCCACCAAGCTCCCTCTTAGAGGAGCTTCTGCACAGCAAAGGAAACAATCAGCAGAATGAAAAGGGAACTTCAGAATGGGAGAAAATATTTGCAGTCTATCTGATAAGGGGTGAGTCTCCAGAATATATAAAGAACTCTCAGAACTCAACAACAACAACAAAACCAAACAACCTGATTTAAAATAGGCAAAGGACTTGAATAAACAGTTTTCCAGAGACACAAATAGCCAACAAACATAAAAGGACGCTGGGCCTCCCTATTCATTAGAGAATGCAAATCAGAGCCTCACACCCACTAGACTCCCAGAAACTCAGAAAATAGCAAGGGCTGGTGAGGACGTGGAGAACTTGGAACCTTGTGCACTGTTGATGGAAACATCAGCGGTGCAATTACCACGTAAGACAGCATGGCAGCTCCTCAAAAATTGAACACAGAGCCCCACGTGCTGCAGCAGGGCCCCTCCTGGATGTACAAGTAGAAACAGGACGCACACTCCTGTTTACTGCACGTTGCTCACAGCAACAGAGGAAGAGGAAGCCCAAGTATCAATAGATGACAGACGAGTGGACAAGCAGCGTGGGTGTCCACGTGTGGAACAGTATTCAGTCTTTAAAAGGAAGGACATCCCGACACCTGCTACAAGATGGATGAACCTCCGGGACATTGTGTTAAGGAAAAACAGTCAGAAAAGGACAAACACTGTATGATTCCACTTCTCTCAGGTATCAGAGTCATTAAATCCAGAGACAGAAAGTGGATCATCGGGGGGTCAGGGCAGGGGGGTGGGGTGTGAGTGTTTCACAGGGACAGAGCTTCAGTTTGAGAAGATGAGACGGTTCTGGAGAGCCATTGCACAACAATGTGAATATGGTTAACACTACTGAACTATGGACTTAAAAATGGCAAAGATAGTAAACTTTATGCTAAGTGTCTTTCACCACAAAAGTGAAAACAGAGAGCAAGAGAAAGTTTCTCCTCCTATTTCCTAAAACCCAAATCCTCCCTAAGGGTCCAGACAGGCACAGAATGAGGCTACACACCTGTGCACAGCCATGCTGCTGACCCGGGTGTGCTGCAGAGGGAGCGGAGCCACAGCCACTGACGGGGCAGGAATGTGCCTGCAGGACTGCTGCCCGTGTTTAGATGTGGCTGGCCCTCTCTGGGCATCCTTGTTCCACTCTGCTACACAGGAAACATGGACAAAGGCTGAGGGAGGGACTCTCACCATGAGGGCTTAGGACAGAGGGAAGAGACCTCTTAACTCCAGTGCCCAGCATATGGTAGCAACTGAGCCACAGCCAGAGCTCAAGTCCCTTTCCTCCATGATGCTCAGTGTCCCAGGAGGGCTGGCAAATGTCCATCTACCCCCATCCTCCCTCTTTCCATCCCTTACCCCATTCCCAGCCCCCACCCCCATCCTTCACCTACCCCATCCTTCCCTCCTTCTATCCCCCACCCCATCCTCCACCCACCCTTATCCTTTCCTCCATCTATCTCACCCTGTCCCCATCCCTCACCCATTCTTCACCCCATTTCTCCTTTCCTCCATCTATCTCACCCCGTCCCCATCCTCCACTCATCCCTCCACCCACCCCATCACTCCTTCACTCCATCCCTCCTTCCTTCCATCCCCCACTCATCCCCATTCACCTCCATCTCTCCTTCCATACATTCCCCACCCCTATCCCCATCCCCCACCCATTTATCCACTCAACAAATACTCATCAGATGCCCATTCTGTGCTGGGTCCCCATCCTCCTGTGGCTCACAGCCAGATGGGGAAGACAGAGAGAAGGTGGGCAGATGGAGGATTGATGAACAGACAGAGATAGCAAAAACAGCAGCAAACAGCTCACTAGGATCACAGAAGAAGGTAGTGGTCATTTCACAAAAATACAACAGATGGGAGGGGTGGGGAGCAGTGGGGACAACAGCGGGGGCATTCCCCATGGGGAGGGGACCCTGGACCTGAGGCACCCACAGCCGCAGGTCCCAGGAGAAAGGCGAGGGTCCAAAGAAGCTCCAATGCCTTACTCAGGGCACAAGTGGGGACGAGGGGCAGAGCTGCCCATGAGTAGGGCTGGATCCATCTTGTGACTTCCTGTCCTCAAATGTCAATTGTACCAGCTCCTTCCACACCCTGTCCTGAGTCTGCTCACCTGGGCATGGGGCTCCCTGGGCCTGCGTACCATGCTGGAGGGGCTCAGAGGGGAGATGAAGCTAGCCCAGCAAATCCCTCCGCTGGACTAATCCCAGCTCTCAGAAGGTGGCCCTGTCAGGGAGCTCAGCAGCCCTCACCTGTAGGCAGCCTCCAAGCTTGGCTAATCTCACCAGGCAATTAGGGGCCTCCGGTCAGGTTTCCTGACCACTCAGGCCAGGCTTTCCCAGGGTCTGGAATGCATTCCGGACCTTTGAAGACCTCACTTAGGACTAAGGTGTTTTCCGGATTGTTTAGAGCAGACTAAGTACAAAGAAAGGGGAGAAGGCTCTGTTCTCAAGCATCCCCAACCGGCCAGGTGATTATCTGGGATTAGCCACATTGCCATCAGCCAGCTGGCTCACTCATGTGCCGCCCTACCCGGCCCACCTCACCCAGGCCCGCGGGCTGGGGTCACAGTCTCCCCTGGCCCCACCAGCCTCCCTCCTCCTGAGAAGAACCTTGTCTCAGGTTAAGTGAGGGAGTCTTTTCCCAGAAGCAGTGCAGGCCACACACTGATGCCTCTTTGGCATCAGGTAAAACAGGAGAAGAGCGTCTTCTCTGGTGTGGGATTTTCCGGAGCTTGTCTAGACGGCTATGGGTGTCATCTCTGGAGAGTCAGGGGGTAGTGGGAGGCCTGAGGTAGACAGAGCTGCAAGCTGGCCCCTTCTGGCCCCCCAGGAGCAGCACCCAGATCGGCTCAGCCCACCTGCCCCACACTTGCTGGACTTGTGTTGAGTCTTCCAGATTCAGGACATTTGAGGCCTGGAGTTTTGTGTAACTGAGGCAGCATGCTCTGGACAGAACTGTGCCCAGAACTCACTTGAACAAGGCTGGTCCCACATTCTCCTGTAGTTTCCACTTGGGCCAAGAAGTGTGTGTCCCTGGGCCTGTGGGGAACGCTGCCTGCTCTGTCCAGTGCAGCCACAGTTCTGGCCTGAGGACCAACCTAGACAGAGACCCAGGCTTCCTCCAAAACCCCCAGCACCCAGGCCAGGCCCATGGGCACTGCAGGCAGACACCAGGGAGAGAGTCGTCTGCAGCATGACCCCAGAACACAGCTGCAGACCTGGTGGAGGACTGAGGCCATGGCATGAAGTATACAAGAGGTAGCAGTGGTGGAAAGGCTGACGAGGCAGGCACACCCCCAAGCACAGCCTGGGCCTCACCCCTGCTCTGGACAGGCTTCTGCCAGGCAGGTATGCAGATGGCCAGCTCTGAGCTAATCTTGCTGTGCGGCAGAACTGCAATGTGACTGCAGCTGCCTCACAGGGGAAAGGGACCCTAGGAGAGGGTGCCATGTACAGGACACAGCCCTCCAGCATGGAGCGGGGGTGCCCTGGGAACTGTGTTCTGTGGCCTTGGGGAGTAGGTGGGGCTAGTGAGCACAGGGACGAAGCACCCTGCAGGGAAGATGGTACTGAGGACATGGCCCAGGTGGTGTCTGAGCAGACGACACAGTCCCCAGGCCTGCCCGAAGCTCAGTAGCCTCATTGCGTGGTGGACCCCATGGGGCATCTGCAGCTCTATTCTGGGCACTCACTGTGCAGGGCCTGGCAGGGCTCCCCCAACAGCCCTTGCTCCAAGACACATTGTACAATGCCCAGCTGGCCTGGCCACAGGCCCCACCACACACACCCAGTTGTACATAGGGATGGGCGCTGAGACCACAGCTGGCAGTCAGGGAGCCCCTCCACGGGACAGAGCCTCTGGAAAGGAGACCCAGCTGGGGCCCCTAGACGGGAGGTTGAGAAGCACACACTTAGTCCTGGAGGGATGCAGCCCTGGGGCTATTTCTGCAGGACATAGATTCCCTGAGGGGCTACCATGTCCCAAGAGTAGTCAAGGTCATTGCCACACAGTTCTGCACGTCATAGCTGAGATCTCTGCAGACTAAGTTTTGTCCATTACCTATTGCCGATGTAACCCCCCCAAAGAAAACTCCTGCCTCTCTCCGAATTTCGCTGGAATTCAGGACAACATGTGGGAAAGTTAAGGTTCTTTTTAAGTGGTTTTCCTAAAAATATGAGCTACTCCCTTCCTTTTTCTCTCTCTAACCTTCTCTGTGCTGGGCAAATATATTCGAGATCAATCCATTGACCTGCACCAGCAGGGAAGCAGTAATGAGCTCTCGTCTATAGACTCTAGCCAGCAGCAGGGACCTACAGCCTGCCGGGGTAGTCTGGGGAGGGAGATTTGGAAGAAGCCTCAGGTGACTGTCCCCCAGGTCACCTTGTCTTGAGAGACTTTTTCCACACTGACCTACTTCAGCAATATCTATTTACGTTCCTCTTTTCTGTTAATCAACATCTCATACAGCAGAGCAGTAGCCCTGGTCTGCTTGAGCCTCTTCCAGTGGCCCAGGGTCCATGCAGCTGGGGGATAAACAGGAGCCACACACCCTATTTAAGGGCTTCCAGCAGCCCACATGGTGCCGCAGGACCCTGGGCCCTCCTCAGCACCTAAGAGCCTGTGGACACCCCGACTTGGGTCCAGGAGATCCAGGCCACCTGCACAGCTGAGTCTGACTCCCATCAGGGGGCCCCAAACAGGTGCTCAAGGTGAAGTTTTGGCTCCTCGTCTCTGGCTGTCTCCTCAGTGGTGAAGAGGGCAAGGTTCAGTGGCAGCTGGGCCTTAGCAAGGACCATCTGGAGCCAACTCTCCCCCTTTTCAGGGCACACAGGAACCCCACATTTACTAGCCCCTGCCTTCCCCAAAGGCTTTCTATTCCCTTGATTCATGCCAACCTGTGACTATTTAGCACTGACTGGGGGAGTGGTGCTAGGCCAGCAGCACCTGGAAGGGGGGGGGAGGTGAGATGTGGGTGTTGATTATCCACATCTGGAACGCCTGAGGCACAGGCTTCCTCCGTAGCCTGCCAGATTTCCTGGGCACTGGAATCAGGTAGGGCCGCTGTCTTTATTCTCTGCACAATCAGAGCTAGGGATTCTGGCACCCCAGAGCACTGAGGGCAGAGCCCACAGTACGAGCAACCTATGCCTTCACTTCCTGGGTGACTGGGCCTGAGTGTGCCTGGCTGTGGAGCAGGAATGCTCAGTAAGTCTGTGTCCCAGTGTCCCAGGCTTGAGGAGCAGACTGAGTGGGGAGCTATGTGGTATCCCCAAATGGAGTCAACCAATGGTGTTATTGTCACTGTCATCACTATAATCCTCAGCGTGGGGCTCTGTTGACTTGCACACTTCATCCCCCACTTTGCAGTGGCCTGGCAAGAAAGGAGCTGATCAAACATGTCCCATAGATTAAGGTGACCACACTTGTTCCACATGTCACCATGCAGGTGAAGGCCAGCACACCTGTGCAATCTCAACCACACAGGCCTCATTGAGAGGCTGTGAGTCCAGAGGCTCCAAGAGAATTAGAAAAACTAAAAACCAGAGATTTTCTCTCCTCCTAGAATGAGGGTTTCATGCTCAGATGAAGGCTTACTTTTCCCAGACGCTCGCTCTATAGCCAGAGCCTGCACTTCTTGCTACATATTGTGGAAGCTGTAGAGTTGGCAAAATGCTTCCTGTGAGCTCAGCTGAGCTTGTAGGTGGCCCAGGGAGCACACAGACCTCAGATCCATCATCCCAGAGGCTGTGAGAGAAAGAGGAGTTTGGGGGCTGACGCCTAACAACCCTGCCTGCCACATGACTAGGTGTCGCCTACATTGGGTGTCTCAGTGTGGGGGAGAAACCCAGAGCGTGTCTAGGAAATGCCAGTAGCCTCTGTATGAGTGGGGCTGTGCTGTGGCTGGCACGGCAAAGACACCCCCACTCTCACGATCTGGCAGACGCCCATGGGGAGCCCCTCAAGGGCAAGTGCTTGAAAAGCCCCACTTCTGCCTAGAGCGCCCTTCCTGCTTTTCTGTGTGATTAAAAAAATAGATAAGAAAAAATTGGGATTGAGATCTGAGCCCCAAAGGAGAGCTAACATCAAAGGGAAAGGGAAATGATTATCAAACTCAAGTTTTAGTTGGAAGAAAAGAGTTGATGAGAAGAGAACAATTGACGTTCACTGCTAGGAAGAGTGTCCTGATCTTTAGAGAGTCAAGACAATCCAGCTATGATGCGAACCTGGGTCTCCCAAGTGGAGCTGGTCTTACTCTGTTGGGCGATGTGGGCACAGGTTATTGCCTGACCGACCACCAAGGCTGTGTCTCCCGGGCTACAGAGGAAAGTGCAGAGTGGAATGTTCTGAGGAATCGGACCCCAGGGTATGCTGGGGTGGGGGGAGGGAAGAGGTGGTTGCCCTCTGCACCTGGCTTGCTAAGACCCTGGGACTTATTCCTGATGCCTTTGAGACAACCTGAAGTCTGCAGGCAGCCCCTGGGATGGGCAGGCACCTCCGGTCTCAAGGAGGCCAGCAGCCACTCTGAGATGAAATCCCATCCTCACACAGGCCTCAGACTTCCTCCAAGAACCAAGCTACAATTCAGTCTGCAAAAGTCCTATGAAAACCAATAAAATCGTCCACCCACAGCCCCTGAGGCCTCCAAGCCCCACCTTGTCCAGCAGGTCTGCTCCTTTCCGGAGCCTGCTCTTGCTCCCAGGGTCCTCCCCACATCATCTGTCAGGTGCACTTGCCCACTCTGCAGACCAGGACCCCAAGGCTGGGTCAGCTGCACTCAGCCACACCCCAGCTGGAGCCAGGCTGAGCCTCTTAGCCAGGTCTCCAGACACCAAGTTTGGCACTTCACACCCACCCCCAAGCCATGGTTCTCTAACAGCCCAGGGCTCTAACTGGCAGGGAACAACCACAAGCAGAATCTTGGGGCCCCATACCTGAAGCCACGCTGGTGTCCTCACGTCGGGGAAGTCTGAACCCAGGGCCTCTATTCAACCTCCCTTTGGGATGTCTTACCCCCACCCTTGGGCCTCAGTCTTTCTGCCTGTAAAATGAAGCATATGAGATGCCCTAGATAAATCCTATGACCTCCTCTACTGACCCAGGCCTCATCAAAAGTTCACTGAATTATGCAAGAGGGGTGCAGTTTGCACACCAGTATGCTCTCTGAGATGGAGATAAAACCCCAAGGCCAGGCTCTCAGTATAGTCCCAGGGTCTAGGCGAGGCACAGGCCCCAGCCTAGATAAGAACCCCGCAGATGTCACCTGAGTAATTGGAAGGAGGAGGGTTTCTGAGTCTGGCTTATAACAGTCCACTAGACCACAAGTCTCCAGGAGCAGAGACTACATTTAGATCATCTTTACCCTACCAAGACCTGCACAGAGCCAAGTATACAGTGGCTCAAGATAAAGTTGAGAACATCAAGGAAAGTGTGCTTGTTTCCAGCCACACATAGCAGCAGAATTTCCTCCATTAGAGGTGCTTCTTTTCTCCGAAGGGCCTGACACGCCAGAGGGCTTAGTCCATTTAGCTTTGTTATAAAGATCAATAAAGCTGGATTGAGTGATTGATTTAAGACAGAGTCTCACTCTCACCCTGAGTAGAGTGCCATAGTGTCATAGCTCATAGCAATCTCAAACTTTTGGGCCCAAGTGATCCCCCTGCCTCAGCCTCTTGGGTAGCTGGGACTACTACACCAATGCTCAGCTAGTTTTTCTATTTTCAGTAGAGATGGGGTCTTGCTCTTGCTCAGGGTGGTCTTGAACTCCTGGTCCCAAGCAATCCTCCCTTCTTGGCCTCCCAGAGTGCTAGGATTACAGGTATGAGCCACCATGCCCCGCCAGTATAGCTGGATTTAAATGTGCAATTTTGCTACTTGTTTTCTATCTGTATCATAATTTTTTTATTCTTCTAGATTTTTTCCTTATTTCCTGCCTTCTTTGACGTTAGTCGAATATTTTGTACCAGAAATTTTCAAAGTGTGATCCTGGGGCCCCCAGGGCATCCCGAGGCTCTTTCAGGGATCTCCGAAGTCAAAACTATCACACGTGTATGAATAAGGCTAAGTCGTCTTAGCATTTGTTCTTTTGGGTCTTATTTTCTCAGGCGTGTACAGTGTAATTTTCTAGGGACTATGTGAGTTGTGATGTCACATCAGAGTGAATGCAAACACAGGTGTAAGAATCCAGCTGCCCTCTTTTAAGCTCAAACATTAAAGAATTTGCAAAAATGTAAAGCAAGGTTATTCTCTTCACTTTTTTTTTATTTTGGAAAATATAGTTATCTTTCCTTTAAGATGTCATTTGTGCTATATATGGGCTTGTGATCATTAACAATTACCTTCACTGAGAGCTGGGCACCAGGGATTTTATTCTCATCTTAACGTAAGCCCCTTCCTTCACATCGGTGTGGCCTTGGACTGAGCTGGTTGTTAGCCAGGCTTTGATCCTCGACCCCAGGACAGAAGCAGCCTCTCTGCACACTTGGCCACTTCTGATCTTGGCAGGAAGGTCTCTGCTGGCACCTCCATCTTGCCCTCCGGTCTGCAGAAGGTGGAGAGGGCAACCCAGCCTGCGTGGCCAGGAGGGCAGGATGTTTTCTTGGAATCCCATCCCTGTTGGCCAGCGGCAGCTCCAGTTTGTCCAGGGAACCCTTGGCTCCATCCTCCTGGAATCCTGCCCTTCTGGAGCTGACATCCAGGCCTGGGGGGGCAGCCAGGAGTGAGCAGGAGGCTCTTTGCCAGGCGCGTGGCCGGGGAGGGGCTGCGGGAGCTGGCTCTGGATGCCTGGAGGCCCAGGGGCTCTCTCCTCATCAGTTCACTCCCAACTTCAAGCAGCCCCGGGAGAGACCTTCCCATCACCATCCCATGGAAAAGTCTGGGGTGTTCATGCCCTGGCACATGCCCAATCACACTTCTGTCCAGGCTTTCCCCACAGCCCCAGGCTCAGCAATCTCTCATGGCTTTCAAAGGACAGAGAAAACTTCAGAGACCCCAGGCCCATCCCTGGGGCCCTCTCTCCAAAAAGGGGGGCACCCCCACTGCCAGGGCTTATGCTTTGATGAGGCCAGCAACACCACCCCCAATAAACATACAGAGAGCAGCATGCCTTGACAAGCTGGCCTAGTAGGCCCCTGGAGCTAGGGGTTGCCACCACTGTTCAGGCCTATGATCAGGGCCCCTTGCCCAGGGGCTGCTACAAGTCCTCCACTCAGCAATGAAAGGTGTGTCCTGGACCCCACCAGTGGCCAGCAGAGGAGCACCATTATTTCAGTACAAGTTGGGCCTCCACCTCTCAAAAGCTAATATTTTCCCAAGCTCACAAATGACACTGTCTAAGCCTATGTTTGCCCAAATCTCTGCTTCAAAAGTGCTGCCTCTAATTGCCATAAACTGGAGGCAGAGGAGCCCAGAGGACAAAGCCTCGGGGGTCACCAGGCTGGCCTGATGCTAAAAGTGGGTTGGGGGAACCTGGGCAGAGAAGAGTCCAGAGAGGCCTATGTAGGCATTCCTGCTGGACACCTGCCCAGAGCCCTGCTGTAGAAGGAGACAGCAGAGGGGCTCGGGCCATGTTGGGGTTTCAGGGGAGGAAGAGCTCAGGGCACACAGCCACCTAACTGCTCTTCCCCCAGCCCCGCTCCCTACAATCTTAGCAGATCCCCCAGTGGACGCCTAGGAGTTGGCCGAGCCCTTGGCAGGAAGGAACCCTTCATTGCTGCCTTAGAGAGAGAGGCCTTGCTCTACACTTCGGAGAACTTTTTAGCACAAAGGAGCCCATGTGTCCTTTGAGTGAGGAGCTGGTACTGGAGGGGACCAAAGGAAAGCCACTGGGGAGAGGCTTGCACTGGGGACAGACAGTCCTAGGAAGGAAATATGAGCCCCCATGAACAGGAAAAAGGGGCCAGGCCCCCACCATGACAAAGGAGCACCCTCTGCAGGCTGCAGGGTCCCTGGCCAGAGAAGAAGGCTTCTGCCTCCTGTGCTGCTCTGGACACCAGTGTGGGAAGGAAGGAGCACTCAGCAGCTTCCACCTGCAGGCAATCAGGTCCTCTACAGGCCCCTGGGCCTTCTAGAGGCTTCCAGGGATCCTCTCAGCCTCCTCTCTTGCTCCAAAGGAGAGGCCACATCCGGGGCAGACATCTGTTCACATATGACAAAGACCCACCAGGCTCTTGGTAGGTGCCAGGGTCTCTTCCAGCTCTGCACAAGCATGAGCCCTCTGAGGGGTCTCTGCATCCTCCCCTTCTACTGATCAGCTACTGATCTTGTGAGACTTCCTCAAATACTCCCAGGCCCTGGGCCAGAGTCAGGTCCCTGCTCTGTCCACCACACTGCCCACTCCCACTGGTCCTGGTGATTGGAGTCAGTTCAGGAAATAAGAGCCTTGGTGTCCCACCAAGACAGTTGCAGACCCAGCCCATCCGCAGGGGGACTGAGGCCCACCAGTGAACAAGGATATGGCATCACACTGGGGATAAGGCTGCCAGGAAATCCAGGGACAAGTATGGATGGTGGGGGGAGGAGATTCTTGAAGGGACCGCGCTACACCACTCTATAGCCCATGTGACAAGCCCATCCACCTCAGCAAGAGGCCAAGTGGACCATCACAGAGGATCTCAGGGGTGTAGAGGTGTGAATATTTGTGTCCCCCAAATTCCTGTTGAAATTCTCACCCCTGATAATGTGATAATGTGAGTAGATGAGGCCTTTGGGGAGTGATGAATTCCTGAGCATGGTGCCCAGCACCTAGCCCCGCCTGGGCAACAGTGCCACACACCCCTGGACCCTCCTCAGCCTTTCATCCTGTATCTCAAGAGGGCTGATCCCATCCTGTCGCCAGGGCAATCACCACAGCAGATCTGGCCAACCAGAGGGCCAGCAATGGCTGACGGTCAACAGGAGACCTAGCTGTTAACTAGAAATCCTGGGAAATCCATCCACCCCTCGAACCCAGATGGAGGGAGAGCAGCTCTGCACAGAGAACATGAGCACCTCCCTGCATAACACCACCTAAGGCACAGCATTATAAGGTTGTGGGGGGCTTGGCGAGGCCCCGCGTCCTGCTGGACCTGAAGCCAAATGTTCCCCTAGATTTTGCAGTCATGCAACCAATGTGTTTGGGTTGAGCTTGAATTGAATTTCTGTTCACTTGCAACCCAGAGAGCCCCAGTGGCTGAAAAATGGAGCATTCTGACAGCTGGTCTTTGGATAGGGGCTGCCGAATGCTTCCTGCCTCCCACCAGAGCACAGAGCTTCAGCCCCAGTCATGTGGCCTATCAGTGTCCCCCTGGAACCCTCTCTGCTTCACAGGAGCACCCAGAGCCTGCAAGGTAAGCTTGAGGTGGAAGAATGGTGGCCAAGTGGGTGGTGGGAAATGGCAGATGCTCCCACCACTCTTGGAACAAGCATCACAGATCACACCTCACACAGCCTGTGGAGCACTGCTCTGTGCACTCCTGAGAGGATGAAGGGACAAGGGCAAATGTCCTCAGCACTATTACCTCATAGCTTTGACCTCAAGAATGCCCTAAGAGAGCCTCAAGGAACCCCCACAGGGCTCCCAGTCCACAATTTGAGAACCACTGTCTTTTTTCCTTCCTCCTTGCCTCTGCGTGGGCCATGGTGACCACCCTCAACCTCTCCCTGGAGCCTCACGCTTCACAACTTTTCAGATTTGGTTTCCTCTGTTGATGGCATATTCCCTCCAGATTTTCTTCTCCAAACTCCAAAAAGAAAGAGAATCTGTTTGGCTTGGCTCTTATTTTTGAGTCAGGAGCCCCATCTAGCCCTGCACCCACCATGGTGTGGGGACACTGCAGGGAGAGTCCCTGGTACCTGGCCCCCAGGGCCCTAGTCAGAGGCACTGGCCTTGGGATGGGAGGGTACCCATCTGAGAGCATCTCCAAGTCTTTGCAGGTGATGCCATAAGAACCTGGTTCCTCTCCCCTCAGACCCAACCCTTCCCAATCAACATCTGTCCCAGCCAGTGCAAGGGGCAGCTGCCAGGAACAGAGTGGCTACAGAGCACCTAAACGGGCCATGGTGTTGAGGGACCGGGTCTCTTCTCTGGCCACCATGGAAACCCCTGGGAAAGCCCAATTGCCAAAGAGCAAAGACTAAGGTCATAGATTAGGGAGAGCCCAGAAGAGAGAGACCTCCACAGAGAACCAAGAACCAACACTGGGCAAGTTTGCAGGAGCAGGGGGGTGGGGAGATGACAATTTCACCACAATTCTAGTAAAATTGCCAGCAGCCAATAAGCCTGATGTAAACAGTCTGCCCTGCTGACATCCAGGGCAGGTCCATGGGCCCCACCTGGCAGGACCTGGTCCCTGGCCTCTTCCTGGCATGCACCAGAGAGGGTGTACCCACACGCCCCAGCCCCCACGGAGAACACACACTGCCCTCTTCTCTGTCCACACACCCCTTAGGATCAGGTATGGGGAAGGGCCTAGGAAAGGGGCCCTGAGTGTCACTCCCCAGAATGCTCTCTGCTTCTCTGGGAGGGACATCTGATGGATGACACCCTAGTGCTCCCAGCCCAGGGCTGACTTCTTCTAGTCTCTAGGCCCATAGTTGCAGGAGACATGGCTGAGACCTGCAGCACCCCAGGAAGCTGGCATTAGACATTCCGCCCAGGGCATCAGGAGGTCAGCCAGGCTGGGGTGGGCATGTGGGCAGGAAACACAAAGGCTTCTGCCCTGGCAAGACTCAGTCTCCCACTGGGAGTCACCCCAGGAAGCAAGCTGACCTCCCACGGTGGGCTCCTTGGCTCAGGGCTGGGGGAAGCAATGTGTCCATGCCAGGACCCAGTTCTCACATTGGGGCCGTGGACAGATGGTGTCAGGCCCCAAGCACATGTCAGCACATTTTGTCAACAGGATGCAATTTTGCTCTGAGCACTCAGCAGCCAGACAGGCAGAGCCTATCCACTCTGGTGTACAAACAGAGTATCTGAGTGCCACTCATTGACTTCAAGGAAGGAGTGGCAAGGACAGGAGTTCTCCTTTGCAGTGGCCCATGCTGAGAGTGGAGAAAGTGCCGCCATCCTGGGTGCAGGAGCAACACCCCCTCCCCACATTGGCACTCAGCCCTAGGACTCTGATGGGATAACAGTGGTAACTCTGGGTAGCAGATAACTCGGGACCCAGGACCCAGGAAAGCCCCACAAAGCCTGTGGCCTCCTGGGAGTACACATCAGACAGACAGCCTACACCCCAGAGTAATGGACAGAGGCTGCCACATGGGAAACCTAGGCCCAGGAAGGCCACTGCCAGGGACCATGTGTTGACCTCCACTGGACTGGAGGAGGCCTTGCCCTTCCTCTGCCCATGACTCAGTGTCCCTGGCCTGGCCCCCTGGCAGGCCCCCCACTCTCCAGGAGGCGGCCGCCTGCTTTCTTCTCTGCCCTGGCTCGGTTCACAAACCCCTTTCAGTGTGTGCCCGGCACTTGGCCAATAGGAGCTTATTCAGCACAGGCTCTGTGTCCCTGTGCTGGGGAGGCAGGCAGGGTCAGTCATGCTTCTCTCAAAGGGCAAGAGCAGACGATTCCCAGAAAAGGAAACACCGACAGCATACGTATGTGACAGACCCCAGCCTCGCTGCCATCAAGGGCCTTCAAGTCACAGCCCCAGTGCAATTTCACTCCAGTGCTCCACACCTAGGGTGTGGGCTGTGTAGGCGCATGAGTGTCTGTCTCCAGCCACCCAACAGGCACCTGCACCCAGGCGTGGAGCACCGTGCATGCCCACCTTGGAGGGAGATCTATCTGTGTGTGTTAACAGGAGGGCAAGAGTATAAAAAGTGAGATGAGTCAGGCACCTATAGTCCTGGCTACTTGGGAGGCTGAGACAAGAGAATTGCTTAAGCCCAAGAGTTTGAGGTTGCTGTGAGCTGTGATACTACAGCACTCTACTGAGGGTGACATAGTAAGACTCTGTCTTAAAAAAAAAAAGGTGAGATGGGTGATGGAATAGCATCACAAACCCAGTTCATCTAAAAACCATGCATGGGTGTGACCCATGGAGTCAGGGAACATGTCACCCTGCAGAGTGGCTAGAGGGTTTTCCCCTCTTCATCATTTGGATTTTCACCCTGAGCCTCCTTGACATACAATGATTAATTTTCAGGGAAAAGCCTCCCCCGGAGCTTGTATGCTGATGGAGTGCTTAGTCCCACCTGGATGCGTTATCTCTTCAGGCCTTAGTTTCCTCATCTGAAATGGAAACTCAGTCCTGCCCTGCTCCGGGCTCACTGTGGTGGCAGTAAGGACGTGCAGGCAGGGCCAGCAGGCCTGAACATCCATGCCACCCCTGACACGGCCAGGGCCCCTTCTGCTTGTTCCATCCATAGATGGCTACAGCAGCTCCCACCCTGTCTCACCCTACTCATACAATCTGAGTGGTGATGGGTAGGCCCCTCTCAGAAAGACAAGGCCAAGGAGAGGAGGGAGAGGACAATACTCCAACCAATAGGTCTTAGCCCTTCTGAGAAGAGACACATTCCACCTGCCTTCTCCCCTACTTTGAGCTCTCCACCATCCCCACCCTCCTACTCTGTGCTCTCCACCATCCCTGCCCTCCTACTGTGTGCTCTCTACCTTCCTGCCCTCCTACTGTGTGCTCTCTACCTTCCTGCCCTCCTAGTGTGTGCTCTGCACCAGCCCCCACACTTCTACTATGTACTCTCCTCCATCCCCTCCCACCTACTACATGCTCTCCACCATCCCTACCCTCCTACTATGTGCTCTCCACCATCCCTGCCATCCTATTGTGTGCTCTGCACCTTCTAGCCCTCCTACTGTGTACTGTCCACCATCCTCACCCTCCTACTGTGTGCTCTCCACCTTCCTGCCTTCCTACTGTGTGCT
>NW_003852487.1:5622070-5652847 GCF_000181295.1 Otolemur garnettii | reverse complement strand
TGCATGGCCAGACTGCTGTGGCAGGAGTGCAGAGCAGGCAGGGCCCATCCACAGCCATCTGGAGTGAGCCACACAGAGGTGGCCAGGTGTGCAGTAGCAAAGCAATGGGTCCTGCCTCGTTGTGTGAGTGTGTTTGCTTAAAGTCCCTCCCTCAAGGGCTCTGCCCTGTCTTCCTTCTCACCTGTCACACTGAAAATCATCCCAAGGCCTAAACCATCTCAGAAGATGAGAGAAAGAACAGCTGCCTCGATAGCCTGGCCTGGGCTTTGGATACCCAGGCCTCATGACCCTCCATCTGGTGCGCTGACCCACTTTAAGTTGGCCTTGAGGGCAGAGCACTTTCAGAGCCTCAGGCTGCTTCCGAACCCCAACACTAGGAGTAAGGACCCCGGTTCCTCTGCCTTTGGCTCATCTGCCCCTACCTGGGGCTTGAGAGATGTTCCAGGAGATGTCAGGACAGCTGACAGCATTAGGGTTGGGGTTAGGGGTTGTGAGAGGGCCCCTCCCTTTCTGGTCCCAGCCTTAGTTTTTATCAGGGACAAAGTCTCCAGCTGGGGCTCACAGAGTCTGCCTCTGAGAGTTATCTAGCTAGAATTTGGTCCCATTGTTTCATTTTGCCGGTATATGTCATTTGAATTAACCTCAATTTATGGCAAGTGCTGCTGACATTTTAATTGGAGTTACTATCTTAAACCTGCATCAGTACTCGAGGTTGTCTGCACGTTTGTGTGTCTTGTGTGCATTCAGTGGGGCACCCTCAGGTAGACCACCAACCACATGCTTCCCAGATCTGTATAGTGGGTCACACCGACAGCTTGAAGTCAGCCCCAGTGGGGGTGTTTACACCACAGACATCAACAGATGTCCACCAGGGCTTCTTTTTTCAAAGGGCCAGCCATCCAGTAACCAGCATACACCAAGCTGTCTGCAGACAAACCAACCACATCTACCCAAGTCAGGACGCTCTTCTGATGACCCAAACACAACCCTGTTGAAAAGCATTGCTAGAGTATAGGAGATATTAACTCTTATGAGATACACCAGCTAACAGGGAGTAACAGTCGGGCTTCTTTAGGGTGTTTTCTCCTTTAAATTCTTACATAAGAACCAAAAGTGGCCAGGCACTGGGCTTCCAAGGGCTTCTGAGTACTGGGAGCCTCTGGGCTCTGCACCACCCATCCTCCACTCTCTGTGGCCACTCATCCTGCACAGAGAAGGCCACGGTCAGCAAATACCCCAACCAAAGGACAAGGAGGGGGGCTGGGCTGGCTGCCATGAGGGTGGGGGAGGCCTTGTGGCCACAATGGACTTTTCCCTCCAGCCTCAAATTGGCCTGAGAGTTTTGGAGTTTTGCCAAGAAGGCCAGCCCCATGGTCAGGGTATACTGAGGGTGGGGGGTAGGGAATTTCCCTCAAACAAAAGGGCAGCTGGACTGGACAGCTTTGGCCCCATCCCAATGGCTCCCAAACACTTTTCTGGCCCTGCATTTGAGTGCTATGTGGCCTTCAAAGGAGGTCGGCGCCCGCTCCCTCATACTGGGCAGTGGCACCTAGTCCCGTGGTCCTCAGGAAAGAAAGGCCTAGGCCCAGGACCCAGGGAGAGTCAGAGATTTGAAAAGAGGCATAGGCCCCAGGAGCAGCAGAGGGTGGTGGCGGGAGTGGGTCTGAGGTTA
Organism: Otolemur garnettii; assembly: GCF_000181295.1. Lineage (NCBI taxonomy): Eukaryota > Metazoa > Chordata > Mammalia > Primates > Galagidae > Otolemur > Otolemur garnettii. The sequence goes on along the minus strand of NW_003852487.1, from coordinate 5,651,175 downwards.
TACCTGGCAGAGAATCAGCAGGGCCACAATCACTTGGGCCGGCTGCCAGTGGGCCACCAAGCCACATGGCTGAGAAGCTGGGGCTGGGGAAGGATGGATAGCCAGACATCCATGGGGCTGAGGGAGAGCTGGCCAAAGTAGCCATGTATAGGCTCAACCTCAGAGAACCAGGGGCTCCACTTAACCTAGGCCCTTGGGACCTGCAGAGCTGCACAGGGGCTGGGCCCTGCACCCGGGCCAACCAGGCACCCAGGTCAAGCTTTGGAGGGTTTAGGGTCCTCGCAACATACCCATGAGTTTTCCTGTGATCTTGCAGCGTCCTCCACAACAGAGTGGGAATTCTGCAAGAGGGGCTAAGAACATGTGCCTGGTTCTTCAGAGGGAGTGAAGTGTCAGTTCTGCCCCCACAGTCACCCTTCAGGGAAACGAAGCTGGGATTTGACTGTGGCCTCATCCATAAAATGGGCATCCATAAATGGGCAAAGAGTCCCTGTCAGGTAAGAGGAGTCCCTGCCTTGTCACGGGAGATAAGCAAGCAGAGGTTGCTGAGCCCTTGTGGTGTTTGCTGATGAAGCTTCCTCTTCCACTTCAGCTAACACTCTCTGGTTTTCCTTTGGACTCTCTCATCTTATGACCCAGAGCTGGCTGGAGCCCCCTTCCAGGGCTGGGCAGGGATCTGGGCCATGTCACTTAGACCCTGCAATGGCAAATTACTCAAAAAGAAGCTTTTCCCTGTTGAGCTGGACCATGGGCTGAACAGTGGAACCTTCCTGGGATCAGTGCCAACACAGAGGAAACACAGTCAGAGTCACAGAGACCACATCTGTTGGCTATGTTGAGGGCACCTGGATCCAGCTATGCCTGAAGCCCATAAACCTCAACTTTTTGGTCCAAACCAGTGAATACCCCTCTTGACTAAATCAGATTCTTTCACTTGGACCTGAAGAGTCCTTGCTGACACCCCTCTGTTGGGGGCTTTGTGGGTCAGCTTCTGCATGTACCTGCCCTGGCCATGCACCAGCAGAGCTGCATGCATGTTCCTGTTTGTTTCTGCTTGTTTCTGCGCTCCCCATGCTGCCATCTTTGAGCACAGGGCTCCTCCTGCCTCTGTTCTCTCCTGGGGCACTTCATACCCATTATAGTCACTGAGGGCACAGTTAACCCTAAGGAAGATTCTCTAATATGTGAAGCCTCCCACTGCAGGAAGTCTGTTCCTCCCTTCCCTGTCTTACCAAGCAGGGGCAGTAGAATGGAGTGGAGGATCACACAGACCAGAAACCACATCCCCACTCTGCCTTTTCTACTTGTGTGACCTCAGGAGAGTCACTTAACCTCTCTGGGCTTCATGGGTTAAAGTGGGGCTGATAAAACCACCTCCTGGGGCTGTTGAGGAAGCACAGGAAGGTGTGAGCTGAGGTGACCTGGCCTGCGGCAGCCTCTCTTGCTCTTAGGCAGGATGCTGGGCAGGATCCCAGAGGCTCCGCACTGTCTCTGGATTCAGCCTGGTGATCCTGCAACTGGGCAGCAATTAACTGGCAGCCTCTAACCTCCTGACTAACTCAAGAAACCCAGCAAGGACACAGCATGGGCCCCTCCTGCCACACAACTGCCCAACAGCCACTCAGCCTTAGTGCTGCTGGGTCCCACCCAGGAAGCAAAGGTGAAGAAGACAGACTTAGAGAGGGGGAGGGGAAGCCCAGGGGGAGAAAGGGGGAGGCCCACCTGGGGGAGGAGAGACCCAGCTGGAGTGAGAAGAGGCCCACTGGAGGAGGGGAGGCCCAGTAGGAAAAGGGGTAGCCATCTGCAGGGAAGAGGGGAGACCTAGCTAGGGGAAGGGGGAGAACCACATGGGGGAGGGGAGACTCAGCTTGGGGGGAAGGGGAGGCCCAACTGGAGGAGGGAAGGCCCAGCCATGGGAAGAGAAGGACTGCAGGGACCCCTGTACCCTAGCAGTGGTGGCAAGATGTGGAGGAGGAACCTAGCTTTCACCACTGTGTAACACTAGGCGCTTCGTTCTCTCTGAGGTCACCCAGCCCCAATCACATAAATTATCCACCCTGGCCATAGAAAGGCCTGCCAGCACGCTGCTCAGGTCAGCCACAGGTCAGTAGGGGTGGCAGGTTCGGTGGGGGCCAACAAGGTGCAAGGGTGGGGGGCAGGGCCCTTGTCAGGAGGCAGGGTATGTCAGGCAAAGAACCCCACATCTGAGCATGGCTTCACTCATTCTGGGCAAATCTGCATTCTGTTTCTCAGTCCAGCGGACAGAGAGACCCTGGCACCCGGTGGGTCCTCACTCCCTCCGCCTGCCCAGGGTTCTGGCTTGGGGCCAGCAGCCTCCCTGCAGCTGAGCACCTGGCTCCCTGGGGCCTGGTGCTGAGTGACACCTGCAGGTGACGGAGCAGCTGCAGACAGGCCAGGCCTTGCTCAGTGGAACACTGGGGTGGGCCAGCCCCTCACTGGGATGGGAGGTGCCCAGGTCCCCTTTTCTAGGAATCTAATTCAGCCGGACAAATGCCCTTGGGAAAGAGATGGCAGCCCTTGCCATGGTGAGCAGAGCACTGACTGAGTCTCAAGTCTTGAGTTGTCATTGCTGGGTCACATATTATCCAAATGGCAGCTGCTGCCACACAGACTAGCACAAGCAGGGGTGCCACCCCATGCTGGGCCACAGAGGCCCCACATGCCCTGTACCACTCATGCCTGGCCATTCCCCTAAACCGGGCAGCCTTGGTACAGGGGACAGGAGCTATCCAAGCTCAGTGCACCAACTCCACAAATCTTCCTGGGAGCCTATGCCCTGACTATTCTGTGGTGAGGGGGTGGGAGGTAACTGAAAGGCCAGGTGCCTGCATGCCTGGCCCACCCTTCCTATAAAGCTGGGTTGCATGAAGCACCCCAGGCCCTGCCCTTGTGCTGCCCAAAGCCCAGCCCTGGCATGTGGCTGGCCCTACCAAATCCCACATGTAGGAGCCCAGGACCCCGTGGCTGCCACCTTCCAGGATGTAAGCAACTGGAAGTTTCTCTCTCTGCTGTCAGGGTTCTGGGTACCCAGAAGTGAGAGTATACAGGTGACTCTGGTGGCCTATCCGCCCCACACAAAGACCCTCAATGCAGGCACTGTGGCTCAAAAGCTGAACACCCCATCCTGATGCTCCTTACATGAGTAGGTTTCCGTATCTCTGACCACAGACCACCAAACTCCATGGGTAAGGGGGCCCACAGGGCAAAGGTTAAGGGCCAGACTGTGGGGCCTAAGAAAACACCTGTGAAGCCATCCTTCAGTCCCTGGCAGTGGGTGTGACCCAGGCATACTTCCTCCTACAGGCCCTTCCTTGGGACAGGCATGCTGGCTCCTTAGGTTCCTCTTAGGTGCTGTGCTGGGGCCTCATCCCTGTTGTTATTCTCCTGCCAATTATTCAAACAGGATGTGCCTCACCTCTACTGTTAGGCCCAGTGGTGGATTAGTAGCCATTGAGTCCTTTAAGTCCATGTCAACGTTGAGTTGGATGCAGCTACTATCAGAAGCCATGGAGGCTCTTCTGCTGACCCTGCAATTCCCAAGAGATCTGTAGGCCTCCACCTTCTGGAAGAAAGCCTAGGGCCAGGAATAAGCTGGAGAGAGAGGGGAAGAATGTCCACCAGCCAAATTAGAAAAACAAGCATCAGACCAAAGTCAGACCGAAGTTCAGGAGCAGCAGGCCGGGGCAGGGCGACCGGCGCCTGAGGCTCACAGAGGCTCTCCTGCCTAATGAATTGATTTAGGGCTCAGCTCCCATCTCATCTCCAATGACATGTTATTTGTGTAACCTGCCGTTCTCTATGCACATGGTAATTTTCACCTCCCTCCCTGTCAAACAGAAGACAAGTTTTCACCTCAAGTCATAACCCAAATAGCAGGAGAGGCCGCCTGAACGAAAGCCACTCACAAAGGGCTTGAATGGCAGGCGAGCACCATGAAAGTCAGAACAATGTCCGGGTTATCAAAGCAGACACAGGTGGCCAGCAAGAACGGGCATGTCCCTGTGCGGCTGAGGCTCAGTCTTTGCCTGTCTCTCAGGGGGTCTGAAGGCATGAATCAACAGGCACAGTGATCATGGGCCCGGCATATTTCTCTTTAAACTGTTCCTAAATTCAAAATTTGATTATGGTTTAAATGAGATGGAGAAAGAGAGGGAGGAACTATGATATTCAGAATTATAATCACCTTCTTCTTTAGATTTCAATCCATTGCTCAGGCCCTTTCAGTATGGACACTGACTACATGCCCTGATTTCATGTTTGGCAATTCATGAACAAGCTGCCTCTTCGTGGTGACAGCATACACTAATGGAAATGGTGACCTTGCGGGTCAGATGGGCCTGATCTCAGCATTCTGAGGCTTAGTTCCTGTGCTTCTTCAGTCAAACATGCCGAATTTCTCAGAAGCTTTGCTAGTCTACAAAAGAGGAAGAATTGGCTCGGCACCTGTGGCTCAAGTGGCTGAGGCGCCAGCCACATACACCTAAGGTGGAGGGTTCGAATCCAGCCTGGGCCCGCCAAACAACAATGCCGGCTGCAACCAAAAAATAGCTGGGCATTGTGGCAGGTGCCTGTGGTCCCAGCTACTTGGGAGGCGGAGGCAGGAGACTGGCTTGAGCCCAGGAGTTGGAGGTTGCTGTGAGCTGTGATGCCATAGCACTTCACCCAGGGGGACAGCTTGAGGCTCTCTCTCAAAAAAACAGGAAGAGTTGAACCTACTTGAAAGACTGTGTGAATCCAATGGGAATCCAGCCACCCATGTCTTCTGACAATGAAACATAAATGCCTGGCACAGACACAGCTCAGTGTGGAACATTATGCCCTGCACCTGGCAGTGCAGAGGCTGGCCCAGCCCCTCCATTCAGCCCTCTAGAATGGGGCCCTTGGCTTTCTCCTCTGAGCCACAGTCCTAAGTCCAGTCTCTCAGGGAAACAGGCAGAAGAGGCTTGCGTGGAGGCCTAACAGTAAATCTTGAACAAAATGGACCAAGCCACCTCTGAGGTCATGGGAGGTTAATGAGTCAGTGTCTATAAAACGCTTTGCAGACTAAATGAAAGGGCCCCAGGAGGGGCTGCCCATTAGAGGTGATCATGGTGGGTTTGGCCCAGGCTCCCCTAGAGTAAGGGCCACAGCAGGAGGCCTGGATGTTAAGGGAGCCACAGCCAGGCCTCCCTCAGCCACCTGCTCCCAGTACAGCATCCAGAGGGGCTGAGGCTGTGGGCCCCAGAGGCTGGTTGGAGGGAATAGTGGTGGTAGGCTCAGCCCCAGACCACTCAACTCCCCTGTGCTTACAGCATTATCTCCCTTCTTGGGCCTCAGCACAACCATTTCAACCCAGGAGCCCGCCAACAGGGAGGACATTGCAATCCGAGGATATCTTTGTGCCCACTCTGGTCTGCTGCATTCGGGAATAGGGCCTGAGAGCGGATGGAGGAAGCTGCCAGGGCTCAGCAGGATAAGAGACCTGACCCGCCCCAGGCTCCAGCCTCAAGCCTCAGAGTACAGGGTGCAGGGACCAAACTGCACTATGACTCAGTGGGACCTATGCCACCCTGCCCCGCGCAGAGACTGAGCCAGGCCTGTTAGAGGTACAGAGATTCCCAGGGAAGGCACAAGCCTCATGAGCCCACAGGCCACGTGGCCCTGGGCACCTGACACAGCAAGCAGGTCCTGGTGAGTGGAGCAGTGAATGTAAAACACGCACAGATTCCAAAGGATTCATGCGAACACCATAAAATATCTCATGGACGATCTCGATGATTGCATGCATGTTGGAATGACAATGTTTGGATTATTGGGTTAAAATATACAATCAAAATTAAATGTTACCTTTCTTTAAAAACGTTTAATGCAGCACTAGCAAATTTAAAATTGCATATGTGGCTCATGTTCTGTTACCACTGGACAGCTCTGATCTGAGAGAACTACTTCATGCTACCAGTGAAGACATAAGGGCTGAGGAGGGAATCCGCTGGCCCTGGGGACTGAAAGAACACAATGATGGGCAGGTGACCTGTGGAGCAGGCTGCATGTACCCACAGGGTAGGGCTGCTGACTTCCACTTATGGGCTTTTGTTAAACCACCGGCCCAGGCCCACATCTCCAAGCCAGGGCTCTCACTGAGGCCCTGGGCAGTCCAGACAGCATCAAGCGCATTTTCTTTCTCAAAGGACCTGAGGGTAGAGGCATCGCTGCCATTCACCAAGACAACCACGGAAATGCCTGACTCAGCAGAGATGTCCGCCCTCCCTGCTACTGCCTCCGGAACCCATTCTCTAGCTAGGGCTGTGTCCAGCTTGTCCTGTGGCCTAAGCAGAGCAGCCTTACCCCTTACCCGGCAGTGACCCAGAGTCCCAGCCCATCCATCACTGTCAGGCCCAAGGCCACTCTGCTCTGAATGCCTGGCTGCAGCCGCTTCCGCCACACAGGAAAGAATAGAGGGCCCATGTGGGGCCTGGGTCAGACTGGAAGGTGCCCTGGCACAAACACACTCCCTAGCCTGCTGCAGCCAGAGGCCTCTGAGGGTCATATGGCCAGGCAGAGGCTTGCTTAGAGAGGAGGTTCTTCTCTGTCCAGCTCCAGACAGGAGGAAGCAAAGCTGGCCCTGAAGTGACCAGCGTCCAGAGCTCCCTTCTGAGTGCCCACTGGGGCCAGGACTCCTCAGGGGCATGGTTGGGTGCTGGATCCCAAGCTTCCTTTGGGAGCTCCCTCTGTGGCCCTGCCTGTCTGTATTGCCCCCAGACCTCAGAACCACCTGAAACTTCTCTTCAGATTCCCACTGCCCTTGGATCCTGGTGGCACTGGCTGCTATCTCCTTGGTGTCAGGGTAAGCCCCACCTGCCTTCCCCCAACCTGACCTTGAGGAAACCTCCTTTATAGGAGGGCCTTGCTCTCAGCTATAGACATGCAGAGCCTCATGCTCAGAGACCCAGAGGAGGTCAGCCGTGGCCTCCCTGGACAGACAGAGGCAGCCCTGTGTCGGGGCTGGAGACTGACCCTTCCCCAAGGGCTTCCTTACCCCTCTCTTTCCACAAACCCCTCTCTCCTTTGGGGCTGCTTTAGCAATAGGTTTAGGGGGAGGAAATCCCAGCCTTCAGGTAGGAGCAGGTGCTGAGGCAGGGAAGGCCACCATCACTGGAAACTAGAGCCCTGTTCTGCCAGTAACTTTGAGACATCCTGGGACCCTTATAACATCACTGGCAAAGGGGCCAAGCCATGGCACACCAGCCCTCCAAAACCACAGGCTGCTCCTGGGGCCACAACACTAAACAGAAGAAGACAATGTGGGCTCCAAGATGGTGGATCATATGTGTCCATTTGGCCAGGCCATGGTTCCCAGTCATGTGGCCAAATACCAGTCCATATGTTCCAGATGTGACTAACACACACGATGGGTTAGCTCCAAATGCAGCAGATCACCCTCCATGGTGCCACAGCTAGTCACCTCCAGAGCACACACTAAGGTTTCGGGGGGCGGTAGAAATTCTGCCTCTGACTATAAAATAAAGACTGCCTGAGTTTCAAGCCTGCTGCCTCACCCACTCTGAGATTTCAGACCCCACCTACTTGGTCACATAAATCAGGTCCTTACATTGATGTTTCAGTGTCTCTGTCTTGTTCTCTCTAAGCACTGAGCCCATGTGCTCTCTGCTACCTGTGAGGTGACAAGAGGAGAATGTGTACCCAGGACTGTTGACATGAACCAAGCTCAAGGATCACAGCAGAATTCCTTGCAAATGAACCTTGGATCCCCTAAAGATCTCAGGGGATCCCCAGCAATCGTGTGATCCAACTGCTCATTCTGAAGCTGGAGAAACTGAGGCCAAATGGGGCTTGGGTTTCTGACCCGACACAGGAGCTGAGGGAAACAAGTGCTTATTGTGCTCCTTGAGGGCCAGATCCATTTCCCTACCATGTGGAAGACAGAGGTCCATGTTGCCAAGGCAAAGGTGATGTGTTAAGGAGTCCAGCGGGCAGGCTGGCATCAGGCAGTATTGAGATCTTTTGCATACACCAGGGGCAACCATCTCCTGGAACAGCAGTCACTCAAAGACAACCTTCACTTGAGCCAACTGGGTATTCTCTATGCGGCCCAAGACCAAGCTCTCCCTGCTCTATGGGGTGGCTCCAGGTACAGGAAGCCAGAGAGTGCCCAGCAGGGAGGAGCACACAGAGACCCTTCTGTCTTTGGGCCTCACCTTGTGAGGGGAAACTGAGGCCCAGGGAGTGAGATCGACTTGCCCCAGGCCATGCAGTCAGCTGAGGCCCACATACACCTCCCACCACCTTCCTTCTCATTCCCTTATTTCCCAGCAATAATATGAGACGGGGCCCATTTGGCCACCTATTTATGATTTGGAGAGTGTTTCATATACTGTATGAATTACCACAGCCTGGTGGCTTAAATAGCACAAAGGTATTCTTCATCCCAGAGGCTAGAAGTCCAAGAATAGGGGCCATCAGGTTTGGTTCTGGGGAGGCCTCCCTTCCTGGCTTGTAGACAGCAGCCTCCCGCTGAGTCCTCATAGGCCTTTACTCTGTGCATGCAGGGAATGGGGAGTTCCCTGGTATCTCTTCCTCTTCCCATAAGAACACCAGTTCTGCCAGATGAGAGTCCCTACAAGCCCATTAACTTTGGTACCTTCCTAAAAGGCCCTATTGCTAAATACAGTCATACTGGGAATTATGGCCTCAGCCTATGAATTTGGGGAAACACAGCTTCATCCACAACAGAGTCAAATACAGAATGGAACTGCTCCACAGAAGAGCTCCAGTTCATCTGGCAGCAGCACATAACAGGTGCAGAGGGCAGAGAAGGCCCGGCTGGCCTCCAGAGCTGCCGTCTACTCCATCACTGGTTCATAAACAGGTGGCACCTGAGAACCTGGACCATAGCCTGTGTGACCTATGTGCTCCTAACCAGGACAGGGCAGATGAGGACCCTGTCATGCCTCTGCCAAGGGAGGATGGAAGTGGGAAGAAGGAGAAAAAACAAGTGATCTCTACCCCAAAAGTGCCAAGGCCTCTGCTCCCACCCGAGGCATCTCTCTGGACCCCTGCTGTGGCCTGCGGCATGGCCTCAGTGGCTCATTTTTATGTGAAGGGATGCTGGTTTGCCCTGAGTTGCTGTGACACTGGGCCCAATGCCCTTTTATTGACACCCTCCTCTGCCACCCCCAGCCCAGCTGCCAGCCACAAAGAGGAGAGGCCAGCTCTTCCCATAGCCACTGAGCATTCAAGAGACCCTGGCTGCCAGCTCTGGCTGTTCCCAAGGCTGATACTTAAACCCTACACTTGGTTATTTTTATCCATTAAGTAATTCTGGTAGAGGCCAGAAAGAAATTGAAACCCACCACAGCCCAGGGCCAGACGGCTGCTGCGATAAAAGGTCACACTGCGGGTAGCCGAACTGGCCTTCTGTGGCTCCCAGCAACTGTTGAATGAAACCAAGACTCAGGGAGGCTTTCAGGTGTCCAACCTGGGCATGCAGCCGCCACCCAGCACTGGGGGCAAGTTGCTCTTGAGATATGCCTAGGGAGGCAGCTGCCTGAGTTCAAACCTGAACCAGCCTTGCCCAGCTGTGTGAGCCCCCTAGACTCCCTTATCAGAGTTTGAGTGAGCCCTGCACATAGCGAGGGGCTCAGAGGATACTGGGCTCATAGCAAGTGCCATATAAATGTGGCTCCCAGCCAGGGCCCACTAAAGGCTCACGGGCTCTGCGGAATCATGTCTGGTGCCCAGAATCCCCAGCTGTCTGGGCTTCTGACACTGCCTGTGGTGGATGACTCTCCCATAGCCAGTGCCCCCAGCTGGACAGAGCCCCCCAGTGACATGGGGTGGGGCCCTTTACCTCTGTAGAAACTCCTAGTTGAGCATGAAACCAAGGAGGGGACCAGATAGGGTTTCTAGATCTATCTCCCCACTTCTTGGGGACTCCCCTGTGGGGACCTCCCATAGCCAATTACCCACACCCCAGAGGGGAGACTGGGAGCAAAAGACTGTAGAGCCCCTGAGTTCGTGCCCTCTATTTTCCCCATGACTTAGAGCCCTGGAGTGGCAGCTTTATAAGGATGGGGCTGTGCTTGTCACTGCTGAACCTTCACCCAGCACCACACTCAACACAGAGGAGGTAATGAGAGCTATGAAGTGGATGGACAGATGGGTGGGTGGATGGGTAAATGATGCATCCTTGTGTTGGTGGTAGGTGGATAGGTGGGTAGATGGATAGATAGGTGGTGGATGGATGGATGGGTAGGTGGTAAGCTGTGGGCAGGGTGGGCAGGTGGATGAAAATGAATAGCTCTGGGCATACAGGCAGCTGGCCCTTCACCTAAGTAACTACAGCAGATGTCTCCTTCTGGAGCACCTCACCTCAGTTTCCCTCATGAGTCTCAGGCCCACCTTTATATTTGGGAAAGTCAGTTCTATAAGACTTTCCTCCTCTAGTATCTAAGTTGAGCCAACTTCCCTAGAGGTTGAAAGACCCAGGGAGTCTGGACAGCCCTACTTCTCTCATTCTCAGCATCTCAGGGTCAGGCAGGGGCTCCACACCTGCTCCCAAGGACCCCACCTGCTGACTATGCTACCAGAATCAGCACCTGGTGCCCCTGAAGGGCTCTGCTGGAACCTCTTGTCCTGTTTAGGACGAGGTAGATGCAGAGGTCCACCCCACAGCCACTGCCCACCTCCTCAGCCCCTGAGTGGGAACTAGTGCAACCCAGAGACAGCTCTTACAGTCCTCCAGCTTTGAAATAGGGTCTTCGCCCTACTCATGGGCTCTGAAATACAAACCCCCCTTCCTTCTACGCACCTGCCCCCCAAGAAGCTGCACCTGTGATGTGACAGCACATTCAGTGTCTCTTTGCATGTGAGAGATACACATAGACGCAGGACCTCATGACGCCTGATCTGTCAGCCAAAGTCAGCTGGAAGCTTCCTACTGTGCCCTGATGCAGGGCTTGATGCCCTCACTCCAGTTGCCCTGTGCTCTCAGATCACAGTCAGAGCTGGAGAGCACCCACCCCCATCCAACTAGGGAGAGCTGGCCCTGGCTCTGCAGAGCAGGTGCAATGGCAGGAGCTATAAATGGATGCCTTTTTAGCCTTCCCACCAACTTTCAAGAAACTTGCCCAAAGATTGGAATGGCATTGAAAACTTCCCATTTTCTTCCTGTCCTTAAGTCAACATGCAGTACCTGTCTCCCAGGTCAGGCAGGCCTTTCTGAATCACACGGTGTTTCCCCAGGAAGCTCAGTCTGTGTGTCTTGTGTGTCTTGGTCTCCTGAGGCCCCCTGGAATCTGAGGTATGTGGCCCCTGCCACAGTCTGTCCTGACTCCACCCCATATGCACAAACCCTCACCTCCAGCAGGGAGCAAGGCCCCACACACTTCCTGGGGCAGCGGGAACTTGTCAGGGGAGAGCTAGGGTCAGCAGAGGCAGGGTGGGGCGTCCCCCTGTCCAGCTGACCTGGAATCCTGAGAGCAAAGCAAGCCGTAACCACAGCAAATGTCAAAGAGTATAACCAGTGCTCTTCCTGTGCAGCCACGGGCCATGGGCCAGGCGGGCACCCCCTGCGCACTGAGGAGAGACGAGACAGGCCTACTGTTGGACAGAGATGGCCACCCACCCACCAAACAGCACCAGGCCACTTAGGACCCTCTCCCTACCCTGTACAGAAAGTGAACTTCCACTTCATTGGTGGACTCACTCTCCTTCTCTGCCCACCAGACCCTCCAATAGCATGGGTCACCATCTATCCCACATTGTCCCCAGCACAGCCTAGTCCTCCTCATCCTTGGGGTCTCAGCTCCAATGTCCTTCTGTAGGAAGCCCCCCAGCCACATGCTTGTTCCTGCCCTTTCTGGTAGGGTTGGCTCATGGTCACAGCCACAGCCCAGGGCCCAGCCGACCATGTGACATTAAATGAAGAAATGATGTGCGCCCTGAATATTTGGGAAGGAATAAGACTGGAAAGGGGAAGAGAAGGGAGGAGGAGGAACTTGAGGGGAACTGGGGGACAGATGTGCTCATTAACTTGATTCTGTGTGATAAAATGGCAGAAAACCACCCACATGTTGCACAGGTGAGAACCTCCTTGCTTAGATACAGCTTTGTAAGATACAACCATCAAGGCAGATGGCATAGGGCGCAGGAACCTCCCCATCCTATCTTTGCAACTTCCTAGGAACTTAAACCCAGTTCAAACTAAAAACTATTTGACATAAATAAATAGGAAAAACCATAAAGGCCTAGAAAAAACACAGATGGGATTTTCTATAATTTCTATAATGTTTTCTATTTTAAAAAAACTTTCGGTTTAGAAAAAATAAGAAATTAAATAGAGAAATGATAAAATGGAAAAACATTTTGAAATTATATCTTGGGCATAGGGTTAATAGCATGAAAATATCCTTTAAAAATAGCAAGTGAAAATTTTTAAACTGAAGCAGTTTTCTCAGTGAAGTATGAATATTAAATAAAAATAATTTGGGGGATATTCTAATTAATTAGAAAATTTTTCAGGTAATCCAGCTAATTTATCTATTTTTCAACTTTAAGTTGTGTGAAATCTAAATATGATTAACTGATTTCCCACAAATGTAGTACACAAATTAAGGTACTCTGTAAATGTAAAATACATAGCAGATTTTGAAGATTTTGTATTAAAAAAAGATTGAAAGTATCTTGATAAAATTTTTAGTGAAAACATGTTGAAAGGATAATATTTTGGCTATTGGTTAAATAAATATCTTACTGAATTTAACTTCTTACTCTGCTCAATGTAACTACTAGGATTTTTAAAATTACTTATGTGGTCTGGATTTAATTTCTATTGGACAGCTCCAACCTAGACCTCCAAACTGGAGCCCAGAGAGCCTGAAGGATGAGCCCTTACCTATGAAAGGAGGAAGCACCCAGACCCCCAGTGTCATATCACCCTCCACCCTCCACATCCCCACATGGGCACCTCAGTTACTCCAACCAAAAGGTATCAGCCTTTCTGAGAAGGGACACATTCCACCTGCCTTCTCTCCTACTTTGAGCTCTCCACCATCCCCACCCTCCTACTCTGTGCTCTCTGCCATCCCTGCCCTCCTACTGTGTGCTCTCCGCCATCCCTGCCCTCCTACTCTGTGCTCTCTGCCATCCCTGCCCTCCTACTGTGTGCTCTCCGCCATCCCTGCCCTCCTACTGTGTGCTCTCCACCTTCCTGCCCTCCTGCTGTGTGCTCTGCACCAGCCCCCACACTCCTTCTATGTACTCTCCACCATCCCTGCCCTCCTATGTGCTCTCCACCATCCCTGCCTTCCTACTGTGTGCTCTCCACCTTCCTGCCCTCCTACTGTGTACTGTCCACCATCCTCACCCTCCTACTGTGTGCTCTCCACCTTCCTGCCTTCCTACTGTGTGCTTAGCCCACGCTGGGACTCCTTAGAATAGGCCTGGATCTTTGCACTTGAGTGCATGGCCAGACTGCTGTGGCAGGAGTGCAGAGCAGGCAGGGCCCATCCACAGCCATCTGGAGTGAGCCACACAGAGGTGGCCAGGTGTGCAGTAGCAAAGCAATGGGTCCTGCCTCGTTGTGTGAGTGTGTTTGCTTAAAGTCCCTCCCTCAAGGGCTCTGCCCTGTCTTCCTTCTCACCTGTCACACTGAAAATCATCCCAAGGCCTAAACCATCTCAGAAGATGAGAGAAAGAACAGCTGCCTCGATAGCCTGGCCTGGGCTTTGGATACCCAGGCCTCATGACCCTCCATCTGGTGCGCTGACCCACTTTAAGTTGGCCTTGAGGGCAGAGCACTTTCAGAGCCTCAGGCTGCTTCCAAACCCCAGCAGCAGGAGTAAGGACCTGGGCTCCTCTGCCTCTGGCTCATCTGCCCCTACCTGGGGTTTGAGAGATGTTCCAGGAGATGTCAGGACAGCTGACAGCATTAGGGTTAGGGTTAGGGGTTGTGAGAGGGCCCCTCCCTTTCTGGTTCCCAGCCTTGCAGTCTGCCTCTGAGAGTTATCTAGCTAGAATTTGGTCCCATTGTTTCATTTTGCCCGTATATGTCATTTGAATTAATCCCAATTTATGGCAAGTGCTGCTGACATTTTAATTGGAGATACCATGTTTCTTTTTAATTATTTAAGTTTTTAAAAACAGACCTGATTTTATACTCAGAGGGAAAATATAGTTATGATTTAGGCTTACAAAAATAAAAAGAAAGAAAGAATTGATTTAAAGAAAAATATTGAGTAAACAGTAAATATCAGGAAGGCTCCCACCTCCATCAAAGCCAAAGCCCACACACCCCAGCTCCTGCTAGGGTCAGCCCTAACTGGGACTTCCTTCCCTGCACCAGCCTCTGCGCACACAGGGAACACACACTGAGGGCCAGCTGCCCCGGACAGCCACTGAGCCCTGTGGCAATGAGCAGTTTCTGTACCATGACCCCACAGGGATGGAAAGGGAATTTCACAGACATGGGAGGGGCGAGGCTACAGGCTTCAGCCAGGACATGGCCCAGAGGGCTCGTGTCCTGGCTGAAGCTGCTCAGAGGATGTTTGTTGAATGAATGAATGAGCATGTCAGCTGCATTGAGTCCGGAGGCTGTCCAGTTGCTGTAGTCCCTCCATGGTACAAAGCCCGTGTTTCAGCGGAGCCTCAGCTCTGCCTCTGGGTTTCCTTCCCTTTTGCCTGCCTTGCCTAGACCCCTCCCAAGCCTTCCCAGTCTACTCTCTTCCTTTCTCCTCCCTCTCTGTCTGTCTCTGTGTGTCTCTGTCACTCTGTCTCTCTCTGTGTGTCTCTGTTCTCTGTCTCTCCCTTTGTCTCTGTGACATACAACATACTCTGTCTCTCCATCTCTCTCTGTCTCTGTTTTTCTTTCTCTTTATCTCTCTGTTCCTGTCTGTCTCTCCCCCTCACCCGTTGCCATTTTTTTCTGCCCAAGGGTGGGTCAGGAGATGCCATTTAACATCACCCAATGGGAGCAGCTGGGTTTCCTAAAGCTTTTCTAGGGCCAGTTAAGAACTTGGGTCACACAGGTTGGAGATGGGGCCTGCCAGCCTCCTCCCTGCCTCACCACTGGTGGGGACCCTGCTGAACCCTCTCTAAGGCTGCAGCAGAGATCAGGGGCAAGGCTGGGCCTAGACAGGCCTCCCTGAAAATGACAAAGCAGATTTAGTCATTTCCCAGGAATCAGAGCCACATGCAGCTGCCCCCATCCTAAAGAAACAAACAAATGTTTTGCCCAGAGTTTCCGATTTTCCCAGACTCACACTGCAGCCCGAGTGCCATGAGATCTCTAGGAGGAGCTGCGTGCCCAGAGCCCACAGGCAGGTGACCCCCATGACGCATTCAGGGTTACACCCTTGGCTCCCAGTCCCCCAGCGGAGCCCTTGTAATTTGGGAGTGACCTCACTCCCCCTCTAGCTGGATCTGATGAAAAGTCCCCATTTACATGAGGGTGAGATTTGTGGTGATCCCAAAATAGCCCCAAAGAGCTGCCCGCCACCCCAGGAATGCCTGGAAACCACACCCAGCCCCAGACAGAGGTCGCCACTCTCTAAGCCTCTGATCTCCAAGGGGACTTGAAGAAGCTCCCAGAAGACCAGGCACTTCTGTGGCGGGTCCTCAGAGCTGTGTGAGGAATGTCTGCTCAGGGAACGAATGAATAAACAGATGAACAAGTCCTCAGAGCCCCCAGAGGGAGCATAGCCCGGCGATCACTTCCTTTCCATCTTTGTCCTTCAGCTTCTGCCTCTCCCCACTCAGGGCTGTGTGCAGAAGGAATGAAATTAGCTGGGGAGGACCCTGTGCAGAGGGGCACAGCAGGCCCACAGCAGGGTCAAGTGCATCTGAATACCCTCCCTCTGCCTTGTAGGAAGGGAGGGTTAGGGGCAGTGTTAGGGCACCCTGAGAGAAGGCGTGCAGGGCTAGGGGATGCCTGGGCAAAGGGAGGAGGGCAGGGCAGCTACACCATCTCCTTTCCAGGTGGGGATGGGGACCCAGAGCCCTGTTCCCTGAAGAGGCTGCATCCAGGGCTCCCAAGTTCCCTCAACACCTCTGAGGACATTAGGCCCCTGGACATGCAGCACCTCCTTCTGGACTGAGTGGGAGTGCAGAGATGGGAGGTGATGCCCTGGCCCAAGATATGGCCCTGCCCCCAGGGACAGCGCCCAGGACACACAGCCCAGCCAAGCCCTTTGAGGCACAGTGGGTGCCGAGTATTAGGATCTCTCATAGCCCCAGGAGGGAACTGTTGGGGTGAGTGCCCTCTTGGTTGAATGGGAAGGGGGCAGCCAGCATCCGTGTCCTCTGGGAGGGAGGCCTTGTCACCTATTTGCCGAGGCTAGCCAGCATCCTCTGCCCATGTGCCATGTCCTTCCATCTCTGTCTAGCCAGAGCCCTGTGAGAAAGGCCACAAGTGTCCCAGACTGTCCCAGACTATGGGCAGATACAGGCTGCACAAGCGCGAGAAATACCAAAATCCAGAAATTTTTAATTTTAATTTCAGCAAACCTGTATATTATATGTCATATTCAGAGATAATAACATCTATTTACGGATCGCTTACTTTAATCCCAGACTTTGTTCTAAGGGCTTTATAGCTATTAACTCAATGCTCACATTAGACCCTTGAAAGAGGTTCTGTGATCACCCCATTTTATAGATAGGCAGAAACTGAGGCAGGGACATGTAGTAACATTCTCAAGGTCCCATGTGTGGTAAGGAAAGGCCCAGAATCTGACCCCTGGCTGCCCAACTAATCCCATGTTAGTCCCCCTGGTTGTTTAAATTATACGTTTTTATCTTACGGGTTAGTGTGTTGTTTTCATTCTGAGTTAGTTATAGAAAGGGAGGGCCTGGAGTGGGTGGCCAGGCACATAATCTGGGGCCTCTGAAGTCCTGGCCTGGCCGGAGGAGGTGGAACTCATGAAATCTCTGCACGTCCGTGGGTGGTGCTCCTGAGGCCTTGCCATGCCCTGGAGTGACACAATGCTTGCACTGCATCTCTAGGTCCCAGGGAGCTCCCTACAATCTGCAAGAAGGAGGAGAGGGGGTCAGGAAGTCAGCACCTGGCTCCCACCCAGCACAGGGGCCCTGTAGCCTTCTGGCTCTCACCTGTCTGAGCTCTAACTGTGATCTTAAGATCCCCAGCCCTTCAGACCTCCCCAAACCAGGGCCTGAGGGTCCTCAAGCACATTTTGCAGCTATAGAGGGCAGAGCCCAAGTCTGTGCTCTAACCACAGGGCTACCAAATGATGCCGGAGGGCCCTGGTGGACACAGTAGGAGCAGCTTCTGATTTCTTTCATCCTAAATCATAGCCTGATCCTACCCTCAGCTTCCCAGCCTTGGGTTCCTGCCCGAACCTGGCCATGGGGCCATGTTGGGAGGGAGCTACATAGTCTCAAGGTGCCCAGGCATCACTGCCAGCCATGGCTACCAGGGAGGAAGCTGCCAGTGGTCTCTGGTTCCCACCAACAACCCAGCTCCTGGCCCCACACATTGAGCCACAGACTCTGTTGGTCACAGGCAACTGAAAACATCTAAAGATTGGGCTTTGGGTCCCCAGTGCTGCTGAAATTGGAGCCCAGAAATGCAGCTCCCAGTGGCCACCCTCGAAGTCCATATCTGCTGGCAGCCCTGCCCAGCTCCAGACAGCCTCTTCTCCTCCTAGCTGCCTGCCCAGAAAATGTCACACCCACATGTTTGTATTCAGCCAGGTGCCAAGTCTTGTCCTCACTCCAGAGAGGGTGCCCACAGTACCTGCAGAGAAAGGAGACCCTTCCGGGTGAAGAAGCCAAGTCACCCTAACTCTCAGTGGGGTGTGGGTCTGTGACTGTCTGTCCATGTGTTCATCCAAGCTCCAAGGTTAGGCCCCTTAACTGGGGTGGGGTCGGCACTTGTAGGACAGCACAACCCTTGTTGCCCCATTGGTCTGCAGAGGCTGGGACAGACACCTTCATGAAGGCCACCCCTTGGCTCCAGCCCTGCTAAGCTGCAGACCTCAAGGCAGCATCCATCCTATCCCCAAGTATGAGCAGGGAGCCAGTGCACAGCTGCCAAGGATAGAGGTTCAAGCCCAGATCCATGGAATAGGACATATGTCCATATCAACTTGAGGCTATTGACATAAAGCTTCACAAAAACCTTTCCACACAGAGGGGTTTCAGTCATTTCCTTCTCAGATGTGCCTGACTTGGCCAGACTCTGGAACCTGGAGACAGATGTGTCCCTGTCCCTGGGGAAGGCAGGTACCATTGTAAATACCAGATACAATTGCTACTCCAAGCTCCATGCCCCTCTTTCCCCATCTTGTGTAGGGCTCACATCAGAGCACCAAAGCTCCTCTGGTGCTCCAGCCTCCACCTCTCGGAGCTCAGTGGGTAGCCAAGCTGACTTCCTGTGCAGTGCTGGAGTCTGAGGCAGCCTCCTTTGTGGCTGAGACTGAAGCTCCCTGTGGGCTCCCAGGAAGAAGCCGGCTCTGTGCTGCCCTAGCCTCCTAGTACTGCATACCCACAGCGGCCAGAGAGCTGCTCCTGGCCTCCCGCCAGCTCTGCTATACACCCATGGTGAGTATGGTGAGCGCTGGAGCCCAGCCAGTGCTGTCACAGGGCCCCTGGGGGCCCGGGCATTCTTGGCTTTTATTTCCGATGGCACTGACATGGGATCCATGGGGAGGAGGAGCCATGGGCAGAGAGGGGCTCTGAAGCAGCAGCAGCATCAACCCACCTACACCAGCCCATGGCCTACAGGGGGGCTGTGCAGACTCCAGTAGGGGTTGGGCTCAGAAGGCCCAAGAATGCAGCAACCTTAGGGAGCAAAATGGGCTGGGTGACAGCTCTGGGGTCTGAGACAGCAGAGCCAACCCTGGCAGGGTCAGAGTGTTGAGGGCCACTGCAGTCTGGCCATGCTGGCTGCTCCGCCCCACTGAGGCCTGGTGAAAAGCAGCACCAACTGCGTTCTATTTGTCTCACCAGCTGCAGCGTCCTCAGGCCACAGCCACAGAGCCCATCCAGGAATTCCACGGCGATCAGCTTACGTTGAAAATAAGCGTTTCCTTAACTCGCATGTGATTGCCAGCAGTGAATGTCGGGTATGGTGAGCAGTGTTCCCGACCTGACACTGCCCTCATCACGGAGCATGTGGGCTCAGCAAACAGGAGCAGGGCCCAGACACCTTCTGGGCCCTAAATCAGTGCTGTCATAGCCCACTCTGCCCAAGACAGGGACCTCCCAGGTCAGCCTCACCAGGACAGGCCTTCCAGGTCAGCCTTGCCAGCACAGGGCCCCTTCAGGATTTGCTGTTCACCTGGGGCGCTCAGGAAGCCTGGCTGGACTCCTAGGTTCTCACACTTGTTTATGGAGCCCAGCAGCACCACCCTGAGCACCAACCCACAAGCAGGCCCATCTTGGAAGTACAAATGTGACACCCAGGGTAGGTGACCCCCAGGCCACCCACCTGAGCCAACCTGTCTATACCACTAGGTCCAGTCATGTCCAGCCATGTCTACCTGAGGTGGCTGCTAACTTTAGTGCCCACCTGAAGTCTTCTGGATCCCCTGGACCCTACCCAGATCCCACTGGATCCCACCCAGACCCCACTGGATCCCATCGAGACCCCACTGGATCCCGCCCAGATCCCACCTGGGTCCCACTGAGTCCTGGCAGCTGCCTCTTGCACTCCTGCCCAGTGACCCAAGCTGCTTCCAGGCTAAATTATACCTGCTGATCTGATCTCACTAACTCTGAAGGTGAACCAAACCCCCACCCTGAGGGCAACCTTGCTACTCTGAGGACCAGCAGCATCCTGGGGCCATGGGGCAAAGCCACCATGGGGCTAGCAGGAGCAGCACTGCTGGGCACCCTTTCATTCACTCTGAGGAGCTCGCTGCTCTTTCAGATCTGAGATGTTAATTATCCCACCCACTGGAACAAAGGAATAGGGGGCTCTCCCAGGCCTGGAAATCTGAGCCATTCTGAGCCAGCACCTGTGAGGGGTGGACAATAACAGCTGCATTGCTGAGCATCTACTGGGTGCCAGGCTCTATGCAGACAGCTCTCAGCTCTCTGTCACTAGGTCCCACACAGCCTGCTGAGGTGGGTGTGTTCTGATGACAACTGAGGCCTGAGGAGCTGAAATTAAAGCCAGGCAGGAGAGTCCGGGTTCAATCACAGGCTTCCTGACTGGCAAGCTCAAGGTTTTGAGCACCGCATACTACAGAGCTAAGGGTGGTGGTGTTAAGGACAGCAGCAGTGTTGGTAGAGACTGAGTCCACACAGATCTCCCAGGAGAGTGCAGAATGTGCTCTGACCCCAGGAGCCATCTCCTGGGTGACTAAGGGGAAGTTTGCAGAAACTGCAAGAGTGGCATTGCCAAGCCCCAGAAAACACTGGGTGTCAACTGTGTGTCCCATGAGTCTGGGGTGTGAGGAGACAGAGTTAGACTGGGCCTCTGTCCTCAGGGACCCCACAGTTGGTGAGAGAGATAGAGGAGTGAGTGTGTGGCCCCCTAAGCAAGGAGTCTGGGCTGAGAATGGGAAGGATCACAGCATCTGTGAGGAGGGGTACTTCAGAGACAGCTTGATCCAGGAGCTGCTACCAGAACTGGGTTTTAAGGCTGAATAGTTCTCCATCAGAGAAAATCATTGCCAGTGGAGAAGACGGTGTGTGCAGGTATGAAAGAGCATGCAGAATCCCATGCACCTGGAAGCCTGGGGAGGTTGACATGGGCTCAAGCTCAAGGGCTTCACACACTGGCACAGAAGCTGAGAGGAAACCCCGCGCGGGCAGCAGCAGAGTTAGATCACACTGCTCCAGTTCCTCTACTACCCTGTAGCCCCCTCCTTATCCAAACTTCCCCCCAGAAAGCCTCTAGCTAGGAACTGGAAGTGGTGCTGGGCAGGCACCCACCCAGCAGGGGCATAAATCTCCTCCGGCCAAGACACCAGGCACTTCCTGACACTGGGCTTGAATCTCGGGGGAGCCAGGGAGCGGCATTCCAGCTGGCATTCCAACGCCTCCACGACAATCTGTCCATTTCCTGCTCTGGCTGCAAACTTCAACCATTTCCTTCTTGGGCCACCTCCGGCCTCTGCCCGCTGCCTGGCCCTGGTCTGACTAGGGGGAAAGAGGATGGTCCTTCTCCTGCCAGCTCACTTTGGAACCAGCCTTGCTCTGGATTGAGTACCCTGCCAAGAGGCCCAGGACAAGAAAGGGCTAAACATGTGGGCACCTCTGCAGCACCCATTGTGTGAGGCAAAGGCCTGAGCTGGAGGGATGGGGCAGAGGACATAGGTACATGCCAGGTTCTCAGGAGTTGAGCCTGGGGGCTCACTGAAACTGAGGTGGGAAAGACACTTCAGGAAGGGGATTGGCCCTTGCAAGGCCCAGGGGAGGACCCAGCCCCAGTTGGAGGTGCTGCTGCTCCAGCTTCCAGCCTCCCACCAGCAGATGGGTAAGCAAACTTGGGTGGGGAGGGCAGCGGGAACGACGCAACAGTTACTTCTTTGCAGAGCATCCTCTTTAGGTTCAGGGAACATCCCACCTTCTGACAATAAGGCCCCCCAAGATGAGATGAATGCTTCCCTGACCTCTTCCCAACTCAAGGACTGTGGCTGCTTCCAGGCTCTGCCACCAGGAGCCCATGTGAGGTGCCCACAGGAAGCAGGCATGGGACTCTTTCTCTGGTGGAGGTGGTGGCCACAGGGTCCTCCTCCCAGGGTCTATGGACATGTCCATGCCAGGCACTGGCTGGGGGCTGTGACCTTGCCTCCCACAAACACCCTGAAGAACATTTAGAGTTTTTTTATTTGTTTGTTTGTTTTGATACAGAGTCTCATTTTGTTGCCCTGGGTAGAGTGTCATGGTGTCATAGCTCACAGCAACCTCAAACTCTTGGGCTTAAGAGATCTTGCCTCAGCCTCCCAAGTAGCTGGGACTACAGGTGCCTGCCACAATGCCCAGCTATTTTTAGAGATGGGGGTCTCATTCTTACTCAGGCTGGTCTTGAACTCCTGAGCTCAGGCAATCCACCCACCTCAGGCTCCCAGAGTGCTAGGATTACAGGCATGAGCCACTGCACCTTATTTAGGGTTTATTTAATCTCCATCAAAGAGCTGGGGCTACCCCGAATAAACGACTTCTCAGCTTGGACTGGCTAGAGTTGGGTCCGTGGCTATAGCTAAGAATCCGGACTGATGCTCAAGGGAAAAGTGGGCCCCACTTTCCCAGTGGGCCTGGACAGTGCCTGGCTGACCCAGACACCTGCATCCTTGGCCCACAGGACCTTGCCTGGGCCTGTGGGTGCTGAGAATGACATTTTCCTGACATCCCAATAAGGCTTCTCACCCTGCCCTAAGAGTATAGGAGCCCAGCTGAACCCCAGGAGAGAAGCAGGAGGCTTCCTCAGAGAGCACAAGCAGGCCTGGGGTTCCCTGGAGGCTGTAGAGGACACACCCCAAGAAAATCCCTAAGGGCTCCTGGGCCAGATGCCAGCCTTAGCTGCTGTTCCCAAAGCCACAATCCTCAGCCAAGTCCCAAAGCAAGGAGCAGCTGTCAGAGGAGGTCTGCTGCCTGGGGACACATACCCCGCCTAGCCCAGCTCAGGGAATCCTGGGCTGTTCCCAGTGGGAGGGCCCATACACAGGACTGGGCACCCATCTCCTCATGATGGGCCCTCCTGGATAGGACACATCTTGAAAATGGGGATGCAATTGCCCTCGTGGAACATCCATGGGGATTGAACCCCTTACCCAGACAGTGACCTCATCCCAACCCAAGGTCATGGGACACGAGGAGGCCTCATTGAGAAGATGCAGGAAAGACACCTTGAGACACAGAGTCCAGGAGGCCAAGATCACCACACGGAGCCAGAGCCCTGTTCTTCCCACTGCACCAGCCACTGCCCCTAGCCTGTGCCCCAGGCCAAATGCATGGGGCTTCAGGAAGGGCAGGGACTGTCCCATGGTCCCAACCCACCACAAGGGAGCCAGGAGAACACAGAGGACAATGCTGGGCCTGGGCACGTGAAGCACACGTTTGAATGAGCGGGTGCTAAGATTGTCCACACTGGGCCCAGCATCCCAGCTGGCTGGTTAATGAAAAGTGTGGTGAGGCCCACCTGGTGCCAACTCAGAGAGACAAGGACGGAGCTCCAACACATTCTGACTTAATGATTTAAATGCCAGAGCATTTGTGCACTATTTATGCAATTTCCACCATTTTCCACAGGAGGTTTCAATACATCACAGGAGGCCCACCCCACCCCATCCCATCCTCCCAAAGAAGAATCCTGAGAAAATCTCATTTCACAGTTTCCCATAAAACCAGGTGCAAAGCAGCTGTGGCAGGCACTACAGCCATTCCTAAGGGACAACCTCTGCTGCGGCCGAGCGTGAAATGGAGAGTTTCGGCAAGAGTGGCTGTGTCTAGGCAGGTGCTGCCACTTCCTGGGCTGGGAAGGAGGGAGTCTCAGGTCCCTGGAGCCCAGAAGACTGCAGGACCTGTGCAACCCTGAATACGGACCCTACACCCTCTGCAGTAAGCACTGAGCATGGGGCTCAGCCCCCAGACCAAGGCCAAATCCACACCAGAGAACATCTGATTCTAGCTCACTGAACAACATTCACAGACTTCCTAGTCAAATATGCAGATAAGGTTCTTGGACCAAACTTCAACCCCAATGTCAGAACCAACCATGCCCCTCCTGGCACAGACAGCCCATCTGCTCTGGAAATGCCCCTCCCAACACAGACAACCCCAATCTGCTCTGGAAATCAATCAAAAGCTCTTAGTACTTGGTTTGAAGAATGGGGAGCTGGGATGGAAGGAAGCACAAGAAGCATCAATTCTAGACCAGCACCAGCCAATTCACACTTCTGAGCTGAGTCCCTGCATCCCCCAAATACTGGCCTGGCCCTGGGGCTACTCTGCAGTGAATCCTCCCCTCTGCTAGTTGCTGGGCTCCACCCTACAATGTAGAATGGTCCTGTCCAACGATGCATGAAGGCTCATGAGCCTGGGAAGTTCCAGGACATACCACAGCTACCAGCCAGAAAGGAAGACACAGGGCTCCAAACCAAGCCACCCCATGGCCCAGCACTCCCGTTCACGTAGGGAGCCCTGGGCCCTGCTGCTCCCCTGCAGAGCTGGCAAAGGTCATTGTCACAGGGCTGTTGGGACAGGACAGGAGCTGGTGCCAGCAGATGCATCTAGGACCCAGCTTGTGCAGAGTAGATAGGCAGATGTGGGCCTGACTCTGCCTGTGACCTCCTGGGGCTCCCAAAGTGTGCCCAGGACACAAGACCAGGTGGGCTGGCTCCACTTTGCCCCCGGGCAGATCCTTCCTGAGATCACGTAGGGGAGGCCCAATCTCCCACCATCCACGTGCACAGAGGAGAAAAGAGCCGAGGACACAAACAACAGGCTTCTGTCTTCCCAGGGCTGCCAGGGCTGCCGGTCGGTAGCAAACAGGACACTCCTCTAATAAAACAAATCATCTGAGGGGGTGGAAGCCACAAGAGGAAACAGCTGTGCACTACTGGCTGCGAACACACATCTCCAGGCCCATCACTCAGCTCTTCACGCTTATGGCACCCTGGACTCCTGGCTGTCCCTAACCCAGAAAGTACTGAGCCACTGAGAGCCACGAAGGCCTAAGAACCTGCATGTGTTGTCACCCACCTGCAAGTCAGCTCAGCACCCACTGTGGAACCCCGCTACACACCAGAGACATGACAGGTGTATAAAGGACACGGAGGTCCTCAGAAAATTCTAATCCAACCATGGCCTTTACAACCATAGAGCTGAAAGATGTCACATGTAAAATATCAATCCACAAAGAGATGCTGCAAGAACACTTACATCGGCTCGGCGCCTGTGGCTCAAGTGGCTAAGGCGTCAGCCACATACACCTAAGGTGGCGGGTTCGAATCCCCAGCCTGGGCCCGCCAAACAACAATGATGGCTGCAACCAAAAAATGGCCAGGCGTTGTGGCGGGCGCCTGTAGTCCCAGCTACTTGGGAGGCTGAGGCAGGAGACTCGCTTGAGCCCAGGAGTTGGAGGTTGTTGTGAGCGTGATGCCACGGCACCCTACCCAGGGGGATAGCTTGAGCCTCCGTCTCAAAAAAAAAAAAGAACACTTATATCCACTCTATTTAAAAGACTCCAATAATCTAAAGTCTATCAAAAAGTATATGAATTTTTTGGCCGGGCACAGTGGCTCACACCTATAATCACAGCACTTGGGAGGCCAAGGTGGGCAGATTGCCTGAGCTCACAGGTTCGAGACCAGCCTGAGCCAGAGCGAGACCCTGTCTCTAAAAATAGTGGGGCATTGTGGCAGGTGTGTATAGTCCCAGGTACTCAGAAAGCTAAGGCAAGAATCACTTAAGCCCATGAGTTTAAAGTTGCTGTGATCTATGAGGTCACAGCACTCTACCAAGGGTGACAAAGTGAGACTCTGTCTCAAAAAAAAAAGTATATGAATTTCTAAAATAGGTATATGATGGAACACTACACATCAGTGAAAAAGACTAAACCAGATCAAGGCAACAACATGAATAAATCTGAGGAGCTTTATGGTGCACAGAACATGCCAAGACCAAAACGCGTAACTATGTGATTGCATTTCTGTACTGTTCTGGAGCAGGTCTGATAGGACTCACAAAGGTTGTTCCTTTGGGTGCGGGTTGTAAGGGACAGCAGAAAACTTCCTGAGCTCTGGGAAACATTCCAGAACCTGACATGAGAAAGTGGTTACACAGGCATGCTTAAGGAACAAGTCATGCAGCCACACATGGATTCCTGAATTCCATCACTTGTAAATCCCATCCCAGTGAAGGTGGATAAACTACAAACCCAGGAGGAAGGATGAGAAACAGAGACAGGCCTTGAGAATGGATCACTCTCTTGCAGCTTCAGAACAGACAGTGAGGCAGGTGCACCCAGTCCAGGGGAAATGGTGTCAGCCTCAGGCCTGGGTTCAGGGTGTTATGGTGGGTCTCAGCAGATAGACCCCAGGAACCCCTGCCATGGTGACACCAGGGAGATGTTAGCCCATCACTTTGACCTCTGGACCCCCTGCCATGGTGACACCAGGAAGGAGATGTTAGCCCATCACACTGACCTCTGGACCCCCTGCCATGGTGATGCCAGGTAGGAGGTGTTA
This sequence comes from Otolemur garnettii, assembly GCF_000181295.1. Classification (NCBI taxonomy): domain Eukaryota; kingdom Metazoa; phylum Chordata; class Mammalia; order Primates; family Galagidae; genus Otolemur; species Otolemur garnettii. Next base: position 5,625,001 of record NW_003852487.1, on the reverse strand, counting down.
ACCCATCCCACTAGACAGCTTTCTACAAGTTCTTCCTGTCAGAAAAATGGATTAAAAACTCTGGAGTATCACCAAGTATCTTATCACCTCCTCTTCAGGAACATCCTCTACTCTCACTCTCCTCCCGCTCACCTCCCCACCCCCTGCTTCCCCTCAGCTCCTCCACTCCTCCTTATGCCCCCCTCCTCCTCACAACCAGGACATCGGCACACCTCACCTCCCCTGCCACCCTGCCTCCTCTCCCATCTGTGCAGTGGTACCACTGCCTCCCCTCTGTCATTCCCACCATCATCCCTGGAGCCTGTTTCCCCCATTGGTGAGTCATTGTGTGTGGTCCAAGGACCAAGGACACCAGGGAAGTGGAAGACCTGAACTCCAACTGAGGTCTCTGACCTTTCCAGGTCCTGGCCACAGGGTCTTCCCTAGGTGCTGAGACCTGGTCACTAAGCCCAGCTAAAACTCACTTCTGAATTCCTGTTTTCAAACCTCTGCTCAAGCCACACGCATCTGGAAGCTCCTCACTTTTTCTAAGCACCCCGAGGTGCTAACTTTATGGTAATCACATGACGGTGCCACACACCCTGGCTACACACAGGCCGGACACAGAGGCATTTCCCACTCCCAGAACCCCAAGCTCGCTCTTACGTAACCCTGTCGGATGTCCGACATGATGAACAGCCCGCTGAAGGATGACTACTACCAATAAAACTTTTATGGGGTTGTTGGTAGAGTCTATATTTAAAACAATTCTCTTAATCCCTGGGAAGTGAACACTCTTCAGGATCTGCACAGCCTGCAAAGTAAAGACGGAGGCCTCGGCAAAGCCCTGGGGTGTTGTAAACTGAAGGAAGAAAAAGTGGATGTCAAAAAAGCCAGATCACTTCAAGAAAGCGCAACGAAGGACTTCCTCTGTCCCAGACACTGCCCAACCTGAAGACACAGACATGCACAGAAAGGCCGGCTGTGGGAGGCTCCCGGTCAGGCTCAATGCCCCCACATACGGGTGCAAAGGGCCTCAGAGAAGGGTGGTGCAATGCTGGCCCCTGCCATGCCCCTTCCCTGGGCTCGGCACAGAGCCCTCCAGGGCTGCCTAGACATCGGCACTCACATTTAAGTAGATATTAAATGAGATTTTACACATTCAGACCCTCAGTGCAGAGAGCCAGGTTGGACAGTGCAGACATCATAGAAAGTACCATTGGACGGCACTGGACTAGCGGCAGGGAGTCTACCCAGGGACTGTGGTGGGGCCTGGCACTGAGGGTCTGGAAGCTACTGGTCAGCTCCAGCTACCATAATAAAGTACCAGAAAACAAGTGGTTTAAACAACAGAAGTCACTTTCTCATATGTTGGAGGCTGGAAGTCCAAGAGCAAAGCACTGTGGGGCTGGTTCCCTTGGGCGGGGGATTCTGCTAGGCCTGCTCCTACGTCTATTGTCACACACCCCTGTGTTTGTCTTTTCTGCCTCTTCTGAGGACACCAGTTGTTGGATTTGGGCCCACTCAAATCCAGGATGACCCCCATCTAAGACCTCAACTTAGTTACATCTGCAAAGACCCTATTTCCAAAAAAGGTTGCAATCACGGGTTCCATGTGGACATGAACTTGTGTGGCAGCAACTCCTTCCCAGCCCCTGCAGCTCCCTCAGGCCCCTTCCCACTGTCTGTGTGGTTTCATGGCATGTCCACTTTTGGACTACCTGTCTTCACCTCCTTGGGGTGACCCTTTGGTAGATGCAGGACCTTGCTCTCAACCACACACTCAGAGCTGGGCCCCTCGTGCACACCAACAGACCTTGATGAATGAGTAATGAACAAACAAGTCAAGTCAGGGGTCACAATGGTTCGACTTCCAGACCTCTAGGGAACCCCCATCGTGGTTCTACCCCAGAAGAGAAGTTCCAGATCCAGAGAGGTGACATGGAACAGCGTAGGCCTGGACCGGGGCAGGTTCACTCCTCTGAGCCCCTGCTCCTCCATTCAATGGGGATGCTCACCTTGTGCCTTCTCTGCCTTAACCTGCCTAGTTGACCAGTTTGGGGGCCAGGGTCTAAAGAGGTCTTGCTCAGGTCTCCAGAACGGCCTTGGACAAGGATAAGCACCAAAAGAGGGGAACAGCCACACAGTCCTGGAACCCACTGCACTGGGTCCAGTGGCCACCACAGAGGTCCAGACCACTCAGCAGGGTGTTCAGTCCTGGGGACCTCACCAACCTTGCCTGCTCACTGGGGGCCACTGAGGGGCTGGGATGAGAGGGAAGGGAGAGGCAGCTGATTACCAGGAAGCTTCCAGAAGGCAGTCACGCTGGAGCAGGTGCTGGGATTTTTCCTGCCCAGGCCAGGGCTGGATCCCTCCTTGGGAGAGCAACAAGGCTCAGGGGCTGGGGCAGAGTTTGTTCTGGCAGCACCCCAGGGCCTCCTAGGCAGTCTCAAGTTTCTAAGGAGCAAAACTATGTCTTACAAATTAAGATTGTGACTCCAATGGCTCAAAACACAAAAATAGCTCTGCTGACTCAGTCCCTCCTTAAAGTTCTGTGGGAAAGAGCATGGTGGCCAGAGGGCTGACCCACAGGCCTTAACGCTAACCCAGGGCTCTTGCAACTCATGGAGAAGGCATGGGATGGCCAAGGTGGTGGGCGCCCTTTGGCCGGCAGCAGCCCAGAGGCCTACCTGGCCTGTCCCTGGGAATGGGGGTGCCACACCACTGAAAGGTATGGTGTCTGCTCTTGGAGCAGGACAGGCCTGGGGTTTTCCGGCCCCTTCATTTCAACACCTCCTTTCCTGAGACTGACTTTTCCTAGCCTTTGCTCTGTTTGAGGAATGATCTTTGGCCCCATTTTGAAGTTAAGAAGTGAAATTGTGGCTCGGCGCCTGTGGCTCAAGCGGCTAAGGCGCCAGCCACATACACCTAAGGTGGCGGGTTCGAATCCCC